>NC_136770.1:5000-94894 GCF_947034865.1 Barbatula barbatula
CTGGCTCTAGGTTCTACGATCTTCGCGGCCCGAGTTACGTCGACTCCAAATTCGTCTGTTTAGAGCGTGTTTTCAGCCAAGTACAACCCCTTGAACCTTTTACAAAAAGTGTCTCTCGAAAACTATACACATCGACTCCAAATGGCCTGAAACGTGTAGAAAAAGGCTTTCTGGGTGAACGAATTTGCACTTTTCCACTTAGGAAAATTTTACAAACTTTTACAAAACTTCACCCTGGGGTGCACTTCCGAACGGAAGCTCGGATCGACTCCAAACCTTCACCATCGTGCTCGGCGACCTCGAAACTATATAATGACGTGCCTCGTTTTCCTTTTACACTTTCATTAAGGGGGGTGCACTTACTTATCTCGGCCGCTGGGGGCGCTATCGAGCTAAAAGTGAGCGCGTTCGAAAGGGCGTCCGCCAATTACTATATATACGCAATTTCAAGTCTCTACCTACATCCCTTCGAAAGATAAGTGGGGGGGTGCACTTCACCAGGGGTGCAACCTTCGTTTTTTGCCCTACAACCTAACCCTAACCCTAACCCTAACCCTAACCCTAACCCCTAACCCTAACCCTAACCCTAACCCTAACCTAACCCTAACCCTAACCCTAACCCTAACCCTAACCCTAACCCTAACCCTAACCCACACTTTTCCACTTAGGAAAATTTTACAAACTTTTACAAAACTTCACCCTGGGGTGCACTTCCGAACGGAAGCTCGGATCGACTCCAAACCTTCACCATCGTGCTCGGCGACCTCGAAACTATATAAATAAGTGCCTCGTTTTCCTTTTAGACTTTAATTAAGGGGGGTGCACTTCCTTATCTCGGCCGGTGGTGGCGCTATCGAGCTAAAAGTGAGTGCGTTAGAAAGGGCGTCCGCAAATTACTATATATACGCAATTTCAAGTCTCTACTAACATCCCTTCGAAAGATAAGTGGGGGGGTGCACTTCACCAGGGGTGCAACCTTCGTTTTTTGCCCTACAACCTAACCCTAACCCTAACCCTAAACCTAAGGTCAGGAAACTTAGAGTACCAAAACCTAAATGTCACACACCTAATGTCAGGTAACCTTGAGGCAAGCAGGGATGCGGGTCAAAGAAAGATCTCCCTATCCGAATCAAAATTCTAAACCTAAGGTCAGGAAACGTAGAGTACCAAAACCTAAATGTCACACACCTAATGTCAGGTAACCTTGGGGTAAGCAGGAATGCGGGTCAAAAAAAGATCACCAGGAGACAGGACCGGACGGCAAATAACTAAAGGACCATTGGGATCATAAGGTTTAAAAGTCAAGGTTAGGGTAGGAGTTATCAGATATCAGGGAGGACTCGGCGAGGCGGACCGGGGCTCAGAGAGTTGCATCTGGAAAAAGGGAAAGGGGAGGGCTTAAGAACTATACTACAAACACTGGAAGGACGGCCGGGTTTGGTCAACGGGGATAAACATCTATGCAAGCAACACCGCGGTAGTTAGGGGTCCTGCGACACTCAAAAAACATGCGTCGGCCCGTGCCTTTTCTTCAGCTTCCTACACCAAACTACAGGCAATGCGCCGTGGGGGTTGCTGTCGTATTTCGTATTCCCTAACCCACCCTAACCCTAACCTAACCCTAACCCTAACCCACACTTTTCCACTTAGGAAAATTTTACAAACTTTTACAAAACTTCACCCTGGGGTGCACTTCCGAACGGAAGCTCGGATCGACTCCAAACCTTCACCATCGTGCTCGGCGACCTCGAAACTATATAAATAAGTGCCTCGTTTTCCTTTTAGACTTTAATTAAGGGGGGTGCACTTCCTTATCTCGGCCGGTGGTGGCGCTATCGAGCTAAAAGTGAGTGCGTTAGAAAGGGCGTCCGCAAATTACTATATATACGCAATTTCAAGTCTCTACTAACATCCCTTCGAAAGATAAGTGGGGGGGTGCACTTCACCAGGGGTGCAACCTTCGTTTTTTGCCCTACAACCTAACCCTAACCCTAACCCTAACCCCTAACCCTAACCCTAACCCTAACCCTAAACCTAAGGTCAGGAAACTTAGAGTACCAAAACCTAAATGTCACACACCTAATGTCAGGTAACCTTGAGGCAAGCAGGGATGCGGGTCAAAGAAAGATCTCCCTATCCGAATCAAAATTCTAAACCTAAGGTCAGGAAACGTAGAGTACCAAAACCTAAATGTCACACACCTAATGTCAGGTAACCTTGGGGTAAGCAGGAATGCGGGTCAAAAAAAGATCACCAGGAGACAGGACCGGACGGCAAATAACTAAAGGACCATTGGGATCATAAGGTTTAAAAGTCAAGGTTAGGGTAGGAGTTATCAGATATCAGGGAGGACTCGGCGAGGCGGACCGGGGCTCAGAGAGTTGCATCTGGAAAAAGGGAAAGGGGAGGGCTTAAGAACTATACTACAAACACTGGAAGGACGGCCGGGTTTGGTCAACGGGGATAAACATCTATGCAAGCAACACCGCGGTAGTTAGGGGTCCTGCGACACTCAAAAAACATGCGTCGGCCCGTGCCTTTTCTTCAGCTTCCTACACCAAACTACAGGCAATGCGCCGTGGGGGTTGCTGTCGTATTTCGTATTCCCTATTCTGATATCTGATCTATCCCCCATCCGAACCAAACTCTTACCCTAAGGTCAGGCACCTTCTGGTCGTTGGACAATTAGGCAAAATTCATCTAACCCCCACCCCAACCAAACTCTAAACCTAAGGTCAGGAACCCTCTGCAATGGACACGAATTGCAAGATATCTCATCGAAAGGCTCGGAAACAATTGTCGGACCGCGTTCCGTTCGAAAGGCGTGGGCGAGACCTTTCCGACGAGCCTACGTTCGTATCTCTACGACCTTCCTACGCAGAGTTATGCCCACTTATTCAAAAAATAGCGCCGCCTGGCGGACAAACGTTATAACTCCGTGTAGGAATGGACTAGAAACGCGAGACGGGTGTTGTCGGAAAGGTCTGGATGACACCTTTCCAACGAGCCGTCGACCGACGCGGTACGACCTTCCGTGACGGATAGGGGGAGCCAAACAGAAACGGCTCTAGAAAAAATATCTCGGCCTAGGAAGGTCGCAGCGACGAGTGCTTGGTGTCGTTGGAAAGGTCTCGGCGAGTCCTTCAAGACGCGTCCGACCTCGTCCTGCTGCGACCTTCCTGGCCAGAGATACGCTTTTCAGACGCCTTTCTGTTCGGGGGTCTAGCTCGGCTTAGGAAGGTCGCAGCGACGCGTGCTCGGTGTCGTTGGAAAGGCCTGGACCTCCCCTTTCGAATGACACCTGGCTCTAGGTTCTACGATCTTCGCGGCCCGAGTTACGTCGACTCCAAATTCGTCTGTTTAGAGCGTGTTTTCAGCCAAGTACAACCCCTTGAACCTTTTACAAAAAGTGTCTCTCGAAAACTATACACATCGACTCCAAATGGCCTGAAACGTGTAGAAAAAGGCTTTCTGGGTGAACGAATTTGCACTTTTCCACTTAGGAAAATTTTACAAACTTTTACAAAACTTCACCCTGGGGTGCACTTCCGAACGGAAGCTCGGATCGACTCCAAACCTTCACCATCGTGCTCGGCGACCTCGAAACTATATAATGACGTGCCTCGTTTTCCTTTTACACTTTCATTAAGGGGGGTGCACTTACTTATCTCGGCCGCTGGGGGCGCTATCGAGCTAAAAGTGAGCGCGTTCGAAAGGGCGTCCGCCAATTACTATATATACGCAATTTCAAGTCTCTACCTACATCCCTTCGAAAGATAAGTGGGGGGGTGCACTTCACCAGGGGTGCAACCTTCGTTTTTTGCCCTACAACCTAACCCTAACCCTAACCCTAACCCTAACCCTAACCCCTAACCCTAACCCTAACCCTAACCCTAACCTAACCCTAACCCTAACCCTAACCCTAACCCTAACCCTAACCCTAACCCTAACCCACACTTTTCCACTTAGGAAAATTTTACAAACTTTTACAAAACTTCACCCTGGGGTGCACTTCCGAACGGAAGCTCGGATCGACTCCAAACCTTCACCATCGTGCTCGGCGACCTCGAAACTATATAAATAAGTGCCTCGTTTTCCTTTTAGACTTTAATTAAGGGGGGTGCACTTCCTTATCTCGGCCGGTGGTGGCGCTATCGAGCTAAAAGTGAGTGCGTTAGAAAGGGCGTCCGCAAATTACTATATATACGCAATTTCAAGTCTCTACTAACATCCCTTCGAAAGATAAGTGGGGGGGTGCACTTCACCAGGGGTGCAACCTTCGTTTTTTGCCCTACAACCTAACCCTAACCCTAACCCTAAACCTAAGGTCAGGAAACTTAGAGTACCAAAACCTAAATGTCACACACCTAATGTCAGGTAACCTTGAGGCAAGCAGGGATGCGGGTCAAAGAAAGATCTCCCTATCCGAATCAAAATTCTAAACCTAAGGTCAGGAAACGTAGAGTACCAAAACCTAAATGTCACACACCTAATGTCAGGTAACCTTGGGGTAAGCAGGAATGCGGGTCAAAAAAAGATCACCAGGAGACAGGACCGGACGGCAAATAACTAAAGGACCATTGGGATCATAAGGTTTAAAAGTCAAGGTTAGGGTAGGAGTTATCAGATATCAGGGAGGACTCGGCGAGGCGGACCGGGGCTCAGAGAGTTGCATCTGGAAAAAGGGAAAGGGGAGGGCTTAAGAACTATACTACAAACACTGGAAGGACGGCCGGGTTTGGTCAACGGGGATAAACATCTATGCAAGCAACACCGCGGTAGTTAGGGGTCCTGCGACACTCAAAAAACATGCGTCGGCCCGTGCCTTTTCTTCAGCTTCCTACACCAAACTACAGGCAATGCGCCGTGGGGGTTGCTGTCGTATTTCGTATTCCCTAACCCACCCTAACCCTAACCTAACCCTAACCCTAACCCACACTTTTCCACTTAGGAAAATTTTACAAACTTTTACAAAACTTCACCCTGGGGTGCACTTCCGAACGGAAGCTCGGATCGACTCCAAACCTTCACCATCGTGCTCGGCGACCTCGAAACTATATAAATAAGTGCCTCGTTTTCCTTTTAGACTTTAATTAAGGGGGGTGCACTTCCTTATCTCGGCCGGTGGTGGCGCTATCGAGCTAAAAGTGAGTGCGTTAGAAAGGGCGTCCGCAAATTACTATATATACGCAATTTCAAGTCTCTACTAACATCCCTTCGAAAGATAAGTGGGGGGGTGCACTTCACCAGGGGTGCAACCTTCGTTTTTTGCCCTACAACCTAACCCTAACCCTAACCCTAACCCCTAACCCTAACCCTAACCCTAACCCTAAACCTAAGGTCAGGAAACTTAGAGTACCAAAACCTAAATGTCACACACCTAATGTCAGGTAACCTTGAGGCAAGCAGGGATGCGGGTCAAAGAAAGATCTCCCTATCCGAATCAAAATTCTAAACCTAAGGTCAGGAAACGTAGAGTACCAAAACCTAAATGTCACACACCTAATGTCAGGTAACCTTGGGGTAAGCAGGAATGCGGGTCAAAAAAAGATCACCAGGAGACAGGACCGGACGGCAAATAACTAAAGGACCATTGGGATCATAAGGTTTAAAAGTCAAGGTTAGGGTAGGAGTTATCAGATATCAGGGAGGACTCGGCGAGGCGGACCGGGGCTCAGAGAGTTGCATCTGGAAAAAGGGAAAGGGGAGGGCTTAAGAACTATACTACAAACACTGGAAGGACGGCCGGGTTTGGTCAACGGGGATAAACATCTATGCAAGCAACACCGCGGTAGTTAGGGGTCCTGCGACACTCAAAAAACATGCGTCGGCCCGTGCCTTTTCTTCAGCTTCCTACACCAAACTACAGGCAATGCGCCGTGGGGGTTGCTGTCGTATTTCGTATTCCCTATTCTGATATCTGATCTATCCCCCATCCGAACCAAACTCTTACCCTAAGGTCAGGCACCTTCTGGTCGTTGGACAATTAGGCAAAATTCATCTAACCCCCACCCCAACCAAACTCTAAACCTAAGGTCAGGAACCCTCTGCAATGGACACGAATTGCAAGATATCTCATCGAAAGGCTCGGAAACAATTGTCGGACCGCGTTCCGTTCGAAAGGCGTGGGCGAGACCTTTCCGACGAGCCTACGTTCGTATCTCTACGACCTTCCTACGCAGAGTTATGCCCACTTATTCAAAAAATAGCGCCGCCTGGCGGACAAACGTTATAACTCCGTGTAGGAATGGACTAGAAACGCGAGACGGGTGTTGTCGGAAAGGTCTGGATGACACCTTTCCAACGAGCCGTCGACCGACGCGGTACGACCTTCCGTGACGGATAGGGGGAGCCAAACAGAAACGGCTCTAGAAAAAATATCTCGGCCTAGGAAGGTCGCAGCGACGAGTGCTTGGTGTCGTTGGAAAGGTCTCGGCGAGTCCTTCAAGACGCGTCCGACCTCGTCCTGCTGCGACCTTCCTGGCCAGAGATACGCTTTTCAGACGCCTTTCTGTTCGGGGGTCTAGCTCGGCTTAGGAAGGTCGCAGCGACGCGTGCTCGGTGTCGTTGGAAAGGCCTGGACCTCCCCTTTCGAATGACACCTGGCTCTAGGTTCTACGATCTTCGCGGCCCGAGTTACGTCGACTCCAAATTCGTCTGTTTAGAGCGTGTTTTCAGCCAAGTACAACCCCTTGAACCTTTTACAAAAAGTGTCTCTCGAAAACTATACACATCGACTCCAAATGGCCTGAAACGTGTAGAAAAAGGCTTTCTGGGTGAACGAATTTGCACTTTTCCACTTAGGAAAATTTTACAAACTTTTACAAAACTTCACCCTGGGGTGCACTTCCGAACGGAAGCTCGGATCGACTCCAAACCTTCACCATCGTGCTCGGCGACCTCGAAACTATATAATGACGTGCCTCGTTTTCCTTTTACACTTTCATTAAGGGGGGTGCACTTACTTATCTCGGCCGCTGGGGGCGCTATCGAGCTAAAAGTGAGCGCGTTCGAAAGGGCGTCCGCCAATTACTATATATACGCAATTTCAAGTCTCTACCTACATCCCTTCGAAAGATAAGTGGGGGGGTGCACTTCACCAGGGGTGCAACCTTCGTTTTTTGCCCTACAACCTAACCCTAACCCTAACCCTAACCTAACCCTAACCCTAACCCTAACCCTAACCTAACCCTAACCTAACCTAAGGTCAGGCACCTTCTGGTCGTTGGACAATTAGGCAAAATTCATCTAACCCCCACCCCAACCAAACTCTAAACCTAAGGTCAGGAACCCTCTGCAATGGACACGAATTGCAACATATCTCATCGAAAGGCTCGGAAACAATTGTCGGACCGCGTTCCGTTCGAAAGGCGTGGGCGAGACCTTTCCGACGAGCCTACGTTCGTATCTCTACGACCTTCCTACGCAGAGTTATGCCCACTTATTCAAAAAATAGCGCCGCCTGGCGGACAAACGTTATAACTCCGTGTAGGAATGGACTAGAAACGCGAGACGGGTGTTGTCGGAAAGGTCTGGATGACACCTTTCCAACGAGCCGTCGACCGACGCGGTACGACCTTCCGTGACGGATAGGGGGAGCCAAACAGAAACGGCTCTAGAAAAAATATCTCGGCCTAGGAAGGTCGCAGCGACGAGTGCTTGGTGTCGTTGGAAAGGTCTCGGCGAGTCCTTCGAGACGCGTCCGACCTCGTCCTGCTGCGACCTTCCTGGCCAGAGATACGCTTTTCAGACGCCTTTCTGTTCGGGGGTCTAGCTCGGCTTAGGAAGGTCGCAGCGACGCGTGCTCGGTGTCGTTGGAAAGGCCTGGACCTCCCCTTTCGAATGACACCTGGCTCTAGGTTCTACGATCTTCGCGGCCCGAGTTACGTCGACTCCAAATTCGTCTGTTTAGAGCGTGTTTTCAGCCAAGTACAACCCCTTGACAACACCTTTTACAAAAAGTGTCTCTCGAAAACTATACAGATCGACTCCAAATGGCCTGAAACGTGTAGAAAAAGGCTTTCTGGGTGAACGAATTTGCACTTTTCCACTTAGGAAAATTTTACAAACTTTTACAAAACTTCACCCTGGGGTGCACTTCCGAACGGAAGCTCGGATCGACTCCAAACCTTCACCATCGTGCTCGGCGACCTCGAAACTATATAATGACGTGCCTCGTTTTCCTTTTACGCTTTCATTAAGGGGGGTGCACTTACTTATCTCGGCCGCTGGGGGCGCTATCGAGCTAAAAGTGAGCGCGTTCGAAAGGGCGTCCGCCAATTACTATACATACGCAATTTCAAGTCTCTACCTACATCCCTTCGAAAGATAAGTGGGGGGGTGCACTTCACCAGGGGTGCAACCTTCGTTTTTTGCCCTACAACCTAACCCTAACCCTAACCCTAACCTAACCTAACCCTAACCCTAACCCTAACCTAACCTAACCCTAACCCTAACCTAACCCTAACCCTAACCCTTACCCTAACCCTAACCCTAACCCTACCTAACCCTAACCTAACCCTACCCTACAACCTACTCTGGTAACCCTATTCTGATATCTGATCTATCCCCCATCCGAACCAAACTCTTACCCTAAGGTCAGGCACCTTCTGGTCGTTGGACAATTAGGCAAAATTCATCTAACCCCCACCCCAACCAAACTCTAAACCTAAGGTCAGGAACCCTCTGCAATGGACACGAATTGCAACATATCTCATCGAAAGGCTCGGAAACAATTGTCGGACCGCGTTCCGTTCGAAAGGCGTGGGCGAGACCTTTCCGACGAGCCTACGTTCGTATCTCTACGACCTTCCTACGCAGAGTTATGCCCACTTATTCAAAAAATAGCGCCGCCTGGCGGACAAACGTTATAACTCCGTGTAGGAATGGACTAGAAACGCGAGACGGGTGTTGTCGGAAAGGTCTGAATGACACCTTTCCAACGAGTACGACCTTCCGTGACCGATAGGGGGAGCCAAACAGAAACGGCTCTAGAAAAAATATCTCGGCCTAGGAAGGTCGCAGCGACGAGTGCTTGGTGTCGTTGGAAAGGTCTCGGCGAGTCCTTTAAGACGCGTCCGACCACGTCCTGCTGCGACCTTCCTGGCCAGAGATACGCTTTTCAGACGCCTTTCTGTTCGGGGGTCTAGCTCGGCTTACGAAGGTCGCAGCGACGCGTGCTTGGTGTCGTTGGAAAGGCCTGGACCTCCCCTTTCGAACGACACCTGGCTCTAGGTTCTACCATCTTCGCGGCCCGAGTTAAAACAACGTTTTTTTTTAAAGGGCTTCCTCCAATTAGTATATATACCAATTTTCAACTCTTCACTATACTTACCATTCCCGAGATCGGGGGGGGGCTCAATTCAGGGGGGGCTCAACCTTCGTTTTTATCTATATAACCCTTACCCTTACTCGGCCGGTGCTGGCGCTATCGAGCTCAAACTGAGTGCGTTTGAAAGGGCTTCCGCCAAGTACTATATATACCCACTTTCAAGTCTCTCAAGTCCACTTAACTCCTTTCTTATTCATGCATTTGTGACCTCAAGACTTGACTACTGGAACAGCCTTCCCGACACTATTCCAGGATCAGACACACTCGCCCAATTTAAATCTAGATTAAAGACACATCTCTTCAGCAAAGCATTTACTTAAATGCTAAATATGCAAAATAAACAACCGGGAGACTGCATTTATTACATATTATTTACTACAATAATTGGACTTATTATATAAAACACCATGTAGTGTGTTTTACCTTTTTTGTGTTTTATGGTTTATATTTTCCCCTGTAAAGCTGCTTTGGGACTATGCACATTGTGAAAAGCGCTACATAAATAAAATTGGATTGAATTGAATTTCTTAACACCATACTGCCCTCTTGTGGGTCAATTGCAAAACACCACACAAGTGTGTGCTACTGATGAGCATCAAGTAGGCATGGACGCACAGATCACATACAATCATTTTACAATTATTATGATAACATTTCTTATCTCACCCATTGCGATTCAGCATTCAAAACAAATTTTATGATTTGCAAACTTTTAAAAGAAAATAATCTTAAAATAAAATAATGTGAGCTGTTCGTAATAAATTTGAGGCTTTATGTACATAATTTCATTTACGTTATTATTTAAAAAATTTAAATATGATTGGATGCACAAATAGTATGCACACCTTACAATTCCAAAAGTTAAAGAGAAGTATCAGAACTTTACAACTATTTATTAAGCAATTGCATCTCATAACTCATATTTCACATAAAAATACTGCATATTTGCTAACAAACTGTGTACGACGGGGGTCGCTTGACACCTTTTACCTGGGCGCCTGCCCCAATTTAAGTTTTGACAATTTACTTTATTGTCAGTGTAATCATTTACATTGCAGTCTCACATTTTAACTGGTCCGAAAACACAAACACACGCCATACATTCGTGCAGAAATCCATGCCATCACGTTCAGACATTAGAGGAAATCGTCTCAGGAAAACCTTTGTCAAAGTCTGCAAAATTGCATTGTTTCTCTCTGATTTCCATACAGTGCATGCAAGTGAATAAAGTTCATGTTAAGTATGTCTAAGACGGGGCCGGACTGACCGTCGACAGTGTTGGTGGGGGGAAGATTAAAGATACCTTAATATTTGTAAATACCTAAATGTTTACCTTCCCCAGTATTGTTGCGCTGTTGGAATAGTGGTTTAAGCATGTATAGGGCATTGTGTTGCACACTTCTTGCACACAGCAGGTTTAGTGATAGAAAAAGGGGAGGGGCCTGTGCCCCATAGAGCTTTAGGTCAAACAACGCCCCTGCTGTGTAGTATTAAAAAAGAATTTAAAATACAAAAAAGTTTATTTCTTTTTTTCACCAGGGTTGTTGCAAAACCGCTTCACGGAAATGTTATGCTAGGAAACAGTTTTTGGTAAATTCATAATTAACATCTCAGTGAAGAAAAATGTTTCACAAAAACATGAACACGATTCGCTCGAACGTAGAAATTTAAAGCAAAAGAATCACACAGACGAACTGAAATACTTTCAGCGTCACTCAAAGAGGCTTGATTTGGGTCTTAATGGATTTAGAGTCTCTTCTCTCTCAAACCTCTCAAAGACAGAAGTGCTGTGGATTATCTGAGTCCTCGAGCGGATTTTCTTTAAACTGGGTTTCTTTTTACTAAAGGAAGATTTCCTGCGGAAAGATGTGTGTTTGGTCAACGCGACGCTTTCCTCTCGGCCGGTCGGGTGGTTTTGAGCTTTAAGTGGTCTCAGATTGGCCTGAAGAACTCTCGACAGTCTCCAGCGAGTCACGTCCAGAGCATCCGCGTTCTCTGCGTCAGTTTCTACAAACGCGCCCACGATGTCAAGAATGTTTTGCGCAATATCGTTCTTCAGGTACTGACACGCTCGTTTACCGTTGTAATCTCGAGCCTCTATGTCGGCCTCAAAAGCTCCGACTAATAATTTCACCACCTCAATGTGACCGTGCATCGCCGCTAAATGCAGAGGCGTGTAACCGGCGCTGGAGCGCGCGTTGATGTCCAAAGACACTTGTTGTTCTTGTGCGAAGTTGACGAGCCTCGCGATCAGTTCGTGTTTTCCTAGCTTCGCAGCCCAGTGCAGACATGTGAATCCCGTAACGAAGTCTTTTCTCATGACGAGGGTTGGATCGCTGACGAGCAGCCGGTGGAGACTCTCCCACTGTCCGTCAGACGCGCACATCATCCACTCGTGTTCCATGGGCTCGAGCGTCACCGGCGCGAGCTCGTCATCGACACGCGGACATCTACCGGAGACATAAAAGCGACGAATCTGCGTCGTGCCGCTCGATAAATCCTCGTCGAAGTTTTCAGGCGTGTGACTGATGGAGTCCGACTGATATTCGTCTGTCAGATTATGGATCAGACGTCCATATGCTCCCGGTCGCTTCACTTCACTTGAACATGACGAATCAGACAAAATCGCGTCTGAAACTGCCGCAGAAATCTCAGGTCGTGTATCGTTATGTGATCCTTGTGTCTGGGTTATTTTCTGTTCTGATTTTCGCTGTGTTATCGTGCTTGAGTTGCCCATGTCTGTTCGACGGAGTTTCTTCTACTGTTCACGCCCTCTGAAAACGGAACAGAAATATCCGGTTTTGATTTCGCACCTGCCGCATTATTACCTAAGAAAGGTGAATCACCTTCACGTCTTTTACTTCTGATGTAACTTTTCCCTACTTAGAGGTGCTCATCTGGGACATTTCATGTTGGTCTTGATTCTTGAACTCGTTGTTGCTTTAAATTCCTATTCAAGGTAAAACCCATTTACGACTTTCAGGAATGGCACGTTTCAGACCAACCGTTTAAGCGTCCCGTCGTTTTTTAATGCAGAGTTCGTTGTAATTGTCGATCGAAACTGATCTATTAATATCTACGTTTACTGTCATCACTCCGAGGAAACAAACAGAAACCACTTATTGGTGCCATCGGATGTTTTTACTGAACACTGCCTGTGATTCATTCATGTAGATAAGGTAATGTCAAAGTATTTAGACAGTCCTGTGATTTTGTTCATCGGTTTTATTCCGGGCTTGTTAATACTCTTCAGCAGATAAAGATGATAAATTCGACAGAGAGGGTTAGTTTACTTTTCTTTCCTTTGTCAGTCAAGTATTCACAGAAGAGATGTTAGAAGTAGTTTTTTGTTAGGAAGAATGTTCCACCAGGAAGGAGTGATTACTATCAATTCATCATCCAGAGCTGGTAGAGCTTTTATTAATAAGCTTGATATATGACTACTGTAACGAACATTTTTATGATACCTCTAGGTATGTATATCGACTTGGGAAATATTATGGATATTTATAGTAATGCACAAAGCATTTTACTCCGTAAAAGTACAATTTTAAATGTTGTACATTTTCTAAAGATACTTCCCTTTTACTTTAAGCAATATTAATTTGTTATCTGAAACATAACCAGATTGCGACTGAAACGTAGAGCTGTAGTGTCATGAGATGGCTATTGTCTATTACTCAAACGTAGCGCCAAATACACAATAAATGAACCAAAGAAACATTTTACAGGCCAACTCCACTTGTACACACATTTGTGTGAAATGGTTTTCTGATAAATTTTTCCATTGTTTCTACATGTTCGCATTTTAGTTTTAGTCCTTAAAATGAAGACAAAACACTATAGACTTCAAAGTATTCTTATACAATATGCACATAATCAGCAATTTAGATTTTGGTCTGAAACGTAAAGATCTTTAGTTGTTAATGGATGAATTAAAAATGCAGTGTGACATTATTGTAAACCGATAAAATAACTCCTGTTAATACATTTTCTGCTATTTTCTTCCAATGACTAAACCAGAAATAAAAACAACTGCAACACAAAAATATAAGTTTTAGTGACCAGGTTTTAATTGAAACATTGGTGCAACATCATTTTAATGTCACATCACAGCATGACCTGTAATGTTCACAATATTTACAAAACTGCTGTTAAGGACATCTTAAAAAAATCAAATGAAACGATAAGAAATTATGGACTTTAAGAAACTATGCCTAACCGCCACATCAAAGCTATCAGAAACGAAGAAAACCAAGTGCACAATATACTTTACAAAGTCAACTGCTGTAAAGTACATACTGGTGAGAAAATATATACTCATAGATACATATTGAAAAACAACATTGACATCAGAAAGGGTTGTAATACCATTCAGATACCAACGGTAAAAGAGCAAGCAAAGAGAAAGGAAAATAAAATTCTACACACTCATACACAGAGAAATGAAAGAAAAAGACTCACGTAGAAATGGAGAAAGTTCTGGGCACATGAACACAAAATGTGTTTGACCTTAAAGAGTTGGACTGAAAACCGAGCTCCATTGCACTGACAACAGAGTTGACTTCACCAGCAGACGATGTTCTTACGGATGGGCCGTGTCTCTGATCCGGCTTGGATGGTTACTCTGCACCTCTGACACAATTTCAATATTGCACTTTATTTTGTAGTGGGTTTCTGTAAAGACAGATACAACAGATACAACATCTGCTGTTCAGCTGGCCTCATCTTAAAGTTTTAAACATGCCGACGGATGCAAGCACAGTCTCCTCATATACAGAGGTTGAAAAAGTATTATTGAAATAATTTCAAACTCTCGTGTGGATTTTCCATTATGCACAACCTGCCTGCATCCAAACTCCAACATCCTCATGGTGAGCGAGCCCAATTTCGCTTCGAGTTCTGCTGCAATTTTAACCATCATCGCTGTACGTTTATCCTCTACTGGTCATAAATGAATATAAAACGGCAACCCAAGACAAAAGCCAAGTCATTGACTCCTCTGAGAACTTCAATCTGAATGAAAACAGGTCTTTCCTGAGTCTGTATGAGGTTCAACAAATCTACAGTTCATCTGTGTCTTTTAATAACACAGCACTCAAACACATTAATGCAAAAACACTGGGCCACGATAAATAAAGGGGAAAAATATACTGTTTTAACGGAATAATACTGACGTTTCTTATATCTATGTATGTCTGCATTTACACTCGTATAAGGCTGTACCAAGTATGTGCGTAGGGTCACATTATTGCCAAGTTTCAAAATAAATAGTGTCATGAGGCTCCTAAATTTAGCAGACCATTAGAGTATGAATCAACAACACAGCAGCTTCATTAATGCTGTGAGAAGACTAGCAATATATACAAAAAAAACTAAACAAACCTATTTGTGTTTCTACTGTTAGGAATTCATAAAGTATCGGCATATTAGTGTTTAGTTCTCAAAGATCCGAACTATACAGTCCAAAACCTCGAGTCTGCCTTGCAACACGCACCTTATAGGCTGGTGAAGTCCACTCCGACACACACACACACACACACACAATCAAAATACAACTCTAACTCAAGCTAACAAAAGTCTCAGGTTGACTCTTATTCATTGTAATGTCACTGGGCCTTATGGGCTGCTTTGTGTTTTATACAGCTGAAGATAAAGTGTGCATTAAGTTGGCTTGTACATGTCATTATCCTACAGTATTTACATTTCTTGCCACATTTCTACCAATGAAATCTTTGACATTTCTGTAATGTCTATATACACATTAAAAACTTATCAGAAATATTTGGACTGTCTGTGTTCGTAAATGCAGTATTTCTTTTTTCATATTTTTATATTTCTCCTTGTTGACTAGAAAAAATAGTTCTTCAGCAAGTTGAATTTGCTGCCTTTTCTAACTGCCGGATCCAGCACCTGTCAGTCACTGGGTGAGGGCGGGGCCATGATGACTGTAGCACCATGCTGTAGCAGAGAGAGAGAGAGATTGGAGTCTTGCGTCACTGCTGTTATCTGGAGATTTTCCTCCTCTTGGGTTTGGGCAGTTTGATCTGGCGATCCGCATGAACCTGCAGACAGAAAGAAAATTTAATTCGTAACACACCAAATCATCTGTCAGCCGATCGGTGACGTGTAGAAGTGTGTGTGGTACTCACGTTTCCAGACATCTTGTCTAACTCACTCATGGCCTCATGAATTGCAGCTTCTAAATGATGATTCAGATTTCCAGCCCTGCAAGAGAGATTAAGAGGAAACATCAGCGAGACAATAGCATCAGCCTTAATCAGACACACCTGAACCAGTTCATCAAGGTCTCGATCGCCATGTTGAAACTAAGCTCTGTAGGAGAAGATAGAAATGTAAGGAAATGAATATGCTCTGATGTAGGGGTGTCCCCGGCTTAGGATTTACATTTTAGAATCAGAATCTTGCCTAAAGTTGAATCATGTGCGTGTGTGTGTGTGTGTGTGTGGTTCTGTTGAACACAAAAGAAGATATTTTGAGGAATGAAGGAAAACAAACAGTCCTGGGGAACTTTTGACCACCATTTTTTGATCATCCTTTTTCCTACTTTGGCAGTCAAAGGTGCTTCAGAACTGTTTAAAATGTATTCTGTACTGATCTAGCAGCAAATGAGATGAAATTAACAAATGCTCCATTTTAAAAGTACCTAGCAGCAGAATTTTTAAAAGTTGAAAGCGGTTTAACAAAGCTTGGCTGACACCAGGGATGTTGCTTGTTGATTAAATTGCAGGGGGGTTGGTTTGCTGTGGGGTGGTCGAAGATGCGGCCTTGCACATGACGCATTTTACTTTCAGTTTTAAAATAGCAGCTATTCAGGAACGGCAATTGCTTGCATTAATGGTGGGTTAAATATTAAACTTAAAAAAAACACAAAACTATAAAAAAGTACAATGACAATTGCTTATATTAAATACAGACCTTACAAAACGAATAATCACAGCACACATCAAGCTAAAAATAAATGACAAACGAAAATAAAAAACATTTACGTTAGAAAAGTTGCCTATATAAAAAAACAGTAATCACGGCACACATTGTGCAACAAATAAATAAGAAACTAATAAGAAAGGAATACGAATAAGAAAAACGTTTATGTTAAAAAAAATTCTTAACCGGCTTACATTTTAAATCTCAATATTTATCCGGTTTTGAGATGACAGTGCTTCCATATTCTTATATGTCCAAACTAACCCTAGACTTCAGCTTTTTCTGTGAACTTTTGATGGCGTTAGATGAACAGCCACAAGAGACGGACATCATGTGTAAACATCCTGAGAATCGCGCTAGCCAGACTTTAAATGATGCCGGCTAAAGACCTAAAAGATTGGTTTGAAGATGAAAAAAGTACCAAGCAGAATGTTTTCTCACAATTTCATTTCTAACGCATACAGTGTTTAGGGCTCTCACATCTATCAAAGCAGAAATAAAACCGCTGCTGATGTTTTTTCATCAGGTCGCGCTCATATGTACATTGCATGCACTTATTTCGTCTATTCAAATGAAATATCTAAAAAAAATGCAAATACATTTACCAAGCCAGGGTATATGGCTGGGTAAATGTGTATGCTTTTTCTGATATTCTTTGAAGAAATCAGGACAGAAGTTGTCAAAAGTGGACAACATAGAGGGATTACAGCAGCAGGTGTAAACTGTATGTGCCTCTCTCGTCCACTTGTGATGTGATCGACAAAAACTCATCTTAATACCAGGCATAAAGAGGGCCTTATAAAGACTACAATGAGCCGCAGTTGGGGGGCAGAAGAACCACATGCAGCTTGATAGCCAAGGGTTGTTGACCCCTGGGATAAGTGCATAACGTAACAATTCTGGATACATTGAAAATCACAATTCTGTTTCAAATAGAGATTAAAAGTACTACTAAAAGTAATACATGATTTACTAGAGCAGGGGTTCCCAAACTTTTCACCCTGCGATCCCCAAAACTGACTCGAGACCCCCACTATCCTCGGAGGTGGTTTATGTATACAAACATGGCGCGCAAATGCGCACATGCACCTATTCTACCCAAAAGCGGATGAGGACAACACAAAAGAGTACAGTCTAAAACAAAATATTTTCTAGTTATTTACCCATTACTTTACTTGTTGTTATACATAAACTTTGATCTATTACTAAACATGGTCGAATTTCATCAAACTGATTAAAGTATTGATGGATGTGCCTCTTTTCGTACCTGAGGACAATGGCACCTCTGAGTGGGTCGCTTCTCCGCCCTCCCTGCATTGTCTTTGATCAATATTAATGAGTGTTTTATTTCGACAAATGAGAACGTCCTAAATTTAAAGCCTGAAAAATAATCTGCATGCACATGGGACTGTTTAACCTGGTGTTGTAAATGGACGTGCTGTACCAAACATATCGCGGTTGATGATGTCATTAAGTCCTTGCGGACTGGTTAGTCCACCCTCACTTTGGGAACCCCTGTACTATTTTATTTTGGGTTAGTTTACTTTGATTTACAATTTATACATATTTCATGGTTAACCTACAGAAACTATAGTGATTTTTTTACAACAAAAGCATAGGTTAACTCAAGTGGTTATTCTTTTTGTTTTACTTTAAATGCAAACTTTTAACTTCCTAAAAAATATTAATGCATTAAAGTAACTTGTATATGAAATGTTTCTACAGTAAAACAAATTCATAAGGTGACACTTGCAATTTAAGGTGTTTAGCAATATTTATCAATTTGCCTGACATCTACAGATTGCTTGAAGGGGTCTTTAAAGAAAAACCCAACTGATAAACATAACACAGTATTCTCACCCGTAAACAGTTTAAAATAAACCGAAAACATGAAATGCTGGGCAACTTGATGAAAAGCTCTGCATCTCTATTAGCGCAAGTCCAGTGATACGCAGCACACATTCTCGTGAGGGGTTTTCAGCCTAATTACAGATATAATTGCGCACTCGCCCTACAAACTGCAATTGTCGGTTTAGTTTTAAACCTGTCTAGTTAAGATGTGAAGCATAATCAGAACAATGTAACACAATCCTGAAAGCAGTTTTGTTGCCAGGCTGTATTGACTATGTTGGTCTGTTATTTGGTGTGAGATTAGTTTGGGCAGACTGAGAGCTTGTAAATGTGTGTGTCAAGTGTGCGAGTTGGCAGCTCTGCTTTAATCCCAGTACTTCTGTGATCAGTTGACACCGATATAATCGCTCCATCTTAAAGTGACAGTAGCCTTATATACCTGCTGCTATCTGCTGTAGTGTTTAAACATTACAATTTTATCTTTGTGCGGTCTACATTTTCAGTAAAATTTGTCTGGAGCGCTGCCCTACAGCAAGAATGACAATACATCGCCATTAAAGCTTTACTGTCCAACACACTCACTTTCTGTTTTTCCGGCTGACTCTGTCCAGCGCCTGAAGGTCCTGTGTTAGCGATTTTAGCTGCTCCGGCTCTACCTGAAAAACGTTCAACAACAGCAGATATTAATGTAACACCAGAATCTTATCAACATCTGCAAGATTAACATCCATTACTGATGTTGTTCATGTAAGGTATGTGAAAACAATATGTGTTGCACAAAAATATGTAGCCAGTAACCTTACTTGTAAATACTGTGGGTTTGTTCAAATTTACTTTTTAAAGGATGTTTTAAACACGTAAAACTACCAAATATCAGTGACAGGTGAACGTAGCATCACATTCCACGTTTCTTGCAGCTAATTCGTTACGATGACAGAAAATGATGTTATCAAATCCTGTCTGCTTTGGTGTGACTGGTTAAGACAGGGGTCGGCAACCTTTGCCACCAAAAGAGCCATTTACGGTTATATGTGACCTTTAAATGGCTTGAATCACACAGATTATGCATGTAAGGAAGTAGTTACCTAGTTGCACCACTAGGTTTTTTATTGTATTTAGATGTTAGAAATTGTGAACATTTTTGTTCTTGGCAAGAAGTGAGGGTGTTGCAATAGGAGAGAAACGTCGTAAAGTTGCTGATTTAATTTGATTTCAGCTTTTTTCTGTGAACTTTTGTTTTGGCTTTTGTTTTTGTGCTGTTTGATGAACAGCCACAAGAGACTGTCCACCCTCCTCATAATGGTTACGAAATGATGTCCATGTGCGAAGCGCGCTAGCTGGAACAGGATTTAAACTATGCCAGCTAAAGACCTAAAAGTTTGGTTTGAAGACAAAAATATTTGGTTTTCTGCTGATGTTTTTTCTGTCATCTCAGGCCGCATTGAACATTGCATGCACTTATTTAGTCTATTATTCGAATGAAATATCTGAAAAAGCTAAAACATTGTGTATACTTTTTCACATATTTCTTGAAGAAATCAGGACAGAAGTTGTCAAAAGTGGACAACATAGAGGGATTTCAGCAGAAGGTGTAAACGGGTATGTGCCTCTTTCGTCCACTTGTGATCCAACCAAAACAAATCTTAATATGAGACATAAGCAGGGCCTTATAAAGACTGCAGAAGAGCCACATGCAGCTCGAGAGCCACGGGTTGCCGACCCCTGGGTTAAGTGAATGACGTGCTCCACCCCGTAACAGTTTGTGGCGGTACTGAACCAAGTCCGGATCCAGGCCTCGACTTTGTTCCATCTGGACAGCGAGACCTAATGAAGCATTCAAACTATTCGGACTATTCCTATTATTTAAATTGAGTGCGTTTACAGAACCGAGCTGTACACATCATACGCACTCGCAACATTTATGTTGATGATCTTGCTACAATATCCTCTAATATGTTTATGTAGCGCCAAATGCGCTTCATTTTAACCCTTTCCGCTCTGTGAGCACTACTTCTCCCACCTATGTCGCAGTGCGTAAAGACATACTGACAACAAGAGAAGGTAAATAAATAAACCCAACAGGGCAGAGGGAGGGAATGGGAGTCATTCTTCCAGGATTGTGACGGGACAGGATTTTCCCCCAGTTTCTTTGTGGGACTGGGATGGGATCTTTTTGGTGGGAGTGGGACGGGAGAGGTTTGTCCTGTACCATCTAGTGTACAGGACACACTGTTCTAATGACCAAAGTGAATAGATTTGTATAGTCTGAGCAGTCGTGCTTACCTTCGCTTGTTCAGAAAGTTGCATGCTGGGATTGTGTTCATGTTCTTCTCCCATCAGTTTATTAGGCCAAGGAGGGAAGCCTTTTATTGGCCACACCAATTCGCCTACATTAAAAGCCCTTGGCCTGTAGTGCAGAAGGTCGGCTGAAGGCGAGTCGGGGTGACGAAGTTCCTCCTCACTGCTCAGACTCTTGGTGTCGGAGGGGCTGGGCGCACAGTGTCCATTAAAGTGTCCATTAAAGTGGGTATAGTCTTTCACCAGTGGTCCCTCCAAGCTGGTCGAGGAGCCAGGCGACTGGTCGTCTCCGGTGAACGGTTCACCGTAGGCGGCGCGAGGCAACGTGCCGTTTAGCTGAGAGCAGCGCTCCGCGGGATCGCTGCGTTCTCTTGCGCTGCTGGTGATGCAGTTGTTTAATTGCAGGTTCCCGCTTTCACCCATCTGAGAGCCGACAGTGTCACGAGTCTGTCCTGTTGTGTCCACCGGACACATCTGGCCCACAGTTTTCATGACCCTTACTCTTTCTACTTTGCTACTACATGATCCGGTGTGTACCTGGGTAGAACACTCAAGAAACTCTTCCCCTCTCCAGTGAGGTTGGTTAGGCTCATCCCACTGCAGTCGCATCGGTGTGGCAGCACTAGGCGAGCGAAAATACTTGTGCGTGTCTCCACCGTCAGAAGTATTCTTCCCTTGCTCTGAGCTCCTGCGCGTGCGTTTGGCGAGCTGAGGTCGAGCCCGGTGAGGCTGGCTTATAGAGTCTGTCCCATCTGAACTGCGTGGAGCGTGAATGACCGCATTGACGGCATGAGGTAGGCTGAGTGGCTGGCCGATGGAGGCGGTGAAGGCACTCATTGCGCTGAGCGCTGGGACGGGGCTCGCCTGTGTGCTGCTGCTCTCACCGGCAGTGATGGTCACTTGCATGCCTTTGCCAGCGGCATCTACTACCGCCCTGTAGATAGCATCCACCGAATCCACCGAACTCTGACCTCCAATGGCTCCTGCCATGGTAACATCACCCTGTAGCTTCTGTGCACTGTCTCGGTAGATCCCCGTGGCCCCAGAATGAGATGTCATTGCAGGCTGGGAGCTGTCAGACATGCACCCCTGTACAAAAGGCAAAACCCTGTTAGCCCTTCAGAGAGGAATGAGTGTATTCACTATAATGAGGGACTCACCTGATAATCCTGGTACAGGCATGGCAAGCTGTTGGGGTTGGGAGCAGTACGGTCTGTAAAAGGAGCTGCTGGGAAGGGATGCCCCTGACTTTGATATGTGGAGACCCCGTGAATTCCCTGCAGTGCCGGGTGCATCTGCTGTTGGTACAAGTGCCCTGTGGCAGCCATGGCGCTGGGCATCTGATGAGCGCCACCAATACTGCAGCTCAGCGCTGAAGGGTTACCTGTGGACAGAAGAGGTGTTTCGCTCACCAGCTGTTCACTTTACGGGGTTAAACAAACCTTTATTAGGTAAAGTCTGCGTACTACCTAATACTAATAATGTTGTTCAAAACTACAGTACTTATGTTGGATCATGTTCATGCAACAGCATTCCTTTCAATATGCTAATAAACACAAAGAAATTGTAAACAAAAAAGAAAAAGAAACAGAAAATAGCAATTGTCATTACAATGTCAGAAAGATTTAAAGTCCTATTTGAAGCACATTATTTTGTTTTCTATCCAATGAACTTGAGCTGTTTTTAAGTGGTAAGGATGGGCCATTGCAACTAAGAACGTTGCTTTTTATTTAAAATGGACTGAACTGAACAGTATATATTTAGCCACAATGTGAATGCTAACATGCGAGATGTGTCCAATGTGTAAAGTTTGCAGACTTAATCGTGCGTTAATCGAGACTTAGTTGTACTGGTGTTGCATAACAGATGCTGTGTGTCACACAATGATGGCTGGTCCTGTGTGGACAGTGCCTGTGATCTACTGTTGTCAGCGGCTGCTGGAGAGGTTGCCATGGAGACAGCAGCAAGATGATTGCTGGTGCGTTCCAAAGTATGATTCACAGACACACAGACAGAGAGCACTGAAGAGGTCAGGCCAGAAGATGAAGAGTCGCACAGTAGTGCTGCACGATTAATCGCGTATTAATGGCCCGTCTAGTGTGATTATGATAGACAACGGTTCCGATTATGTGTTAATGAGCAGCTTGTTCGGGAAACATGGCAGTAAATGAAAACACTGAAAATCATCTGAAATCACGATGAGTTTAAAATGAGTAAACTCATCGTGAGTATAAATGAGTACGGAGTCCTTCATATACAGAGGACTAATTTCTTCAAACTTTGATCATCATCGTACGTTTGATTACCAGACTAACAGAATATGATGTACACAAGATCAAACATTCTTATTTTTACTTGGACAGATCAGATGAAGTAGATTTGATCTCTATAACCTTACACAGAGTTTACAAGCTATGTGTCATTTTGTGACAATGGCAAACATTAGTTCTCACGTTAACAGAAGCGGCTTTCATGCGTTCACCGCAGGAAACAGGTCAAATATGACTGGTTCATTCTTCACCAAATCACAGGAAAGGCCAAAACCACATGGCCGGATCTAGGACCTGGCGATATAGCTAAAAAAAATCATCTATATAATGTTGCGAATGACATATCGCTTATTGCTCCCCGAACTCTTTGTAAGTCGCTTTCGCTGCTAAATGACTAAATGTAAAATGTAATGTTTCAAATCATTGGATATGAAAATATGTCAGATCTCATCCACTGTTTACTGACCTAGTAGGGAAAAGTAATGCAATGGGAGTCAAAAGGGGGAGAGATTTGATTCCTGTGTGCAGCAGAACAAAGAAATGTATTCAGATTTGAGTAAATTTGACCATCTTCCTCATCAAGCAGAATTCCTAAAACCTTTCATCTAGAAAAGCTGCTACAATCGAATAGGTCAACATCATCTATTGAGACATGTTTCTCTTTCTCGTTTAGTAATGGATGTAGGTCAATGACTAAGCATATAAATCAAACATTATTTCTAGTTATCTTTCAGAAAATATCAGATATTTCCGGTGGTTAAAAAATATGCATAAATTATACAAACGTTGTGAAAGGTGTGGCAGGTGAGGCGAAAATATGCAAATATCATAGGTTCATATATCTGTAATTGTTTGACCTATGTGTGTAAAATTGATGAAGAAATACAGAAAAAGTTTTGTTTTATAGAGTAAGAAAGGAAAAATAAACGATTACACCTTGGAATTATCTTACATTTATTACGTGACATATTTACTTTACGTTGTCTGATGTTTTCCTTTACGTTTTGTACATTGTTTATGAACTTTTTTACAAGACAACAAAAAGAATCTACACAGTGAAGTCGAATGAAAAATCTTTGAATCTCACTATCTCAAAACTGCTCAAATTGCAGATAATACCTTATCATTCTAAGTTGGGTAAAATTATTTATGGAAATCACAAGCAAGATATTTAATGAGCACTTAGAATAATAAATGATGAAATCCATTTCTTTCAAAGATTTAGTTCACAGAAATAACGTAAAAAATGTATTCTGGTCACTTTAGACCCCTGTTGTGCATTATTTTACCTCTGTATTAAATTTTTCCCAATTAACTGTAATGCTGTTAAATGTTTTGGTAATATATAGACTTAATAAATAAAGACTTATCATAACACAGACAGCAACATGTTTATTAGGTTACTGCCACTTTAAAAAGCCGATAGACCTCCACTTTACGTTTACATCCACTTACATAACCAAGGAAACTTGTTTAAAGGAAACTTGTGTGTTGTTCACATAATCTTGTGTGCATTTTACTGTTAAAGCCAATTAATACGTGAAAGAGAACCTGGTTCTTGTCTGTGCACAGGTGGGCGTCGGATGTGTGCAGCGCACTCATAAGTCAGAAGAAACGGCTGTCAGTCAAAACGCTTGAAAGTTTGACAGGCATACCTTTCTAATGCATGCAAATAATAAACTATGGTAATAATGAATTGGTCTAAAAAAATTATAGACTGTCTGCGCATGGGCTGTTTATGCAATCAAGCTTCATGTCTATACAAGTTAACTTTCAATTGTTATATTGATAAATAATGCTAGCATTATTAATATAGGTGTTTCGTCTATACATATCGTTATCGCTTTATCACTCAGCCCAAGCATCACACAATCATCTTGAGATGGGGTCGAGAGCTGCTAGAATGACACAACCTTAACAGCTTTCACTGTTAAATTAACAAACATTATATAGCTCTGGAATACTTCATTCTGATCAGGGATGCGCGGATCGATACGGACCATTTCTCCTAAACACAAACACAATGCTGAGGACGAACCCACTGCAACAACTGCAAAATAAAGAAAGCGCCAATCAACGATCAATTTTTCAATATTCTTCTTACCTGGGTCAGTAATGGGTTGCGAGCAGCAGGCATCAGTGCTGCTAGGCAGCATACAGTTGATGTTTGGCTGGCTGTGCTGTTGAAAATGAGAGCTGACATGTCCCATCCCGTGGTTTCCAAGTGGAACTTGTCCGCTATGGTTTATAGGCCCACAGTTCCCCATTGCCGTAGCCTGCATCTGGTTCAACACACCTGGAAACTGGCTGGGAACTGATTCTACACCAGGAATAAGCATCGCTTCTGTCTGGCCGTGCATTCTTTGCTGCACCTGCATGCTCGGATGGACTGCGCCAGAGGGCACACCACCCTCACCAAAATGCGCCCGACCGTGACTTACGAGGCCTGGGTTTCGGCCTCTGGCCATATGAGAACTGTGGTTGCTCAGAGATTGGAGTAACTGAGCCATTGAGGTGGTTGGGGGCAGTCGGGATGTTTTTCTCATCTGCTCGGCGGAAGTGCAGGGCGCCCTCATGACAGCCACATCCGTCTTTAGCACGTTAAAGTAGTTGTTCTCGTGGTTGCCAGCATTTGGAGGAAGCTTACGCTTACGGAGCGGGTCCCGCTGCTGTGCCATCAGCTTGTCCCGCAGGGCTGCGCGCCCACTCTGTCCCTCGCTACTCGCCATCATCATGGCAGAGTTAGGCGGCAACATTGGATTTAAAGCGCTGTGTCCTTCAACAGTCCTGCCAGCATCAGCCCCTCCGCCACTGCCATTTCCCCCTACTTTGTTTTGATTGGCTAGCTGTGCTTTGGCAGCAGCTGACAGGAGACTGCTGGCGGGAAAAGAGGCAGCATTGTGTTGGTTGAGGATCTGGTTCAGGGGCATGCCCAAAAGCCCTGGATGCTCCTTCTGCACGGTGTTGTTAACAGAAGTGGTGGGATACATGAGGTTCGGCTGACCGCTCATGGAGCTGCTTATGCTTGTCAACAGCTGATTGGGCATCTCTTTGTACTGGTGAAGACTATCCGGCTTGCCAGACGGGCTGGAAGGCAAAGCGGGTCTAGGAGAATTCATGGAGGACCTGGGCGAGCGCGGAGGAACCTTCATGCTACTGCAGGGGGGAATAGCAAAGCTCCCTTGCTCGGAGGAGGTGGACGAGGAGCGGGATCGCTGCGGAGACACTTCCATGCGACCCAAAGCAAGCCCGGACATGTGCACGGGGGAAGTGACGGGCGATGAAGAGATGGAGGAGGCTGTGACATGCTGAGTCCTCTGTAGGTGAGCGCCATGGCCAACCGGCCCTTGCTTAACTGTGGGCAAGGGAAGGTTGCTTGGCAAGGGGACAATGGCAGGAGGGATGTTTACATTCATCATTGGTACCTGAGCGTGGGAGTTGGGCTGGAAAGGGGGTGGGGGGTTTGGTTTATGTGGGATGGGATCCAGAATGCCAAGAGGGTCCTTCTCCGAGCTAACCTGTTTATTTTGCAGGGCACAGGGTGGAGGCATGGGAGGGGCGGGAGCAGGCGAAGCCTTGTGGTGAAATACAGTTCTGCTCGAGTCCAAGCTGGCTGAGTATTTGCACAGCGTCTTTTTCATGACGGGACTCTTGTTAGGGACCGGGGGTGACAGTGGCATGTTAGACCTTCCTGCCATAACGCAGGATGACTGCTGTGCAGCGGGGGAGCTGTGTATCATGACACCGGGAGAAGACAAAGGGATGCGGCTGTTGATGTGGGTTGCGCTGGGACTGCTGGTCCCTTGGAAGCCACCAGGGTTGTTACGCATAAACCTGTCAGGACTACCAATAACGTCTGTTCTAGGGGACAAAGACCCATCCCCAAAGGGTTGTGAGGGCGGACTCAACATGCCTCCGTGTCCGCTGCGGTACGGAGACTTCAGTCCTGGCTCACTGCTGCTCAGCCTCTGCCTGGAGTATCCAGCATAAAGGTCCTGCTGCTGTGGGCCGCACAGCTCTGGAGAGAAGTGTCGCTGCCCTGCTGCCATCATCACCTTAAATGGGTTCTTACATTCAGACTCGTGGGTTTTACTCCTTATTGCTCGAGACTGTGCAGTGGGGTTAGGGTTATTTATGGAGGTCACACCTGCAAGGAGAAAGAATTAGGGTCAATGATAGTTCTTCAGGATGGATCCTCAAATTCAAGATTTTTCCCTGCAGGTTTGTGATAAAAATATACAGTGGAAATGGATATAAATATAACCAATAAAAACCCCTTCAAATTGTGCCTGACAATTTACCTCATTTTACAATATTTCCATGAATAAATGACTGACAGAAACCCTTCCACTATTATCCAGTGTTAATTTTGATAGCAATTAAGTTTGTGTCATCTGCTTTGTTTTACCTTTGGGCTAATATTAAAATGATATTAATCGTGTAAATCTGTGTTATATTTATTCTACTAAAATCTGAGATGTTTAACTAAATCAACTGTAATTAAATGTTGTATACAGACAACGATATAACTATTTTTGCAATTTAATTTACCTTAAAATTATACTTTACTAAAGGACCGTTCACATAATATACGAACTAAAACGTTAATTGTAACTATACATATAATTGCATCCACACCAGCGGACGATAACGTTATGTATATTTTAAGCTCACACGCTGCATTGTTCCCAATTGACCAATGGGAGCAGTTTGACAGGCGATCTCACCAATCATAACGCCAATATTATATTACCTTTTAAAAATCATTCTGAATGAAAGAGAATACCAAAGTTCGCATCACAACTATACCAATACAGATGCACAATGTACGAATAACAGACGGAAGCATTCGGGAAGTGGTGTTTAAGGCGGAACAAAATACTTGATATATTACTTACATATTACATTTATGAATAAGCTGGCAAGATATTCTTTGTGTCCCTGTGATGTAATGAGCGCACCCTTAGCCTTCAGAGAGCACATTTGCAGTGACATTTGAAGGAAAGACATTTTCAGTAATGAAGTTGTTATAGCTATACTGTGATTGTTGTACATAACACCAATAAGAATTAAGACACTGATGGACTGTTATTCTTTTCTGTACTGAACTAATATATAAAAGTTCACTTTCGTTTTCACAAAGAAGGATCATGGCCGACAAAAAAAGTTACTCTGTAAAATTGCCATTACTACTAATTTCGGAGTAAATATAAACACCACATTAAGGTTAGCTATACAAGCGTGACATTAGTAGCCTACTGCGTTACACAAGTTTAGAATTATTTTAACATTATCGTCTGCTGGTGTGGTATAATATAGGTAAAATTATTTTTACGGTTATCTCTAATCCCGAATGTATCCCTCGAATGGATACTGCAGACCTCTCTGTCTGAAATCAGTCCTTTCCTTTTTCCATAAATTCTTCACTATTTCCCCAGAGAGCGCACACATTTACAATGGGGGCGCATGGCTGATACCGAAACTTTATCAGACATAGCAAAAGGGAACGAAGGGGTGCAGGGTTTTACTAAAATGAATGTACTGTACATGACCTATGACGCGTCAATGCTTTCGTTTTCATTCCCAAACGTCTTTTCTCCAAAATATGAGAACAAATCACAGCAAAGGCTGGATGTTCTCTCTTAAGGTGTGCTCATTTTAGGATGTAAAGCATATATTTTACCAGCGTACACACACTTGTGTTATTACATCAGTAATATCCCGCCGTAAACACACGTGACAGAAAACATTCTGATACTAGTACTGCACCTGTCTCTATTAAATGTATTATTTGTTCATTTATTTTAACATTAATTATTGCGATTTAACATTGAAGTACAGTATAACTGCGAGCTCTTATGTCTAACAGGTAGGAAATATTTTCAGCACTAATTTTAACTGCGTGTCTTTAGTAAATATCGACAGTAGTTTATTATGCCAAAAGAGGCATTCGCACTGGCGCAAGCTTTAAGTGAATCTGGCCCCATGTGCTTAAGTTTCAGTCACTGGATATGATGGCTCTTACTTGTGCCGCCCCCAGGACTGGTGAGCGTAAGGGAAGGAGGTGGCAGCTCCATGCTCTTGTGCAGCGTTGCCACAGCAATAAGCTTCCTCTTATGAATGCAAAGCTTTGTAACATCTTCATCAGCCTTTACATCCTCAGCAGTCCTCAGCTTCACCACCGCACCAGGATCAAAATTAAAAACCTGAGAAAACAGAAAATTCCTACATCTTACACCCTGCACTTATATCTGTGCAGTCTCACTGCGCCACACTTGAGTATCAGTATTGGGTATTGTCCACATCTCGGCACACAGACGCCATCATTGTGTCACAGTTACCGTGCAGTCTCAGTGTTTCGAATGGCTGCATTACAACCACAGTTCATGCAGTATTTGAAGGTAAAACACGTCAGAACTGACCTTGGGGAGAATGAGCGGACATTCCAGCCCACATTTACAGGTGCCATCAGTCAGCAGGTAAGACTTCACCTGATCAAGGCAGGCCAGCACTGATCCGCTTGGACTACACAACACACACATCAAATACAGTAAATCTGTCCAACAAAACTGAAAAGTGCAGATGCGCGTGCATCCGTACGTACCTGATATAAATGACACCTGTAGTCTCCAGCTTTCGCTGCCAGCCAATAGGCACCTGAGCGAGTTGCCCTTTACACTCTCCTCCAGCTCTCTCTTTTCCTCCATTCATGTTTACGGACCAGTGCTAAACTCTTGCCCGAGATCACACGCTCTTCTCCGTCCTGATACAATGTCTCATTCTGATGCTCAGAAGAGCGAAGCCAGATCACAACGTTCCAGATGGGACCGCAGGTGAGTCCAGCTCACAGTACAGACAGGCCACATACGGGCCTCATTACTTGAGCACTGAATGCAGACAGGCAATCCGCTGCTAGTGTCTGACCAATCAGAGCCATGAGAAGACAATCCTATAGCACTTCTGGGTTCGACATGAAGGGACCTGAGAGAACTAAACACATGGAAAAAATTGTGTAGCTCCGGCAGGCACAGAGACCCGCGGTCTCAGCGCTGTAGGGGTGTTAACGTCACGTGATGCGTCTTTTACTTAAGACAACACATTTCATGTTCTTGCAACACGTTTTCAGATCATCATAGACCGGCTCTCACTCCAGGCCTTTTGGTGCAGAACTTGCAAATTCATGGTTCCTGAACGAGAGAAAGAAAAAAGAAAGTCAGTGTCCGTGAGTTCAAATTTCCCCCCCCACCATGTCATTAATGCAAAATGTGTGACATTAGACACCTGACGGTCAGTATTAAATTATAGGATGACTCGTGAATATTAATTAGACTAATCCACGAAAAAGTTTTCAAAATGTGGTGTTCACTGGACAGAACAGATCATGAGTCCCTAAATGCTTTTCTATGTTGACTTGCATAGTCATTTGATGTGAATTTTCTGCACCTACTGTTCTGAGGGTCTGGCACAGCGAAATATTTTGCTCATCAAGCTTCACAACTCATACAACATTTATTCCAAATCAAATTGTTTATTTTCAGTTTGTTCTCAACATAGCAATATATTAGAGGCCGGCCGGCCGATTGATCATTTATTTTAGTTTTCACTTAGATTATGACCATTTGACTAATAGCTGTGTCTGCTTACAAACATAAACAAAAAGCATGCTTCAGAACAGTTGCTTAAAAGTTGAGCAATGTATTATTACCATGAATTAGACTGCTATCTTGATCCCTGTGAATGATCACGACAGAAAGACAGAACTGTAAAAAGTTCTTGTTTTATTGGCTAATTTTCTACAGATACTAATAACATTAAGAATGACCCTATAATCGGCCGATAAATTATTGTGCATCCCTAACAGATTTCATTATTAATCACGCTTCAAAATGTCACGGTTAATTAATCGTGAAGGCTCAGTTACACTGTGTGTTTATGTTGCATAGAACGGAACTCTTGCAACTTGCACAAAATGAAAACAAAGTTACACCAGCAAGGGCTCTAGAGTAAATTTACCTTTACAATTTGGTCGCACCCTTTTTTTTAGAAATCATAATGACCTTGTGACCTCGGTCGATCAATTGTTCTGTTAATTTGTCACTCTGTCTTTCAAAATAGTCGGCTATAGACCACTTCATATTTGCGCTTTAACACTTGTGAGACCAAGAATCTTTGTATTTGTTCTTTTATACAGTTGTTCGTATTTAGTTTTATATTCAAGTTATATTCAAAAATATAACCTGTCACTCTTCACAATCCTCCTTTATTGCCCTCTTTGCAAAAAGCTGTAATTTTATCTTTACAACATAAAATGAAATACAATCAGCTAGCTCAAAACTCAAAAGTAACTGAGAACTACTGCACATTGTCATAAATAAACTTGGAATACTAAATCTTACTAACACTCTTGTAAAATGGTCTAAGCACGCTTGTGTTCCGAGGTGTTTTGAGTGACTGATTTGATGGGTTCAGACAGAGGGTTGGACAGAAAGCATCGCGTGTTCAGTGTTTTATATATGAATTGTTTCAACAAAATAAATTGAGTCTTTACGTCGCGAATCGGACATTAGCAGACATTGATGCGTTATTTGTTTTTAGGACATCGCAAAATATAGAAGTTAACAAGGAAATAGGATTGAATCAAAAAAACGAAAACGATCGCATTTGCGAGCATTTAGGTCGCAGTCCAGAGCCAACGGTGCATCAGCTTTAAGAATTGTGCTTATCAGAGACATGGTGGATACAACACACACTAGATTAACTTTGGCAGAGATCAAACAGTAGGGCTGTGAAATTAATTGATAATGAATGGTAATCGTCAATTTTGGCCTTCATCAATTACAAAAACAAAATAATAGAGGTGAACGATTACCAGGATCCTCTCTTTTCTCGTAGTATAAATCCACAGAGCACTCTTTCCTTTACATTGGTTCAGCAGTGCTATTTCTTTACATTTATTTATCAGTTAAATTCAGAGTTCATAAACTTTTTTTTATTTTCTATGTTGTTTTAAAGGTTAATGAGGAAATGTGTTAAATATTCGTGACCTCAAAATTGGCCAAAATAATCGCGATTATGATTTTTGTCATTATCCAGCAGCCCTATCAAACAGCCAATCTTACATGTACATTCACAATCAAGCGCTTGGGCTTTCAGAGCAACAAACAAAGCGACATGCAAGTTTAACAGAGTCGCACACCGGACGAGAAGCGTTGTGTCGTCGACAGCTCGCAGGATGTGTACATTCTGTATGCACAAGCTCAAATTCAAAATGTACTCCTGATGCAAGTTAAAGACCAATCTAATTCATTTTGATGCTATTTTTATTAAACAACTACTAAGCTTTGATTATTTAGCGAATAGGCTCTTAATCACGTTGTTAAATCCATTATTGTTTGCTTTCAATGAAAACTGCAGGGAAACAAAATACATGTGATCTCTTAAAGGGAGAGCAGCATGATAACATTTACATTTAGTCATTTAGCAGATGCTTTTATCCAAAGCGACTTACAGAGAGTTCAGGGAGCAATAAGTGATATATCATATGAAGAGCAATAGTACAATAGGTGCTAATACAAAGATACTAGTTTCAACAAAAGCCAGAACAACACCTGTTGAGAGAAGAGAGAAAGTTAGTGTACTCTTCTTTCATTAGACAGTCAAGTATTCACAGAAGAGGTGTGATAAACATCTCTTTATTTAATGCTCATAAACAAGCATTTGGTTTGGGTGTTTGGTGTGTGTGTGTTTAGTGTGTTTGGTGTGTGTGTGTGTGTGGTGTGTTGTATTTAGTGAGGGATAGGGTGTTTAGTGTGTTTGGTGTGTGACATGTGTGGTGTGTGTGTGTATTTGGTGTGTGGCGTGTAGCGTGTGTGTTGTATTTAGTGTGGGTTAGGGTGTTTAGTGTGTTTGGTGTGTGTGTGTATTTGGTGTGTAGCGTGTGTGTGGTGTGTTGTATTTAGTGTGGGATAGGGTGTTTGGTGTGTGACATGTGTGGTGTGTGTGTGTATTTGGTGTGTGGCGTGTAGCGTGTGTGTTGTATTTAGTGTGGGTTAGGGTGTTTAGTGTGTTTGGTGTGTGTGGTGTGTGTGTGTATTTGGTGTGTGGCGTGTAGCGTGTGTGTTGTATTTAGTGTGGGATAGGGTGTTTGGTGTGTGACATGTGTGGTGTGTGTGTGTATTTGGTGTGTGGCGTGTAGCGTGTGTGTTGTATTTAGTGTGGGATAGGGTGTTTAGTGTGTTTGGTGTGTGTGGTGTGTGTGTGTATTTGGTGTGTGGCGTGTAGCGTGTGTGTTGTATTTAGTGTGGGTTAGGGTGTTTAGTGTGTTTGTTGTGTGTGTGTATTTGGTGTGTAGCGTGTGTGTGGTGTGTTGTATTTAGTGTGGGATAGGGTGTTTGGTGTGTGACATGTGTGGTGTGTGTGTGTATTTGGTGTGTGGCGTGTAGCGTGTGTGTTGTATTTAGTGTGGGATAGGGTGTTTAGTGTGTTTGGTGTGTGTGTGTATTTGGTGTGTGGCGTGTAGCGTGTGTGTTGTATTTAGTGTGGGATAGGGTGTTTAGTGTGTTTGGTGTGTGTGGTGTGTGTGTGTATTTGGTGTGTGGCGTGTAGCGTGTGTGTTGTATTTAGTGTGGGATAGGGTGTTTAGTCTGTTTGGTATGTGTGTGTTTGTGTTTGGTGTGTGGGGATGTGTGTGTGTGTGTTTGGGAGTTTGGTGTGTGTCTGTTGAATACAATAAATACATTTAAAAAAAAAATCACACTTCTTTTCATGGACCACTAAAGATATTACACTAATATCAGTGGTGGACGAAGTACACAAACCATGTACTTGAGTACAAGTAGAGATACCCAAGCTAATCTATTACTCAAGTAAAAGTAGAAGTGGTGCCTTTAAACTTTCACTTGAGTAAAAGTACAAAAGTATTTGCCTTCAATTGTACTCAAGTATCCAAGTACTAAGATTAGTTTTTATGGCTATAATGTCCTATTATCATTTTTGTCACAAGACTCTTGCTTAACTCCGTCTAGGGCTGGGCGATTTAGCAAAAAAATCTAATCTAGATTTTTTCTGAACATTTGACCGATTCACGATTTCGATTTTTTCGTTTTTGCTTAACTAGTCAACTTAAAACATAACTAAAACAATAAAGTACTGAAATAACATTCTCTTTATTAGTAATTTAGTAAAAAAACATAAATAAGGAAAGTTTTTGTATTTTAAAACATTTCTTTATTGTGCCTAGTTGTTTTTTTTCAGTGTACTTTACAGTGGTCAAGAAGGTGTAGAAGTACAACTTTGCAAAATATATGATTGAATAATAAAAGCAACTATAGTTTAATTAAAAAAAGTGAGGCTCATGTATGGCAGAAGAGTACGACTACTCCACAGGTCAGTCGTCGTGGAAAAAAAAGATGCGCTATAAAGCTGTTCCGACACTTTTTCGCGTGTTTCAGTGTACATTCGGGGAATTGCGGCTTCTGTAAAATGTTTGCGGCTTGGTAACTTGTATCTTGGATCAACGGCGTGTAGCATATTTATGAACCCTTGCTTTTCCACGGTGTGCATGGGAACCATGTCCTTTGCAATATGAAATGCCACAGCATTTGTTATTTCTTGCCATCGGTGTGACTTTCTATCATATGCAATGGCGTTGGAAAATGATGCCGCTAATGAAACCTGGCGTTGTGCATTTCGATGTGTATCTGTCGTCTTTGGGTGGCTGACTGTGTTGTTTTCATCTCTTAATTTTGTGCATTCGAGCCATTCAGCCTAATGTCTCTGTCGCAAATGCTGAAACAAATTAGTTGTGCTGCCACTGCCGGTTGCAACTGACTTTCGACATATCTTGCATTTGACGAAAGTTTGTTTGAATCCAAACCATTTCCAAATCACTGAAGTAACATCACTACCTTTCTTTGATACAAGATCATCCTGATGCGAAGAGCCAGGCGTCTCCATGATGTTAGTCGTTAACTTCTACGTTACTGATTTCTCACTGAGTGAGCGGTTGAGACGCGTTCAAGCGCGCCATCAAGTGGTATTGACAAGTATTTCCAACGTATCTAATTGGATGTGCATGATAAACTTTTTTTTTAAATCTCGATGTCTCGATTTAACAAAAATTAAATCGTGTTAAAACGTAAACTCGAATTTATCGAAAAAAATCGGAAAAATGGCCCAGCCCTAACTCAGTCTATGTGAAAACTCTTACGTCACTCTTGGCACACCAATCTATTAATAAAATTACATTAATTAGTCAGACAGACACTGATGTCTATTTAAATTTTCATAAGCCCAAAACCTTGAAGCCAAACAATTTCCTTTAGGACAAAATTAAATAACAGGACTTGAGAGCAGTTTCGGTTTAAAATTTATTTGTAACAGTAATCCAAGTTATTATTTAAACTTTTAATGGAACAAAAGGATCGTAAAAGCAAATATGTACTAATGTAAGTGGATTCACTAACCCGTATTACAGCACATTCTCGCTAAGTAATCAGACATTTCTCCAACTTTAATTCTTGAAAGCAGATTGTTGGTTATGTAAGTATCTAGCCCATCTTCATTCCTGATAAATGAGACAGGTGTATTCCTCCTCTCTCATTCTTTTCACTCAGAGAAGGCACTTCAAAATGAAAGACTCGTTCTTTTCAACAATTTTAAAAGAATCACGTAAGGCCATGGGTGTTGTGGCAAGTTAGATTCTGAGATTTTTTTCTTCCATGATTTAACTTATAAAGACATTGGCAGTCAAAATGTTATGCTGTTGCATACAGTTGCACTGAATCTTTTGTGATGTTGAATCGTATGTTTGCGCTAAGTAGATAACGTTACAAGGCGACAACAGGGGCAAAGCAAAAGTTCAAAACAAAGCGCGCAAAGTACTGTGATTGGTGGCTCGTTTACCAGTTAAGTTTTTACTGACCAATAAATAAAAAGGAACTACTGATTTTGAAAATGTAGTGAAGTGAAAAGTAATATATTTGACTTTGAAATGTAGTGGAGTTAAAGTAAAAGTCTCCAAAAATTGAAATACAAAAAAACTACTTAAGTACAGTAACGAATTACATTTACTTCTTTACGGTCCACCACTACACAAAAACACCACAGATGTGATCATACACAAATACTCCAACGATGTCTAATCTTAAAGAGGTCAGAGGTCATTCACTGCATAATCAACAGTGTCTATTCGTTTAAACCACAGAGTCAGCTGTGAAACGTTAACAAAACATGACTGTGTTTGTTTGCGTTTACATGATGAGGAAAGTATGTCACACTGTATGCAATTCTCTGTTACACATGATGTTCATTTATGAGACAGTCAAACTCACTAAGTGTTTAGAAACTTGAATTGTGTAAATCAATCTCTGAAATCAGTGACACGCATGTGCGCTTCTGATCCAATCACAAAAAACATCTAACCTGCAGAGATGAACCAAACTATTAAATGAATGCCACAATGATCCCTCACACGTGGGTGTGAACATCAGCTATAGCACATACATGACATACCAAGATCAGACCTCCCAAAAACCCCAAACTGAGATCAGACCTGTGAACATCTGAACAGGAGATCAGACCCTTTTATAGCTGAACCTGAGATCAGACACACATAAACCTGAACCTGAGATCAGACCCTTTTATAGCTGAACCTGAGATCAGACACACAAAAACCTGAACCTGAGATCAGACCTTTTTATACCTGGACCTGAGATCGGACCCGCAAACCCCTGGACCGGAGATCAGACCTCACAAAACCCTGAACCTGAGATCATCAGACCCTCTTACACCTGGACCTGAGATCATCAGACCCTCTTACACCTGAACCTGAGATCATCAGACCCTCTTACATCTGAACCTGAGATCAGGCCTCAAAAACACCTTGACCTGAGATCAGACCTCACAAACACCTTGACCTGAGATCAGACCTCACAAAACCCTGGTCCTGAGATCAGACCCGCAAACACCTGAACCTTAGATCAGACCTCACAAACCCCTTGACCTGAGATCAGACCTCACAAAACCCTGGTCCTGAGATCAGACCCGTAAAGCCCTGAACCTGAGATCGGACCCGCAAACCCCTGGACCGGAGATCAGACCTCACAAAACCCTGAACCTGAGATCATCAGACCCTCTTACACCTGGACCTGAGATCATCAGACCCTCTTACACCTGAACCTGAGATCATCAGACCCTCTTACATCTGAACCTGAGATCAGGCCTCAAAAACCCCTGAACCTTGAGATCATACTTTTTTATACCTGGACCTGAGATCAGACCCGCAAACCCCTGGACCTGAGATCAGACCTCACAAACCCCTGGACATGAGATCAGACCCGCAAAAACACCTGAATCTGAGATCAGACCTCACAAACCCCTTGACCTGAGATCAGACCTCACAAACACCTTGACCTGAGATCAGACCTCACAAAACCCTGGTCCTGAGATCAGACCTCACAAACCCCTTGACCTGAGATCAGACCTCACAAACCCCTTGACCTGAGATCAGACCTCACAAACACCTTGACCTGAGATCAGACCTCACAAAAACCTGAACCTGAGATCAGACCCTTTTATACCTGAACCTGAGATCAGACACACAAAAACCTGAACCTGAGATCAGACCTTTTTATACCTGGACCTGAGATCGGCCCCGCAAACCCCTGGACCGGAGATCAGACCTCACAAAACCCTGGACCTGAGATCATCAGACCCTCTTACACCTGGACCTGAGATCATCAGACCCTCTTACACCTGAACCTGAGATCAGACCTCACAAAACCCTGGACCTGAGATCATCAGACCCTCTTACACCTGAACCTGAGATCATCAGACCCTCTTACATCTGAACCTGAGATCAGGCCTCAAAAACCCCTGAACCGTGAGATCATACTTTTTTTATACCTGGACCTGAGATCAGACCTCACAAACCCCTGGACATGAGATCAGACCCGCAAACACCTGAATCTGAGATCAGACCTCACAAACCCCTTGACCTGAGATCAGACCTCACAAACCCCTTGACCTGAGATCAGACCTCACAAAACCCTGGTCCTGAGATCAGACCCGCAAACACCTGAACCTGAGATCAGACCTCACAAACCCCTTGACCTGAGATCAGACCTCACAAAACCCTGGTCCTGAGATCAGACCCGTAAAGCCCTGAACCTGAGATCAGACCCGCAAACACCTGAACCTGAGATCAGACACGCAAACACCTGAACCTGATATCAGACACGCAAACACCTGAACCTGATATCAGACACGCAAACACCTGAACCTGATATCAGACACGCAAACACCTGAACCTGATATCAGACCTCAAAAACCCCTGGACCTGAGATCAGACCCGCAAACACCTGGACCTGAGATCAGACCCGCAAACACCTGAACCTTAGATCAGACCTTCCAAACACCTGGACCTGATATCAGACCTCCCAAACCCCTGGACCTGATATCAGACCTCCCAAACCCCTGGACCTGATATCAGACCTCCCAAACCCCTGGACCTGATATCAGACCTCCCAAACCCCTGGACCTGAGATCAGACCTCACAAACGCCAGGACCTGAGATCAGACCTCACAAATCCCTGGACCTGAGATCATACCTCACAAAGCCCTGAACCTGAGATCATACCTCACAAAGCCCTGAACCTGAGATCATCAGACCCTCTTACACCTGAACCTGAGATCATCAGACCCTCTTACACCTGAACCTGAGATCAGACCCGCAAACACCTGAACCTGAGATCAGACCCGCAAACACCTGAACCTGATATCAGACCCGCAAACAGCTGAACCTGAGATCAGACCCGCAAACCCCTGGACCTGAGATCAGACCTCATAAACCCCTGGACCTGAGATCAGACCAGCAAACACCTGAACCTGAGATCAGACCCGCAAACACCTGAACCTGAGATCAGACCCGCAAACACCTGAACCTGATATCAGACCCGCAAACACCTGAACCTGATATCAGACCCGCAAACACCTGAATCTGAGATCAGACCCGCAAACACCTGAACCTGAGATCAGACCCGCAAACACCTGAACCTGAGATCAGACCCGCAAACACCTGAACCTGAGATCAGACCCGCAAACACCTGAACCTGAGATCAGACCTGCAAACACCTGAACCTGATATCAGACCCGCAAACAGCTGAACCTGAGATCAGACCCGCAAACAGCTGAACCCGGCCCGCAGCTCAACACACACACACACAGATAGAGATAGAGAGTGTCACACGCACGGGCGCGCGCACGCACACAGTGCTAACTGCTAACCCAGTGCGACTTAAACGTAACAAACACACAATCAGCAGAAACATTCACGTAAAACGCGGAGCGCACACACTCACCTGCTCGCGTGCGGGCCGGAAACACTCTTTCAGCGAATTTACACTCAAATGTGTCGCCGCGGCCGAAGCGCAGCAGCAGCAGCGCTCAATCTACCTCATAATACCCGCCTCACGCCGCATTTCCGTCCGCCTTCAGCTCCCGGGCGGGTAATAACAGAGAAAGAATCCGTTTGGCTTGATTTCGTATCGACTCTGGGCATTTAAAAATAAAAACACAACGACTGAAAGCATCAACACATCCGCTGTTCTGCTGCGCTCGCGATAGAAAGATGGAGCTCCCCCGTGCGCATGCGCCACTGACAGCACCCACAATGCACCTGGGCATGACGGGACACACGTCATGCACAAGAGTTGATGCGTGTAGTTAGGTTAGAATGAATGCCAGAGGTCTTTGTGATGTTTTAAAGAGAGGAGCTTTGTTTTTATATTGCAAAGGGGAAAGTGCGTATTTCTGTGTAACACATGCATGTTCTTCAGACGCTACAGTTTGGAAAAGTCAATGGGGAAAGAGATTCGGTTGTCATGTGGCAGTAACCGCTCGGCAGGGGTCGCTATTTTACCCGACAGATTTACAGGGCGGGTACTAGCCTACTTATGAGAAAGATGATTGTGGAAGATGGATAATACTGATGACAGTAAAGGATAATCAACCATTTATTTTAGTTAACTGTTATGCCACTAATAATAAGGTCAACAACTATATACTTTTTTCACAAATTGAGTCTATTTATCCTTTGACCACAGTGATCTGGGGAGGAGAATTGAATACAATGTTTGATGTAACCTGTGATAGGTGGCATCCTAAAAGAAATCCTGGTCCTGCTAGTGAATTGGTTAATGTATGTTCAAGATTAGCTATAACATATATATATATATATATATATATATATACATTCATACAGGTAGGAATATACATGTAGTAATAAGGATTCTTCACTGCACTCTCGTATTGACTATTGGTTAGTGTCTAGAAATATAATGAATTATTTGACCTCTGTCCTGATAGAACCAGGTGTAATGACAGGTCATAAAGGAATATTCATAGTCATAAATATGGTTCCGGATAATTAAATAGCAAAAGAAGGCTTTAGGATACAATTTAAACAAATTATTGGAAAATATTTTGCAAGTGTGTGTGTAGAAAATGTATTTGGCAAATACTGGGAATTAATGAAGTTTGACATTAGAACAGCAACCATTAACCAAGGAAAACTTAGGGTAGAAGAAAAATAAATTGAGGAAATCTTTAATTTGCGCTAAATGACGAAGTAAGCCTCGAGTGAGATTTCAAAATTCAAAAAAGTGAGAAATTCAAAATGTTTTTTGGTATTGGAAAAAAGGAACAGAATTTGCATCCCAAGGTTCTGTCATTTGGAAACATAGCTTTTCCTACCACTGCTGCCGATGATACACAACTCCACGGGTCATTTCAGCTTGACGATTTGACTGTTTGACTAGCCGACATCTCGCTCTGGATGAAGGACCATCACCTGCAGCTGAACCTTGCAAAATCAGAACTGCTTGTAATCCCGGCCGACACAAACACTCATCACAACTTCTCCATTCAACTGGGCTCATCAACCATCACATCTTTCAGGAAGGCCAGAAATCTGGGAAAAATCTGTGCTTTTTCCACTTAAAGACTGCTCCCTTTTGCAAATAGAAGGTATCTCTCGAGGACAGGTTTGTGAAATCCTTCCTAAATGTTTTTACTCACCCACGGCATGCTCTACAGGTATAAAACGTCTTCAGAACACCAATAACGATGTATTTGATGATATATGAGACATTCCAGGCCTCCTCGTGGACATCATGGCAATTCTCTCTGTCAAGGTCCAGAAAAGTACTAAAGACAGGGTTAGAATACTCCATGTGATCACAGTGGTTCAATTGAATGTTTATGAAGCGGCAAAAGTGCACAAAAGAAACCAAAATAAGGACTTACATCAACATACTCTTCCCCGTCAGTCTACGAAACGAGTTCATGAGAGCATCACTACGCTTGCGCACCTGGGTTGTGAGCCTGAAAGCTCTCGGATGTCAGTATTGTGCAGGACTTTGTGCTGTCCTGTAGCTCAGTAATAAGAGCAGGCGCTAGCCACGCCACGGTCATGGGTTTGATCCCAGGGTTTTGCACATAATCAGAAACAAATGTGCAGTGTTTGTCGCTTTGGATAAAAGCATCTGCCAGATGATTAAATGAATACTCACAATACAATACTGTTGATTGATATTACTGCCATATTTTACATTATGTATTTAATTCAAATTATAATGTAACTAATTGAAACAAAGATTTTGTAAAGGTCAAGGTCAGTTTATTTATGTGGCACATTTAAAAACCATTATAATCATATACATGTATAGGTGTGATATATAAAGTAAAATAAACCCTAAGCCATAAAGTGTCATATTAATATATTCTTTACATTATATTTATTTACCACATTAGCTGAGTGCATACTGTCATGTTATTACCTTATTACAGAAAACATGCATCATATAGCTCCTGGAGATCTACAGCTCCGCAGCTCTTGCCTGTTCTCTGGTCTGACGTCATCATTAACTGCATCAGATGCTTCATAAGAGTTAGAGATGGACTTCACAAGACCTCCTCGTCTTCATTTGGTTGTTACACTACCATCAAAAAAACAAATGAATAGACGGCACTAAAGAAATAAAAACGTGTCACTGTTAGTAACCTTTTGCATGATTGTTATAAACTGCACTAACCTAACTCTTGAAAACAAAATGCGTTAACAAATATGGAGACTAACCATAATGTGGCTTAACATTGACACGTTTTTGTAACGTTTTCATAAATCAAGGTTAGGGTTAGGGTTAGGAACTTGAATTGCTTGAACATCTGAAACGGTTTACTCACATTTCACAGGACTGGTTTGTTTCTGCGCATGCGCTCTGCATCCCTCATCCTGGTGACGTCACATAGATTGATTCCGTCACAATCATGTTTATCTCCACAGATTTGGACAAATCCGCGTGATCACAACAACGAGACCGCCATCAGACTCAAAGAAATCAGACATCTGACACATTCACATTAATGATGGAATTAAAGAAAGTGGTCTGTGAGCGCGAGGGGACGATGAGAAGCTATGGCGCGCTGCGCGAGACCAGCAGGAGCGCCGACAAAGGTGATTGATCACATATTCCTCTCATATCAGACATCATCAGATATTGTTTCACGCTTATTTATCGGACATACTGTTAGCGTTATTATCTGATATCAGATCTGATTTGATTAAATATTACTGTAGAAGAGTTTGCATGTAACCAATGACAGCACAGAGCTGAACGTGTCATTAGAGCTCAAATACTGTGACGACATCTTCACTAAGTTATGATTTTTGTGATCTCGTGACGTCAGAGCATCTCGGGTGGGTTGGGTCGAGCATTCCTACACGCGCACGGTTGAATGCGTATTGTGCTCATGCTACATGCATGAATCATGTAAAATGTGATTTTTCAACATGTTCAAGTGTGCTAACCTTAACCCAGAATGGATCTCATTGAGACATCGAAGTCATTAAAACGTATGAATCAAAAGAAAGCTTCAGAGAATATGACAGATGAACGAGCCATATACAGTATACTGTGTTTATACATTATATGGGATCATATATTGACATGTTCTACATTCATAGATCGTCTCCGAACCAGAATCTTCTGCTTAGAGCAAGAAAAGGATTTAACACACTATATCGTCTCTATTTGTCATGCTTATTAAAGAAATGTTGGACTCCATCATCTATGATATTCTGTCAATTCAGGCACAAGACAGATTAAGTCAAATCATTTTAAACAGGTGCTATCAGAAGTTCTTTTTCTTTTGTAATTTAATTCCAAAAACCAAACTTGCTTATATTCTAGATCCATGACACACAAGGTGAAATATTTCAAGAGTTTTTTTTTTATTCTGGTGGCAACGATTTACTGCTAAAAAACATTCAAATCCAGTTTCTCAAGAAAATGTAAATATTTCCTCAGAGATGAATGAAAATATTCATATGTTTACAAAACAGAAATGTTCAAGATGTCCAAAGTATGTTACATGGTGCACTCAATACCTGCTTGAAGCTTCTTTTGTAGAATTACCGATACAGACTCTGGGACAATGACTTGTAAATGAAATGTTAAATTGACTTTCATTAGTTCTTTTTCTCTTTGGCGCAGGTGAAATGCGTCTGAGACAACATGTGTCAGGACCCACTCACCTTCGTAATCATACTTTAGATTTAATACTGTCTCACAGTGTAAATGTGGACGAAGTAAAAATCCTTCAGCAGAGCGAAGACATTTCGGATCATTATCTGGTATCATGCTTGCTTTACTACCCTATGGTAGCAAATCAAAATTTACAAATATGGTAGAACAATAACTTCGACTACAAAAGGTGCGTTTCTTGATAATTTGCCTGAATTGTCTCAAATCTCTAGCATGAGTAATAACGTTAAAGATCTTGACTTTACCATTGAAAATATTAATGCCACCTTCTCGGAAACGCTAGACATAGTTGCTCCTCTGCGCTTAAAGAAGATTAAAAATGACAGACCGACACTGTGGAATAATGAACACACTCAGGCTCCAAAGAAAGCGGCACGAAAAATGGAGCGCAACTTTAAGAAAACTAAATTAGAGGTATACTCCTCACTACTTGTGAACTACTCACGTATTACAGTCCATCACAGTAGAACAGTACTCTACTCTCAGCCAGTCTTGTCTCATTGTTCCACGCAGTCCAAGGTTACCGGGCGGGCAGGGCGCAATCCATACCCAGACCTGACAAATGCTGTGATGATAGAGCTGTTTAAAGGACGTGGTGACTCTACAAAAGTTCAGCCGCTATTAGATTATTAATGATAATTTTAAATCAAACTTTTTTTATTTTGCCTTGTTGTGCAGCGCACTGTCGAGCTTGTGCAGAGGCAGCAGTTTTTGCCAGAGGGGAACTGGAATCCCCTGGTTAGTCCTGGTTTCCCTCTGAGGTTTTTTTTCTCCTCCAATGGAGTTTTGGGTTCCTCGCCACCGTTTGCAGACTGTTTTTCACTGTTTGCCTGGCCGGGGGGGCTGCTAGAATTTGATAGTCTTATTTCATTAACACTGCATATAGGAATTTATAGTGTGTCTGATATTTGACCTGTGTTTTGACTTGCATAAGCTTTTATGTTTTACTTATAGTCAATGTTTTCTTGTACAGCTACTGTGTAAAGATGACAATTGTAAAAAGCGCTATATAAATAAAGCTGACTTGACGTTCAGGAGTTACTTGGTTCTAGGACTGTGACAGCTGTAACCCATTCCCTTTAAAACGTGTGAAGTCGTAGCCATCAGAATTAACACAAAAAACTCTTGAAATACGTCACGTGAATCCCAAATATAAGAAAGTTTGCTTTTTAGAATTAAAAAAATAAAAATAACTTCTTCATGATATTCTCAATTTCTTACATATACCTGTAAGTGATTTTAGGTAGAATAGTTTTGCAGCCACCGCATCATTTATTTATTGTGATTATAAATTGTGTTAAGGTTGTATGTCCTATGTTTGTTTGGCTCATATTCACAGTTACTGTGATGACCTGTGTGAATGTATTGTGAGGAAAACAGCAGTAACAATTATTTAACAACTTCACAACCGCAATAAATGTTACTGCTGTTTTCCTCACAATACATTCACACAGGTCATCACAGTAACTGTGAATATGACATAATCACAATAAATAAATGATGCGGTGGCTTTGTTCACACACAAACACTCGCCATCTGTTTGTCCCCAAGGCCAGATGGATGTGTCTATGGCGGAGAGCTCCATGTCTCCAGATGAGATCGAGGCAGAAATGGCTCGGGTCCAGCGCCTGAGGGAGGTGCTGGTGAGACGTGAATCTGAACTGCGCTTCATGTGAGTAACTGCTTGTGCTCAGTGATTCAAGCAGGAAATACATCAGCAATGACTCATCCTCAGCAGTGATGTCACTTCCTTCATATCGATTGACAATCTGTTCCTTTTATTTGTGAGGGTCCAACTGTCCTCAGTAACCCAGTAAAAAAAAAGACTCCTTGGGCAAACAAAAATCTCACTGGATTTAATCGTTTGGAAATATAAACTGATATTTACTACTGACAGACTACAGCAAAAGAGGCAATAATGGTCTTAAAACCAGCTGTTTTTTTAGCTGGTAAAAATACTTGTGTTCTAATCATTTACACATTGTATTTGGATAGCTCAAATGTTGTTCAGTTATTCTTTTAATTCTAATCATTGTTAACATGTATTCAATTAAATATAATTTGTAATTGTTTTGTAAGGTTAGCTACGGAACATACACTCCCGCAAACACCACAAAATATTTGATCACAACATCCGTATTGAAATGTTAATCTTGACTATTCAACAATTGTTTGTAACTTTGTGACTCGAAGGACAAAATGTTCACCAGGTGTAAAACCACCATGCACGCATTGTGCTGAAGTGTCAAGCAGATACTGACACATTAATTATTTACTATATTACTACTATTAATAATCATGTTTATTTACAGTATATCATGATTATTGACAACCCACCCCTAACACCCTAAACCTAACTTTTGTGCTGCTAATGCAAAACTCTGCAAGTCAAGCTATTCAAGGTCAATTTAGTTTCTGTCTCTGGTTGATGTTTTCATATCACATTTTGACGACACGTTTGTACACTTGTATTGTCTTTAACAAATGCTCTTATTAGACTTGGGAGAACATTACAGTGTTTTTTGAAGAATATGGTTTTATTTTCCATGAACTCTTAACTGAGCTGATGTTTTTCCATCTTTGCTTCAGGATGGATGATATTCAGCTCTGTAGAGAGATTGTGAGTCTAAAACAAGAGCTGAGAACGATTGTAACAATGTCAGGTGACCACACACACACACACACACATTCATACATTCATATGGATAAACGGTTGTACATTTGAACCGTGTATCTGTTTCCATCATACAGACGCAGAAAAGACAAAGAAGCATCGTCAGAGAGAAGAGAAATTAATTCAAGAGATTCATCAGCTGGTGCAGAAGAGAGATTTTCTGGTGGATGACGCAGAGGTCGAGCGACTGAGGTCAGATGCTTTTACACTCAAATCACAATTAACACAACTTTCCAGTCACGTGTCTGTCACATCTGCGGTTGTGCATCTCACCTCTCGGGAGTGAAACAGTTTTCTTGATTTAACGAACAGGGTAGTACTGTACGATGTGAGAGCATCAATGTGCTGCTGGAAAAAAATCTAATCTGCTCGGCCTACACTGCTCCGTCACAGCGGTGTTAGACTGAGAACCAGAACTTTGTACTTTAGGTACACAATAACTTATATTATTGACGTCTGTCTTTTCTTTACTTCTTCTTTAAAACATTTTCATGCGTCTGTTTCTCTAACAGGGAGCAAGAGGAAGACCAAGAGATGACAGAGTTTCTTCGACAGAAGCTCAGTGTTATACAGAGTAAGACTTGCAGTCACACACAGAAATATTCCTTATGATCAAACCTCAGTCACTGTCTCTCTTTCCACAACAGAAGGTCCAAAGGCCAGAACAACAGACCCTCCACCCTACAAACCTTCTATCACCAAGACCAGTGTGGCCATCATTAAAGACTGCTGTGGAGCGACTCAGTGTGCCATCATGTGATGATGTGAGACCAGCCGAAGACTCACAGCTCTTGTTGTTAAGATTCCCAAGTAATATTAAGTGAATTTTTATTTGTTTGGCTGAATTTACTGCGTCACCAAAGCCACTCAGGTTAAATCTAGCGGAGGAACAGCAGAGGATTATGGGTAACTTCCTGTTATTATAGTGCAGTGTAATAGAGATGTTTCAATACCCCTTTTCCCTTCCTGATTCTGATACCTGGGCTCAGGGTAGCGGCTGATACGGAGTACTGATCCGATACCATCTGTATACACTACTAGCCCTGTGTCAAGCCAGATAGCACAGGTACATCTGTAAGATGTCTGCTAAAGATCTGGAGAAACATCTGCTGTGTAGAAACATCTGCTAAACATCTTAGAACGAGCATATGTACACCCATTCTAAATCATACACATCTTCTAGAGGTCTATTTGAGGTGTGACAGCAGACGTCTCAGAGATGTAGAGCAGATGAGCAAACAGCTTCAGCCAGATGTCTTGCAGATGAAAATGCAGACATCAAATAGATATCTGCCAGATGTACGTGTGGTATCAGGGAATTGATAGAATGTGCTTCAAACTGATCCCTTAATAAAACATGAACAAAGACATACAGAGAACTAGAGGATTTTTCAGTAACATTATTTCTTTATCTTAAATTGCAGTTTTACTGGCTGGTTGGTCCACTCTGAAATACTGCTAAACAACGGACACATTTTCATTTCTTCTTCGTTGCTCTAAACAGTGGTTGCTTGTGACGAAGACACAGCACAACTTCATGTGTTTGCACTCTGAGCAGAGAAGAAGAAGTGATTTCCCATTTGCAGCATTAAGCAAAGCTAGCAGGCATAACTAGGTCCTGTTTAAGGAAATGGTATCGGATTGGTACAAGGTTTCAAATACTCACCGATACCACTACCAGAAGTTTGTGTGGTATCGTGGCATTTCTGATACTAGTGTCGGAATCGGAACCTTACAGGGTAGAAATAGTTAAAGTATATTTTAAGTTTCTGTCACTAGCAGCGTCTTGTAACCCTTGTAAAACCATAACTGGTCTTAGTTTAAACAGAACAGATACTTACACAATGTAAACAGCTGAAAATGATTCCGGATTTTTCTCTTTTGCTCACATCCATCATGATTTCTTCTTTGAAATAGAGGTTCAGGAATATGTATTCAAGTAAATGGACTCAATTATGATTTCATACTGATTTAGTTTGCTATTCAAACATGCAATATAAACACATGAAGTCTCTGATGGTCTCTTGCATTCAATTACCTGCATCAACATGTTTTAGAAAAATTATCCCAAAATCAAATAGAGACAGAGCGTGCAACGTGTCATAATCTGAAAACCACACCACCGGGAGGACACAATCCAACCCTCTCCATTAACTTTCTGTTGTGGGAAGCTGTCTCCTCCTCATTTCTGTAACAAAAACAGAACAATGTTTAAAAACTGTTGTGTGACAAGGTGACCAGTAAACAAGATAAAAAAATCCAGAACTACGTTTTAATAAGCCGTTGAGACAACAAAACGAGCGTTAAAGGACTCAAGTGGAGCGCAACGTGTCATATTGTCTTTTTTTCTAAAACAATGGTGGGACAAGCTGTTAGCTATATTAGCACTCGCAAACATAACGTTACTGCATAGCTTTCTACTTGATCCAGATTCTAACAAGTTGCACACTGTCAAAATGCCACAGCTTGGCGTTTAGCTTACAAAAAGAAAATACATAAAACTGACACTTACACGTATCGTTCGGCAGTGTGTCAGGATCCCACAGTTGACCCATTCTTCCTGCTGATGCTTCACGTCTTATTGTCCGTGTCCACTTTCGTCTCAAAGTCTGGCTTTTAAGGTCCAGTAACTTTAAAAAAAATTAGTTCTGTTGCGTACTGTACACAGTGTCACACACCAGGCAGCTTCCAACAATAGAAAGCCAATGGAGGGGGTTTGATTGCCCACCCCCCGGTGTAGGTGTGGCCTAAATGTGCTGTCTCTATAGTAATCGTTACACATATAATGATGTAATTCATCAGTCAGGTGTGTCTGATAAAGGATCCACCCCTATGAAATACTAAAGACCATATAAAGCAGGACACCAGATGATGCTCGTGATATTTATTACATATAACAGAAATCATTAGGTCATTCCACAAAAATAAAAGTCCTAAAAGGATTTTCTAGTGGAGACTAAAACCATAAACCAAGACCTTCAGTGTCTTGATCACTTGACTTAATTTCATTTTCACATAAATCGAAATTCAACCAAAGTGTAAATCAGGTTTCATCTGAACTCGTTGGGGTCGTGTATGGGCCGCTTGAGAGAATTACAGACATAAAGACTGTAAAACTGTGTTGATAAATGGAGAAACAAAACACACACAAGCACAAAAATGGCTAGACACACAGATCTAGTGACACACATCACAATTCTGCCGTGGTTTCAACACCTAATAAATGTTCCGTATAACAAATCAAACATCCGTCCAACACCACGAGAGGTAAGAGTTATGCAAACATGCATAGAAAAACAACACTTCATCGTCTAAAGACAAACTTCCTTCACCCGACTAAACTGGTACCATACAAAAACATTTAAACTGAAAGGTTATCCTCTGGAGCCAATAAAAAAACCCTCAACCTCAATGAAACAAACATCTTCAACAGCACATGCTCAGAAGGATGTGACAAACTCTTTTGCGTTCAGATGTTTGTTTGTTTTTCTAAGCGTCCGCTCATGACGCATCACTTCGTCGGGTCCAAACGCACATTTAAACGGAGCACATTTAACGCTGACGTCTCTCACTCACACCGCCAAGACTAATACAAGCTATTGTAAAAGCCCGGCTCAGGTAAACAGAACCTCAGAGAGTCACCACGGGTCTAATATGATCGGCGGTTTGTAGACATCAAGAACAATGAGCAAAAAAACAAAAAAGCGACAAACTCAAGGTTAGAGAGAAAAACCTTGGAAGAGGAGCAGCTAGGCTGAATTCATACCATACTTCCAGATAACAAAAAAGAATAAACGCACGCTTGACAAACATGGGTTTATGCACGACCTGCATAGAACTTTTATAGCAACTTCCGGCACTGAGAAACGTCTGGAAAACTTGCTGCGGGGTCACTCTTCTGACCGCTGGACTCAAAAGGTTTTAACTGTGTGTGGACGTTACCCTGCACAACATAACTCAACCTTTCAGACTTTGGTGAGTGTGGACATCCTCAAATATCCAGCCGAGACGTTTTAAATGAAACATTCCTGTTTGAGTTTCAATAAACATGATTCAGAACTAAATCGATTTCAGACCGCTTCCAGTGAACAGAGGAACTATCACGTATGATCAGATTAAAAAAGCCTTCTGTTCAGAGTAAAAAAAAACAACGTGCGAGGCCCGATCATCTATAGACGCCTACAAACATCAGACCTGAATCCCCCCTTCATCAACATAAAGCCCATGTGCTGCACACAACCAAATAATGTCTCGGTAAAACGGAGAAGCTCCAGAGTGAAGAAGAAACATCAGGATCTGCTATCAGCAAGGATGAGTTTCCAGCTAACTGAAAGTCTGACAACAGAACATTTACTCATGTAAACTCTTTTAACCACTTATAACACACATTACTGCTGGAGGGACAGAAGTGCGATGTCAATCACTGCACACTTTTGTCATGTGTGTGGAGGCACGCGGAAGCTTTAGACCGGCCGGGCGGCTGTGAATGAGAAATTAGCCGCTAGTTTTACTTTGTTGCGTGACGCTTTGCGACTGTCTGTGGAAGGTGTTTGGGACTCTGGCGGTTCACAGGCAGTGTGAGCGTCTGTGTGTGAAGGTGTGTGATGATCTCTGACCGACCGCGGCTGACGATCGTAAACCAGCTCTTGTTCAGACTGACTGTGGGAATGAGTCTCGAAGTGGATCAGATCCGCAGCCTGCACCGGGTCGGGGCGCAGCTGAGGAGACGGGAGACATGAAGGAACAGGGCCGCATAACAGATCCACAGGAGAACCGGGACCCAAACACAGAAGCTCCATTTCACCTAAGAGAGAGAGAGAGCGAGAGAGAGAAAATGTTGGATTTACGAGCGCAACGCAAACTTTTCGCATGTGGACAATGAAGTGTCGTACTGCTGGCCGGACTGTCGACAGCTCGGTTATTCTCTTCAGGACAGGGATTCTTCTCGCCAGTAAACACAGGACTACCACGAGCTAAGGACAAAACACAAGATCAGCTATTAAAGCGGGTTGCCAAAACAGAGTTTGTCCATTTATGGCAAAACGTCACAATTCTGACACAAGCATGACCTAAAGCCAAACCTAGAATACGCGGCTCCATTACCTTTCATGTCATTCTTCAGAACTATGATCTTTTTATGCCCGTGACCTTTGATCCAAATCACCTGGTCCAAAAAAATACAAAATAAATCTGGTGAGGTGACAGCAGCAGAATAAGGTGACAGAGTAGATGTGCAGTACCTGCGGTATGGCAGCCAGCAGTTCATCTAGAGTCTTATAGCCGTAAGTCTGAGGATTGAACTCTCTGCCGGTGTATTTACCGAATGCCCCCCAGAACTCAGACAGGAAGATCTGATTATAATGGTACGTGTGCAGCAGCGCACGAACGCTTCGAGCAAATTGATAAAGTCTGGTCAACCTCACATGCTCTCCACTGTCACCGTCCTCCTCCTCAGACAGCTGGAGGGGAGGAGAAACAGACATGAGGAACGAGACAGCATCAGCACAGAGAGCGCAACCAAACCCTCATACCTGCAGCAGGTAAGGAAGACTCTTCAACAGCTCGCTAAGGGAGATGAAGCCGTACTCACAAGGGTTTAGCGGAGCATCGTAAATGAGCCTGTACCTCTCCCTCAGCTCCTCTAGCCCGAGATAATCACGCTCCTCAGGAAGTGACATCATCAATGCCAGCAGCTGCGACGTCAAGGCACGCAGTGACTTTCTGTTAATCAGCTGAACCTCTTTACCATCGTGACCATCTACTAGCTACAGAGAGAGAGAGAGAGAGAGAGAGTCACAACCGTCGAGAGTTTCTTCCACTTTCATCAAGACCCATGAATCTAACGCTACCTTCACCACATGGCAGAGTTTGTTGAGCAGTTCAGGCAGAGTGCTGGCATCATAGTCCTGCAGGCGGAGAGCGTATCCAAACGTCTTACTGTATTCACTCAGCAGCTGACTGACAGGAAGTGCAGAGTCTCTCTGAGCTCGAAGTAACTTCACCAGCTGAGCGGCTAGCGCTTTGACACTCTCCATCTCCGTCAGGGTCAACAGCCTCTCCTCCCCACACTCCAACACCTGAGACACAAAGCACACAGAGTCCCTGAAGACTTTCACTCCTCGAGCATCTCGGCCACAGTGCAAAGCATGATGTGCCCACCGTAAGAACATCTGGAATGGCCTCGAATAGCTCCATGAGTTTGGTGAAGCCATAGTAGGACAGCTTGCACTGACGTCCGAAGTGGTGGTGATACGTGGGGATGAATTTGCTGAAGGCCATGCGGAAGTGAGGCTGATGTCTCAGCAGATCTACAACCTCCTTCCCAAACTGCCGCGTACGTTCCGCTTCTTCCATCGTGCGCTCTGGGGAAAAAGAGGGCGGACAACAAGATCACTGGAGCGCGTCCGAAAGGTGGGGGATCGGCCGGAAGCAGTAGAGATCCTCACCTCTCTTGGGTACAGAGATGATCGTGGCAGACTCTTGTTGAGAGATGGTGATGGTGGTGTCTGGGATCTCGGCCAACAGGTCCATCAGATCGCACATGCCGTAATCCACCACCTGCCAGTTCCTGGAGAAACACCTGACACACACACACACACAGATGAGGACGAGGAGGTGCCGCTGTGGCAGACAGAGAAGACGGGGAGATTCTCACCAATGATAGGCTTGAGAGAAGTCGCTGATCAGCACCTGCTTACTGGCCTGAAACTTCAACAACTTTAGCAGGTCCTGAGTGAAGCGTTTGATCTGAGCGCGATGAGTCAATGTCAACAAGCGCTTGGAGCCCAAACCCAGGATCTACACAAACACACACACGCACGCACACACACACAGCATCAGACAAACGGCTTACTGAGCATCACACATGCTTGTTCATCCATCTAAAAACAAAACAGCAAAGAATGTGTTCAGACTTTCTGTACATGATGCAGCTGAGCACTGGGGCTAACATCACTAACATTGTACATTGACCTGGCAGTGAAAAGTGTGAGATGAGACTGAAGTGACCTGCAACACATGAGGAACGGCCTCCAGCAGCTCCAGAAGTTTAGTGTAACCGTAGTCGGACACTCGACACTGCTTGGCGAAATGATGATGATACACTGGAATGAACTTTGTGATGGGCATCAAACTGGCCGGCTGGTTCTTCATCAAATCCACCATCTCTCTACTGAACTGAATCAGCTGAGGATTCCCAACCGGACTCTTACTGCGCTGCTGCAGCCACGGATCTCAACACACACACACACACACATTACTGTCATCTTCACAACATATGAATCATCACACAACTACAGACAGGCAGTAAAGTTTAATACACCACAGCACGGTCAGGCATTACAACACCAGCAAATGAATACATGGACTCCATGGAACACACAGGTCATGATTCAGCAGGTGAGACACACACACACCTGCATTGGGTGGGGGGGGTTTGTTATGAATCCATTTTATGATTTTAAAGCCATTCTGAGCAGTTACTATGGTGACTCCGGGGATGCAGGTGATGAGATGCTCCAATGGGACACTGCCATCCACCTTCCCCTCCTCCACAACAGTCAGAGGACTGAACTCTGCTGCATAGCATTCTGGGAAACTGAGTCCACAGAGAGATACACCGTCAGAGAGAGCCTGTGTGTGTGAGTTTCTGGTAAACCCTAGAGTGTGTGAACTAAATTTCCTTTCAAAAATAGTAATAGCAATCACTTTTGAACTTGAGAACTTTCTGTTTAGTCGCCATGAACAGAACAGCTTCTAAATGTCCATGAAAACGTGTGTTACCTGAGCAGTGGTATAGTCCCCTCATGAGTCTGCAGTAAAGTGTGCACATGAGCAGACAGAACTTTTAGAGACACCTGAACAAACGGGATGATGTAGGCGTCTGGATCAAAGTCAGATTCACTGAAAGTAGAGGAACATTAAAGAGGATCAGAAACTCTAGCCATCCAATCACAGTGAAGGAGAAATTAATTATGCCATTAAGTAGATGAAAAGGCAAAAGAACTGCAGATGAGAATCAAGTCTGGTAAATCTTGTCCTACGGATATTCAACATTTTCCAAAATATTTGTGAAGTAGTAATAAAGTTACCATATACATGGTGTCGTGGACGGAATGAATGATGAATTCTGTTTCATATCCGAGTGTGAAAATATAGAGCTGTAGATCTTCACTTAGCTCACAAATGGATTTAATTACTGCTGCTAGGGCCACGATTTGTTGCATCTGGTCTTCTAATTCTAATATGTTATCAAAAACTTATTAAGAGAGAATAAAATCAATCTGCCCTGACCTGACGCCTGATCTATCTCTGTGTCCCATTTGTTCCTAAAGTGGTGCAACCTTTAAACTCTCAACCATCATCTCTGACCTCTCTTGCTTACCATGTTTGGACTTCTTAGATGTGACCTTTTTGATTATGTAGATTCAACACATTTAGTGTCTCATTCATACATGGTTGGGATTTGTAATATAAATATATGGGGGGTAGATTTCATGTATATTTGCATATTGAGTTGTTTATGAGAAACTCTTGATATACAGGGTTTATGGTACTTTATTTATCCCTATAGGTCAGGCAAAGTATTTGAACTAAATTGAATTCTGTTACTTAAATGTGTATTTTGCTTTAGTAAATCTTTGTTTAAACTGTTCTTTGTTTCAGTTTACACTAGATACATCACACTCTCCATTTTATATCATTATAACCATCCTCTATTTTTATGTTTCTATACATTTTTGCAATGTTTGTACGCTGCCCAGCTGCAAATGCTTTGGGAGTACAATGTAAACTTTTGCACACTCACATTAATCGATCACGTCGGCATTGCGATGCATCGTACCAATAATTACTGGATAAGGAATTAAACAGGTCGGACAAACCTACAGCACATAATTTCACATGCAACACAGGCAAGCCAATCATAAGAGAGATAGATCATATACATACTGACGTCACAGAAGATCTGAAAAAACGATCAGTAAGAAACAGGAGACCTGAAGTCTTGTTGAGTCCAGTGTCGTTTGCAGACGGGCTCGTGGTACTCCAGCTCCTCAAACAGAACCGGACTGGTGTTGTTGGATCCGTCGTGAGAGTGTGCCGATCCTAACGGACTCTGTCGAGCGTGAGTGCTGGACAGCAGACAGACGAGTCGCCCGCCGGCCTGCTCTCGCACACACAACAGCTCCGGTAGACGGTATAAATCACTCACCGCCAGCTTACGACCAAACCTGCATCAAACACAGCCGAGAGCAAACCTCAGCTTTTCACAATTACCCAAGTCTAAAGTGAGTTTGCGTTTACACTGTGATAAAGTCAATCATCATATACAGTGAGGAAATCATGATTTGCTGTATCTGTACACACACAAAAAATACCCATGTGATACACTTATAGCAAAAACATAGACAATCTCCACAGAGAAGGCGATGCGTGTGTGTCTGATGAAACCGTCTATAGTTCTCTGTGATTTAGATAGAGAAGGTAAACGTGTGTGCGTGTGCGTGCATGTGTGTTACATTCTCACTTCCTCTCGAAGGTCTCGGTGAGTTTGTAGAGCGGAAGGCAATTGGCAGGCACGTCCTGCAGAACACTGGTGATCTGCGAGCTAACACAAAAACAATCTCACACACAGGAAGTAGATTGGTTGGGTCATGTGATGATGGCAGCACAGATGCGGTACCTCAGGCAGGTGAGTGGTTTGCTATTGGCTCCGGTGACGAGCGATACATGAATCCTCTTGCTGCCGATTTTGTAGCGATGAAGCAGACTGACGGCGCCGATGGCCTGCTGCAGCGAGCTCATGTGTACGCGCGCCTTCAGCTGATAGTCTGTGTGTGGACTGAGATCCACACTCTTCACCTGCTCACTCACACACACACACACACACACACACACACCATTACATAGGTGTTTATTTTACCAGCTTGTGTTCACACAGAAGTCCACTCACTCTGCCGTGTTTAGCAAAGGCGTCTCGCAGTATATGCTGCAGGTCCTTGCGAGACATTCTGTAGTCCAGGTTCGTGACTTGCACATCAGCCCCATCAGAGAACGGCTCACACGGACCCTCGCCGCAGCTGCTAGACGACGGAGCGCTGAGCGGAGACGAGCGATTGGACAGGCATGGGGAACCACTCCTGCAGAGATGAAGGGAGACTCAAATCAGATACAAGTGACAGAAAGAGAGAGATTACGAAGCGCTTGAATTATCGTGCTATGATCTCACCGAGAAGACCAGGAGCTCTGAGAGAGTAGTGCAGGACTGAAGCTACGGTGCAAACTGAGTTTACTGAACGCTGAAGGAGTGCTGACCTGAAATGACTGGCCGGGAGAATCTCGCCTTAAACACAAACGCACATAAAGAAAAGATCAAACAACAGAATGTGTTTTCATGAGGTTTTCCAGTTAATAGTGGACACAATCTTACAAGAGGTTTTACAATGAACCATTTGTTACACGCTTTTTCATCCAAAGCGACTTACAGTGCATTACAAGGTATACATTTTTATCATCGAATGTTCCCTGGGAATCAAACCCACAACCTTTGTATTGCTAACCCAATGCTCTACAGGAATGTATAAATGAGACGGTGTGAAAAATAATTATACTCCACGTCACAAACATCTGATTAATTTCCCAAATCTATCCCATACCTCCTGGTGCGCTGAAGCATGTCCGCGGGTTTGCTGGGCAAGGACGGAAGGCCGTGACTCTGAGGCGAGGCAGACGCAGGTCGGACCACACTACACATCGACTGCAAACAAACAAACAGAAAACGCTAACGTCGCGAGACATTGTTGGGCAGGTCCCCACGGCAGACGGCCGATTCCCGCCGACACTTATGAAGCAAAGAGGGGTATGATGGGGAACAGATAAAGACAGAGGAGGAAGATGATCAGAAGAGTCACCTCCAAGCGCATGCCAGGCGTTACAAACAGCAGCTAGCGTCACGAGCAGCACAAGCCAGCAGCACACATCACTACATGAGAACAGCGTGAGAATATGAAGCGTACGATTGGAGGATGATGGGGAGGAGGCGGGCAGAGGCAGGTACACAGCTGACCTGGGGGAGGGGTTTCATCACAGGGCTGCACGAGGAGGCGTGGCCTGCTTTCCCAGGGCTACACTGGCGGTCTGGCACCCGGCCCACCTGCCGTGGGGCCCGGCGTGGCGACCGCAGCTTCTCCACGGGTAGGAAGACTGATGAGGAGGACGAGGCGGGAGGCCGGCGCACCTCCTCCTCCTCGGGCCCACCAGGGGAGAATGACACTGTGATGCGGTGGCCTAGGACCTCTTCGTTGTCCATGCGCTTGCGGGCGCGCTCGGCAGCGTCGGTGCTGGTGAAGCGCAGCACGGCACAGCCGCCGGACACGCCCAGCACTTTTCCACCGCAGTTATTGGACAGCCGCTGCAGGCGGTTGGTGACAGCTTTGGCGTCACGATGAGCAGGGAGGTGATGAACAAACAGAAGGCTGAAACTGGGCTGAGGAGCAGACACACAAACAGCACTCTGGGATTGATTTCAGATGATGACGATGGTGTCGCCGCAGTTCAAACGGAGCAGCTGCCTGATTCCCAAGAAGCTGCCGCAGCTTTTCACATGAGGGTTCATTACAAATAAGCTCTTGGTGTTCAAAGGAACCCAAACAAACGTGCTTAAGAATTAATAACAAACCCTGGGCTGACCTGAGATTTGACCACCATGCCTGGCGGAAGGTCCAAGACGAACTCCTCGAAGAGAACGCACAGGTGGGCGTGCTGCAGCAGAGCGGACGAAGCCTGACTCTTGTGAACCAGAATCACCTGGAAGCCGTGCCGATGCCGCAGGTCACTCAGCTCGCTGGCAAAGTTCACATCAGCTGCACACAAAAGCACACGCACACTTCTCATTGTAAGCTCCTCTGGTGTCTGCGTGCACTCACTTCTACGTGTACGTTTAAGCAAATGCTCCTACTATACATGATGTTACAACACGTAGAGTACGTACAAGAGACAACAATGACAGTGGCGGGTGCCGCGTGGGTCTCGGCGAACCGCCGTAGACTCTGGCGCAGTTTGTCATCCGCTGCGTTTTTGGCCGTAGCATTAATGTGGGCGACTGTCACCTGGAAGGGAAAAATTATCCACAGAAAGGTTGCAAACGCAGCAGAATAAACAAAAGTGATTGCGAATTATCTGGGACAGTTGTTTACCTGGCCGTTGTTCAGCTCCTGGATGACGGCTTTGTTCTCTTTGTTGATGTCACACACACAGATGAACTCGGCCTCGCGATGCCCGTGAAAGAAACGCTCTCGGAGTCTCTGCACCACAGTCGCCGCAGACCGTCCGCTTGGTACTGCGCAGTTCTCAATGTCCCAGAAAACTCCAACTGGGGGAAGTGCGTCCTGACCGCAGCTCTCTGAGGAACCTGAAGATTCACATAAAGACGAGGCGAGTGCCGCGTATAACAGAAGTGTGTTGATGGAGTGTGTGTGTGTGTGTGTGTGTGTGTCACTGACCATATTTCTGGGTGGGTCTGTTGAGGTGGGCGCCCAGCAGGCCCTCAGACGTTCCTGCCACCCCACAGCCGTTACACATTGGCACAGGAACAGGCGGGGGAATGTTCGGCCAAACCTTCTCAGACTCGACATTGAAACTCTGAAAGCAGCAGAGACGTGTTAGACGTGTGACTCTGAAACTTCACTAGAGACATCAAAGCGTTTACCACATTCAGGCATCTCTTCCAGCTTAATGTGTGCTCGCACGAGAGAACGTGACCATCCGTGCTCCACCAACCTTTCTCCAGCAGTCGTGCAAACCCTGAGCACCCTTCACACACAGCGGAGCGCGTTCGGCACCGGTGTGGAACGTGGCAGGGCAGGGGTGAGGGGGTGTGTGTGGCTCACTGAGTGAAAACGGGTGCTGCTGCGCTCTGGGCTCTCTGCAACATCGACAGACGCCCGGGACTTTTGACAGGGAAGGACAGACGTGCAGCTGTCTCATAGCCGAGCAGCAGTGCACGTGGCAGCAGGACACCGCAGAGGGCTGCTCGAAGCTCCCGGGCGTCTGCAGCGGCGTACCAGTGCCCCGTGGTGGGGCGAGAGACAAGGGGTGAGGGGCGGTGCGAGTGTCTGTTTGTGAGTGAGAGAGATAGAGAGGAAACCCTCCACCCGTGCCGCTGCTGGAGTCCTGCTGCTGATGGACGCTGGCTTCACAGCGGGAACACACGCTTACTGTGAGGCTGCCTGGCTGCGGATCTTGCAAAGGGCGGAGACATGGGTGGGGCAATGGGAGGGGCTGTGGTGGGGCAGTGCTGTGAAGAGGAGGGGGAGGAACATCCTTCAGCTCCAGTATCGGCTTATGAACCGCCATCAAATTTATCTGCAGAAACAAGACACACACAAACCAGTGAACATCGTGACAACAAATATGGATGTAAAAACTCTTAGAGATCATGTAGCACAAAACACGCGTGTGAGGGGTAAACCTTTTCCTCTCTTAAATGACTTGATGCAGTGGATATTCTTCATGCAACACAGACGGTTAATACAGTCATGTGATCCCAAAAAACACAGCAACACCTGCTGAACATCACCACTTGCAGAAGAATAAACACACATTACTTCAAACAATGTGTGTGTGTGTTTGTTAAAATAACCTATGATGTGTGTGTGTGTGTGTGTGTGTGTGTGTGTTAAAATAACCTATGATGTGTGTGTGTGTGTGTTAAAATAACCTATGATGTGTGTGTGTGTGTTAAAATAACCTATGATGTGTGTGTGTGTGTGTGTGTGTGTGTTAAAATAACCTATGATGTGTGTGTGTGTGTGTGTGTGTTAAAATAACCTATGATGTGTGTGTGTGTGTGTTAAAATAACCTATGATGTGTGTGTGTGTGTTAAAATAACCTATGATGTGTGTGTGTGTGTGTGTGTGTGTTAAAATAACCTATGATGTGTGTGTGTGTGTGTGTGTGTGTTAAAATAACCTATGATGTGTGTGTGTGTGTGTGTTAAAATAACCTATGATGTGTGTGTGTGTGTGTGTGTGTGTGTGTGTGTGTGTGTGTGTGTGTGTGTGTGTGTGTGTGTGTGTGTTAAAATAACCTATGATGTGTGTGTTACAAAACGAACCTCGGAACTGTATGTTTTCACCTTCAAATCTAAAAACGTGAGTGAACAAGTGGATAAAGCGATTTAAAGGAACACAAACAAACACGAGCGGCCACCAATTACAGCTAATGACTTGCACGAGACTCTTATAAACGCGATTGTTTTGAAACCTGCGGTTACAAACACGAGTGAGTTCTGTCGCACAAACATTATAAAACGCACATCGCGTGTTTCGTGAGTTTACTGAAAGATTATTAATGAATTTCGCTCACCGTCTCGAGCCGCCAACGACGTCTCCATGGATACGAGACTTCCGTTTGACCGGTGGTGTAAAGCGAACGCAGATGTCGTAAAGCGGATCGTTCGCGCTGACGTAAAGCGTTCACGTCGATTTATTAACCAAACACAGTTTTAAACATTTTAGTGTGAAACGGGTTTTCCATCACATGTCAATATCTCGCCGTTGCTTAAGTAGATGAGTACTTTAGAAAATAATGAGGAAATATAGCGGCTGCTGGTGTGTGAAACCTCGCTTCTAACCAGCAAATAGTGAATCATCTTTAACCGTAATGACATTAAACTCAAACACATAAGGCCTTAATAAATGAAAATCTAAATACATCTTTATAAATGAAGTGAACAACAAACGGAGGTTTTTGTGTTTATTATGAGACGATGAAATGTATAAACATTCATGACCATAAGATGTTAAATCACTGTAAAAACTCATTGTGATTGAATTAAACCTTTCTACCTAAACACACTTCAAATGGTTAAATAGAAATATATATATGTATATATATATATATATATAAGGAAAAATAAGAGGCAGGATGATTTGATAAACATGTGTAAAGACGGATTGAAAGTGAACACTAAATCTAATTCATGTTAAATTCTCAGATTAACACACAATTCACCAGAAGAGTTGGTCGGTTTCTTTAAGAACATCATCACCGTGTGTTTACATGACAGTTCTGACGATATTTTTGACAAACAATAATGGTGTAATCTGTAAAACAGTCACTTTTGAATGTGTTTGCATCAATTCTGAAACCCATCATCATCTCACGTCACCGGCTTCTGTGCCACAACAACAGAAACATCATTCAGGATTATTAAATGAAAGTAAATTAAATAGAGGGAATGTAACCATACACAGTCATATTTAGAATATACGGTGGTCCTAACAAGTCACTGGACACGTGATGTTTCTACAACATACAGACATTGTGAATTACAAGCAAAGCGATGAGCGCCACGCTGAGCACATGTGGGTTGGTTGAGAACAGGACAGATGCTTTGGAGGTAGTACTTCATAACGGACTACAGCTATACATGTCAGTGGTGCAAGAGTTCATAACAATGCTTTACATTGACAGATCCTGATATCTATGGAGCAATCACATCATCAGACTAAGGAAAGAAAGGAAACGTCAGCGCGTCCTCTAGAGTACGAGTTGTAGAGTAACTCTGTCCACTACAGTAAAGATTCACATCAGAAACAGTCACTCTTCCATCGACACACATGCAGGAAGATACGAGCCCTTCACCCACAGACTCTTTCAATGAAGATGTGCTGGACAAACGTCAAGCGAGACGTCATCAGAGGCGGGCTGCCCAATCACGCTCTTTCACCGTTATGAATCCGCTGATGGCGCTTCAGTTCCCCCGACCGGAAGAAATTCTTGCCGCACTGCGCGCAGTGGAACGGCCTCTCGCCCGTGTGGATGCTCTGGTGACCCTTCAGACGCTCCAGCCTGGAGAAACTCTTGTCGCACTGGTTGCACTGGTACGGCTTTTCCCCTGTGTGGATTCTCCGGTGTTCTTTCAGGTGTCCGGACTCAGAGAAGCTCTTCCCGCACTGGAAGCACTGGTAGGGTCTCTCGCCCGTGTGGGTTCTGTAATGCCTCTTCAGGTCACCGGATCGAAAGAAACTTTTCTCACACAGGGTGCAACGGTGGGGTCTCTCTCCCGTGTGAATGCGCTGGTGCCCCCTCAAATGTCCGGAATCTGAGAAGGTTTTGCCACACTGGAGGCATTTGTATGGCCGCTCACCGCTATGGATTCTCAGGTGCCGTTTGAGGTCTCCAGACCTGTAGAAGCGCTTGGCGCACTGGGAACACTGGTAAGGCCTCTCGCCCGTGTGCATCCTCTCGTGCTGTTTCAGGTGGCCCGAATCTGAGAAATTCTTGCCGCACTGCAGACAGTGGTAGGGACGCTCTCCTGTGTGAATTCTCTCGTGCCGTTTCAGGTCCCCTGAAGTGGGAAAATTCTTACCGCACTGAAAGCAAGGGAACGGCCTTTCTCCGCTGTGTATTCTCTGATGTCTCTTAATATCGTTGATTCGGAAGTATTTGTCGCACTCCTGGCAGTGGTACGGTCTGTCCGCGGAGGGGCGGCTGTTCGGTTTGGGCGGATTCGTGATTTTAGGATTCACTCCACCGCAGCAGGCCGTCAGGCACTCTCCGGTCTGCTGCTGAAGATGCTGAGCTGGGAATGAGATAAACAGCACATTAATGTAAGGGGGGGTGAAATATGGTTTCAGCAATTCTGACTTCTTAGCAACGTGATGGATTCTCATGTTGAACATAAGCAAAGTGTCAAAAAACAAGTTGAACGTATAACGTAGCATTTCAATGCCAAATACACTGTGCTTTTGTACAAGTTCTGGAAAGTTTTTTCTTTTTCAAACGCGGTTCTTTGTTACGTAACAGATGTCCTTATACCTTTCATTAGCAAATTCCCCGGAACTGCACACATTTACATTTTATCCAAAGCGACTTACATCGCATTATACTATACATTGGTTTCTAAATATGTGCAATCCCTGGGATTGAGCCCAAGAGCTTGTTGTTGTTAACGCCAAGCTCTTACCACTGAGCTACAGGAAAGCACATCCACCAGAATGAGAGCGAGTGAAAGAGCAGGCTTATCAATGTGCTTTGTTGGAGTTACAGAAGTTCAGCTGTGCATGTGTGCTTGTTTGTTCACGGCATTTCGGTAATGAATGTTACATAAACGGTGGATACAACGCTTGATTTTTTCTAGTTTGAAACTGACAGATGGAGCAGTCCTAGTGCTAAAAGATGCCGGTCATGAACTGGATGTGAATCTACAGTTATGCATGGATTACGGGTTAGTATGATGTATTGAGTGCTCGTGCTTTAGTTCCGTCTATGTTTTGCCTCCAGGACTCCTAGGCTGTTTTCAGAAATAATCACGTACAGCTGTATGGGTCATTTATAAGTGTGATAAAACTAAAGACTCTTCGGAGATATGAAGCATTTTATACTACTCTATAGGTACTCAAGATAACCGTGATTGGCATAAACTGCATGAATAACCTCTGCTTTGAATTACTGTACATAACATATCAAAGTCAAGACATTTTAATTCACAATATTTCTATAGGCAGCCACAACAACAACAACTTGGATAGACATATTTGTGTTGATTTATGTTTAACTTTTACTTAAAAAACAGGTAGTATGCTTTACTGTGGCTCAGTGAAATGCACAAATGTATGTGTAGGATGTTTTATGTTCAATGTTTTGTCACCCACCTACTGTAATATATTAAAATGTTTATGCAGGTTAAATTTAAAACAACTAACCAAAAGAATATAAAGGTAAACATTCAGTGACTTAATTAGATCCATTGCTCTTTTATCTAATCAATTGCTAAATAGATGTGTTGCTCAAAAATGCACAAATGTTCTAGATTTGTTTGTGACTAGCCAAAATAGAACAAAAACTTAAGTTATAAAATACAAAAACAAGATCTCAGTACCTTTTCTGCAATCACATCTCAGATATTGTGGGCCTTTTTGAGCATTCATTATTTTGACAGATTTCTTTAAGACAATCCCGCATTCTTCTCATACCAGCAGTAAGTGTAACACAAGCACCAGAAGAATCAAATAAGGAACAAGTGGTGAATGATGTTAACACATAAATCTGACAATGCACCAGAAATTAAGTCCATCAACTCTAAATCAACTCTATCCTCGTCATTTACTCGCCCTCGTACTTTTCTAAAGTCTCTAGAAACATCATTCATGTTTAAGTCGCCGTCCATAAAAGGAAAAGTTGAGTGAATATATGTCGACGAAATCATGAAAGCGTGAAGATACTAACCGAAGTGAAAGAAATCCTCCACGCTTTCGTCTTCCTCCTTGACTTTCACTCCGATCTGGCGGCCGTAGTGCTGAAACGGGGCTGAGGGGAGAAATTTGGGGCTAGAAGAGAGAGTCTGGGGCAGTTTGGGGTTTGACGAGAGAGCCTGGGGTACTTTAGTGTTTGACGAGAGAGCCTGGGGCAGTTTGTTCCCGAAATCCTAAAACAAGAGTGAGAAGACGACAAAGCCCGCGGGCCACGTCAGACAATATCGCACAACACACATCTGTACATTACCTTTACATTAAAGCGGATGATCTCCAGAGATTAAATCAATGTTCATAACATCATTCAATGCAGTCCAGTCCAGTCGGGCAAACGCGTGCGAGCGCTGAACACAAGCAGCCGTTTAACAGCCCGTTTTCTCCGTTAATCGGGTTGAGTGAAGCGTTACGCGCGCTGAACACTCACCAGATCCATTCTACACATCCATCTGTCCAGATTATTATCCAAATTCATCGGAGAACCAGAACCAGCAGAAATCTGATATTCACCGGAACTCCTTCCTGTTTACCGCGAGCAGGACAAACACCAGCCAGCGACCCCTGCTGACCCGGAGGACACACGCGACACAAAATAAACTACTGGACACAATTCAGAGAAACAACAGATTGTTCTTTCGCAATAAACAGACGGTAAAGTCTTCAGTCCTAAAACAATTGTGTCAGGTCTTCTTAACAAGCGATATGTGTTCTTTAGACAACATTTGATCAGATTTAAGTGAAACGTTTAATGTTGAAGTTTAGGTTGACAGCCATCAGTATAGATCATAAGTTACACGCTTTCTCCATAGAAAAGTTGTTTCTCGGTCAACAGAGAACATTTCGAGCCCAGATTGTCAGATCGAGCGCTCGTTGTGTCATTAAAGAGAATAAACAACGAAACATCTCACGAGCGCGTGAATCAACGTGTCCACAGCGGCGCTCCGTATATGAACATCAACCGAACCGAACCGAATGAACGGAACATTAACCGAACCGAATGAACGGAACATCAACCGAACCGAATGAACGGAACTGAATGTCGTTCCGTGAACATCAGCCGAAATAACGGAGCCGTAATACAGCCGCTCGTGATTTCCGTCATTGACTCGCGCGCGTCGCTGCGGGTGAGTCTGTGTGTCATTTACTTTCATGGGTTTAACGTGTAACGACGGATGCTCGCGCTCCAGATGTGCGGCAGATCCGCCCTCGCGCAGCATCACGAACCGGGCGACATTTTCTTTTCTCTTTAATGTTCATCTTGCGATTGTTCGTCTTGTGTTAAAGCGTCTTAATTCGATTGTGATGATTATTACTGTTTCAGTGTTCGGCTGTGATGATTGACAGGCTGTCAGTTTCCCTTGACACACGTCACATTAGACTGCTGCAGCATTAGGGTTGGTGTTGGTGACGTGTATTCTTCTTACACACTTTTATTTTCCTGAATTTTAAGACTGTGATTTGCAGGCCTGAAACAGTCATGGAAGCGAATACAACAATTGGTTCATTTTAACAAGCATGGGTCAATACATTTTCAAAACGTTTCACAACACATACACACTGTATTACCAACATGAATCTTATTGGCCCAACTGTTCATTTGACCTCAAAACAAAACACTTCTTAAATGTATTAAAATGGCCTTATTTACACTTATTCCAGAACAGCACGTATAACAGTTCTCATCAGATAAGAAACTCCACACTCATAACACACAGACAACTAAAAACAGTCAAACCTGAGAGCATTGCCGTCAATGATGAACTTCTGTCCTTGAAGTAGGCTATCTTATTACTCAACAATGGTTGTAATATGTTTCAAAAGGTCATGTAAACATATTGTATTGTACTGTAACATGTAGTGAAGTTGAAGAACACTCATCTCACTATAGGGCTGCTCCATTATGACAAAAATCATAATCGAGATTATTTTGGCCAATATTGAGATCCCGATTATTTAACACGATTACTCATTAACCTTTAAAACAAAATAGAAAATAAAACAAACTTGCCTTTTAAACTTTGAATTTATCTGAAAAATTAATTTAAAGAAATATCACTCATGATGAAGTGTAAAGAAAAGGGTGCGCTGTGGATTTATACTACAAGAAAGAGAGGATCCTTGCAAAATGGAATGCGGCACAATAATCGTTAACTTCTATTATTTAGTGTTTGTAATTGATGAAGGCCAAAATTAAGATTAATTTTCGATGAATTACACAGCCCTATCTCACTATTTCTTTGGATGGATGGAGATTTAATCTTTCTCAGACCAGTGATCATCACTCTTGGTCCCCTTTTACTAAACATGGTAATTCAGCAAACATTGTAATACAAAGTCTGCTTTATTGTCCATTCTGCCACATGTACAGTACATACATATAGAGGATTGAAATTGCATTATTCTCAAACCAATGGTGCATACAAATAACACTAACACAGAATCAAAATATATAAAAACTTTACAATCAGGGATATTTAAAAAAGGAAAAGAAGATGAATAATGGCAGAGTGCAAACCAATGAAATATACAACAGTGTAGATGTGAGGTAGTGCATATGCTTATCGGTCTGTATACAGCACACCTGTACACCTACAGTTAATGTTTTTCATGTGGGTCTTATATTATGACTTTTATTTTGACACTTTACACTGTGTTTTTAACAGTAGCTTTTCTGAAATGAAAAGTAAACTTTCTGAGAAGATCTGGAGATGCAGTCCGTTTGTTCTTATCCCACAGACGCGTCACACACGCACTCATTCATTCTGACAAACACAGATCATATTTGTAAACCGCAGTTGATGTTATTTGCAACACGTTCAGAACTTTGTTGTTTGTTCAGCGCTAAATTTAGATTTCTAAAAATTTGCCGCATTATTGGCCTCTTGGGCAGACGTAAACACAGCTGGTCCTGAGGTCATTCCCCCTTCGTTATTTTAACACTGTTTAAAACATGTGACATGTGATGTAATGAGCGTATAAACACGGTCAACTTTAATGGAAGATGATGATTGAATTATCATGTTTAATAAAGAGTCCAGTGGGTGATGTAAAGTCATGCTACATTCATCATAACATTTCTTTTCACAGGCAGGCACAGTGTGAGGGATGTCCACCCCAGAGCCCCCGCTAGGAGGGACTCCGTGTCCAGGACCCTCGCCCGGTCCTGGACCTTCTCCTGTGGCCATTCTGGGTTCAGGGCTGTCTCCTGGATCTTCGCAAACTATGATGGGTCCCAGCCTCGGACCCCCGACTTCAACAGGACACACTTTTACTCAACAAGGATCTACAGCATACAGCCAGGAGAACCTACACCAACTGCATAAGGTCAGAAGCTGATTGGGTTGTGAAACACAACTTCTACCACACACTCGTGCTTTTATGTTCCGCTTTGAGTGTAAGTCTTTGTGTTGGTCCTAAAGTCTGTGGAGGAGAATCTTGCAGAAGATGGTCGTTTTGCTCAGATGAAGGTTGTTCCCATGAGGTCGGGACACAGTGGTCTGGTGGTGCGTCCCGGCAGCCCGATGGAGCTGCATTCTCAAGGTTCGCTTGAAGCGCTGCTTAACCTTTTTCATGATGAGATTTGTCTTTTTCAGACGGGTTATTCATTTTTCCTATAGAGTTATGTCTTCTGTAAAGCACATTGGGAAAAGCGCAATCAATTCATTTAGTTGCACCCCCAGCCTGGGAAGCACATCTTTTCGCCCCATTTGACATTAAGTCTTTTGCTCAATTTTAAATGCATGATGATGTTTTTTTTGTGCACTCAATTCCAGACACATGAAAGTGAACAATTTTCAGATTTGTCCTGCTTCACTCCCGCAGGTTACCCATCCCCGCTGGGCTCTTCTGAACACGTGTCCAGTCCTGTGTCTGCCAGCGGTCCTCCATCCACTCCTCTCCTGTCCACCACATTAGAGGGCGCTGACACCCAACCTTTACAGCAGAGTCGCCCGGGGACCCAAAGTGCTGCCGGTGGCTCGCCGGCCACCCCGACACCCTTCAACCAGAGTCAGCTGCATCAGCTGCGGGCTCAGATCATGGCGTATAAGATGCTGGCTCGTGGACAGCCGCTCCCAGAGCACCTGCAGATGGCGGTGCAGGGCAAGCGACCCATGCCTGGCATGCAGCAGGGGCAGTCTTTGTCTGGTTTGCCCCCTGCAGGCGGCGGCAGTGCTGGATACAGCCGAGGGCACGGTAAGATACCACGTTTATGTTGTTTCATTTGGTCATCCTGGCATGAACTCTCAACATCCTTGTCTGCCTTGTGGTGATTTAAGTAAAGGGTTTAGTTTGTACCGGTTGCTCCGCAGGGATGATGGGTCCCAACATGCCCCCACCTGGACCTTCTGGAGTCTCGTCTGGTGTTCAGGGCCAGAATCACATTGGACCCCCAAAACCATGGCCCGAGGGTGATGACACACACACACACATAAATCTTCAGCAAGCTTTTGTTAATGAAATAAAACTAAATGTCGTCATTATAAGGGGTTTACCATCAGCTGTTTTCTGTATGACAGGTCCTATGATTAATGCCGCCACTCCCTCAAATGCCCCTCAGAAACTGATGCCCCTGCAGCCCACCGGACGGCCCTCGCCCGCACCCCCTTCGGTGCCACCAGCCGCCGCCCCTGTCATGCCGCCTCAAACCCAGTCACCAGGGCACCTGTCCCACCCGTCTCAATCTACAACCATCATCCCCCTGCACCAGAAACAGAACCGCATAACACCCATTCAGAAGCCCTGCGGTCTAGACCCGGTGGAGATACTTCAGGAGAGAGAGTACAGGTGAGGAGCCTGTTCTCAAACTCTTAAACAGTAGAGGCTTAAAATCACATTTACATTTAGTCATTTAGCGGACGTTTTTATCCAAAGCGACTTACAGAGAGTTCAGGGAGCAATAAGTGATATGTCATACAGGAGCAATAGTACAATAGGTGCTAATACAAAGATACTAGTTTCAACAAAAGCCAGAACAATACCTGTTGAGAGAAGAGAGAGGGTTAGTGTACATTAAATATATATATTTTTTTTTCATTTGTCTGTCAACTATTCACAGAAGAGGTGTGTTTTAAGTAGTTTTTTGAAGGTTGTGAGAGATGTGGTTGACCGGACCGTGTTTCGGAAGAATGTTCCACCAGGAAGTAGTTGTGAAGGAGAATGAGGAGGAAAGAGATTTACTGCACTTATGAGAAGGCATTACAAGGTGCCGCTGGTTTCCTGAACGCAAGGTTCTTGATGGAGTGTAGGAGGGTGTGAAAGTATGCCGGTGCAGATCCAGTGACAGTCCTGAAGGCAAACTTTAGTGACTTGAATACAGGCTTCAACCGGTAGCCAGTGGAGAGAGATGAGCAGGGCGGGACGAGAGCTGTGAGGGATAGGCGCGAGGCCGGTCACGTGAGTGATTATGAGCATCAGCTGTGAGTGCACCGGTCTCGCATCTCTCACAGAGGAGCTCAGGAAGCATAAGAGAGGAGCGACAGGAGTGTATGACGAGAGAGGACCGGGCCAGGACATATGTTCAGTTTGTGTTTATGTTTTAGGTCTTTTACCACATGTTTGGTGTTTGTTTTATGTGCTTAAAGTTTTGTTAAATGTTTGCTGGTTCCCGCCTCCTTCCCTTTTATGGAACTTTGTTACAGCGTCACATGAGCCCGTTTGGGCTGTTGGAAGATGAGGCGTGCTGCTGCGTTTTGAACCAGCTGAAGTGGTTTGATAGCCTTTGCAGGAAGACCAGCAAGGAGAGCATTGCAGTAGTCCAATCTTGAGATTACCAGGGCCTGGACAAAGAGTTGTGCCGCATGCTCAGTGAGGAAGGGTCTAACCTTTCTAATTTTGAATAAGTCTTTGAAATGTGATCATTGAAGGACAGCTGTTCATCAATTATGACTCCGAGGTTCCTGGCTGTTTTGGTGTGCCGGAAACACGAGTAGTTCTGTCTTGGCCGGGTTCAGCTGGAGGTGATGCTCTTTCATCCAAGCTGAGATGAGTTAATAAATTTTTCACGATTATCATCCAAAATCATGAGTTAAACAATCTTCACTTGTCCTCTGGCAAAAGAAAACGTGATATTGATCAGTTCTTTAAAGCAGGGGTTTTCAAACTTTTAATGCCAAGGACCCCCAAATATGTTTAACCATTCGCGAGGGATCCCCTTTCTAAAAATACATTTTGTATAAAGAAGCATTTAAACTGTCAGACAAGTAGTAAGTGTGATATTATAAAGACAGCATATTGTTTGAAAAAGTTAAACTGGAATAATCTTCTGTATAGTTTTACAACTTTTGCTGTCTTTAGTTTCTCTTTTCTGGGGACCCCTTAAACCATTCTGGGGGTCCCCAGACCCTAGTTTGAAAACCCCTGCTTTAGAGAACAATATCCATCATGACAGGAAGTAATCATTTGTTTGATGATTCCTGCCTTGATCCTCAAAGCTACAAACATTTGACAAGTTTCAATTCAAAAGGTGCTTTTGAGATAGAAATTAGCTCTGGTGATATTTGTTAACATTTAAAAGATTGTTGAAAAGGATGCCGGTTTGTGCCAAACATATTTCATGTGAATAACATCACTGACATTTTTAATCGCAGAGCCGCTCATAAAGAGACAAGAGTAGATGATGAATGCCCTGTAATATATATTCAGAAAACAGACAATACAGCAGCATTCACACGTGTTCATTTCATAGAGAGTTCTAACCTGTTCAATGTTTTTTCCAAATCATGTGTTGTTTTCAATAGGGGAAGAAAGAAGAGAATATTATCCTAGAGTAAATATTCAGATATCACAGAAGTGCGTGAATGACACGGTGATGTTCCGCAGGCTTGAAGCTCGTATCGCTCACCGCATTCAGGAGCTGGAGAATCTGCCCGGCTCTCTTGCTGGAGATTTACGCACCAAAGCGACGATTGAGTTAAAAGCTCTGCGACTGCTCAACTTCCAGAGACAGGTGACAGATGGAGAGCCAATGAGATGCTTGTGATTTAGTGCCCATGTCACCCTCTTGAAATATCTGAAAGATTTACTCTTTGGTTCACAGCTGAGGCAGGAGGTGGTGGTGTGCATGAGGCGTGATACAGCCTTAGAAACATCACTGGATGCTAAAGCCTACAAGCGCAGTAAAAGACAGTCGCTACGAGAAGCCCGGATCACCGAGAAACTGGAGAAACAGCAGAAGATTGAGCAGGAGCGAAAGCGCAGACAGAAACATCAGGCATGACCACGTTTACAGTCAGAGATTGAGATCCGATTCAGAACTTGAAATAAAGAGAAATGATGTCCCATCCAAAACATGGCTGAGAAAAATATTGGAATATTATTATATTCTAATCACTTTTTAAAAATGAAAACCCAGGCTTCAGACATATGATGAACACTATAGACCAACGTCATGTGATCCTTACTCACTGAGACATTATGAATGTAGCCGTGAGCAGGAGAGCGGCCCTGATGAGTGATGAATGGACGTCTAGAGCCGGGGTCCACAAACTGTGTCTCGTGACTACATTTTGTATATATAACGGGTGTGTTTGCAGATTCAAACTGGCCGCCAGTCGACTTTGTGTGTGCTACCCACTGGAGTCTCGACCCTCAGCTCTAGAGGTCCATGCATCACATGTCAGAGGTCAGCCATGTTTTTGCAGAATACAGCAGATGAGACACGGCAAGTTGTATTTTTGTTTTTTTCACTCAAAACAGTGTGAAATATCTGTATGTTTCAGAACTCATGTATTGTGACACGTGTCGTATCGTGAGGCCCTTGCCAATACACAGCCTTAATCCAAAATCAAAACATTGTGGTTGTATTGTTGGTTGAACATTTCCCATAATTCATTGTGCTCTGGTGCAGGAATATCTCAACAGTATCCTGCAGCACGCCAAGGACTTCAAGGAATATCATCGCTCTGTCACCGCCAAGATCCAGAAGCTGAGCAAAGCCGTGGCCACTTACCACGCCAACACCGAGAGAGAGCAGAAGAAGGAGAACGAGAGGATAGAGAAAGAGAGAATGAGAAGACTCATGGTAAATACACATACACACACGCACACACACACACACACCTGTGCAGAGTTGAGTGTTGTGTGTCTCTGCCATAGGCTGAAGATGAGGAGGGTTACCGGAAGCTCATCGATCAGAAGAAAGACAAGCGTCTTGCGTATCTCCTCCAGCAGACGGATGAATATGTGGCTAACCTGACAGAGCTCGTCCGCGCTCACAAAGCTGTACAGGCTCTGAAGGAGAAGAAGAAGAAGAAGAAGAAGAAAAAGAAGAAGTTGGAGAGCGCTGATGGACAGACTGGTGCTCTGGGACCTGATGGAGAGGTTGGTGAGCTTTATGTGGTTTGAGGATATAAACGTGCTGTAGTGTATAATGATGAGCTCTCTATGTGAAATAATAACCATTAAAGAGGTCCACTGCGTCTGTAGAGTAAAACATCTAATCACAATAGAAGTTAATAATAAACCTTGAAACACCATAAATGTTACATGATGCAGCTCAACCGATAGGATAAAAACATACCCATAGTTCTAATATGGTGATGTGTGGTTGCTCATGGACAAGCGCCTGTGGTGATTATGATGATGTCATGATGGTGATGTCATGATGGGGATGATGTCATGATGATGGTGATGATGTTTGAAGCCTCTGGATGAGACGAGTCAGATGAGTGATCTTCCAGTGAAGGTGATTCATGTGGAAAGCGGGAAGATTCTCACCGGAGTGGATGCTCCTAAAGCCGGACAGCTGGACACATGGTTAGAAATGAATCCTGGGTAAGACTCAACACCAGTCCGCCATCAGTGTGATATTTGACACGATCGACTGATGGATTGATTGATCGTTGTTTCTCTGTCTCAGTTATGAAGTGGCTCCACGATCAGACAGTGAAGATTCTGGATCAGAGGAGGATGAGGTAACACAAACAAACTCGTGTTCAATCAACGAATGTTCCATTGGGCCTGATGAACATACTAATGAAATAAAACATCATCAGAAAAACAGAAGCGCTCCCGGTTTGAATGAGGTTTTATTAAACAGGAAGAGGAAGAGGAACCTCCAGCGCTGCTGCCTTCTCAAAGTACAGAAGAGAAGAAGAAGATTCCAGATCCAGATAGTGAAGATGTGTCAGAGGTGGACGTTCGGCACATCATCGAGTGAGAACAACAACACCATCACCTCTGCTCTTATTACACACGCAATCGTCATAGTGTGTGAGTGTGTATTTACCCTGTGTGTGTGTGTTGTGCAGACATGCCAAGCAGGATGTTGATGATGAGTACGGCAGCGCTGCGTTTGCTCGCGGCTTACAGTCATATTACGCCGTGGCTCATGCGGTCACTGAGAGAGTGGACAAACAATCGTCTCTCATGATCAACGGTCAACTCAAACAATACCAGGTCAACCTGTCTCGCTCACGCACACACACACAGATAATGAATGATGGGATTGGTGCTGATGGGAATTGGTGTGTTACAGATCAAGGGTTTGGAGTGGCTGGTGTCTCTCTATAATAATAATCTCAACGGGATTCTGGCTGATGAGATGGGTTTGGGGAAGACGATACAAACCATCGCTCTCATCACATACCTGATGGAGAACAAGCGTCTGAACGGGCCGTATCTCATCATTGTGCCGCTCTCGTCAGTGTTTATCCGTGTGTTTCACATCATCTAACTGTCTTTGTGTGTGTCTCATGTGATCTCTCTCTTTCTCCAACAGGACTCTGTCAAACTGGGTCTATGAGTTTGATAAATGGGCGCCTTCTGTTGTAAAAGTCTCGTACAAGGCAAGTGAAACGTTGTAAGTTTAAAGTTGGTAGAAACCTGTACGTTTTTCTGGATGGTTATTAACGTCATAAATGACATGCAGATATAACGTGATGATAGAGCATTTTGTCCAGTGACTAAACATTTAACAACCTACTGTGTGTGTGTTGTGTCAAGTTGTCTTCTGTTCACCCCATCTCATCCCGTCACGTTTTCTTGCTTTCTTCACAATGTGGTATATACAGTACAGTACAGTACACACTAATACATTATAGATATAGAATTGATTCATTCAGTTCTTCAGTTGTTTGTAATTAAATGATTAATCTAGTTTGTTTTGTTGTAGTGATGTGTAGTGTTCGTTCAGACACTAAACAGATGTTTGTGTGTGTGTGTATGTTTTTGTTTGGTATGACAACCTCAAAACATTATTTAACAGACTTTAATGGTGAAATACTGCTGTGATATGGTGTCTGTAAATGAATGTTCAGGTGTGATGTGATTTGTGTTCAGGGATCTCCTGCAGCTAGAAGAGCTTTTGTACCGCAGCTGCGCAGCGGCAAGTTCAACGTTCTACTCACCACATACGAATACATCATTAAAGACAAACAGATTCTGGCAAAGGTAAGTCAGACAACAGCGTGTGTGTCATGTGTCTGTCACAGAGACGCTGATGAGCTGGTGTGGTGCCGCACAGATTCGCTGGAAGTATATGATAGTGGATGAAGGTCATCGTATGAAGAATCATCACTGTAAACTGACGCAGGTGTTGAACACACATTATTTGGCTCCGCGCCGCGTGCTGCTCACAGGTACGCCGCTGCAGAATAAACTGCCTGAACTCTGGGCTCTTCTCAACTTTCTGCTGCCCACCATCTTCAAGAGCTGCAGCACATTTGAGCAGTGGTTCAACGCCCCCTTCGCCATGACCGGAGAGAAGGTCAGAACCTTTCCTGAGGGGCCGAGTCTCACATGACGGACACCAGTGACGTGCTTCTGTCGTCTCTTAGGTGGATCTGAACGAGGAAGAGACCATCCTGATAATTCGTCGTCTGCATAAGGTGCTCCGCCCCTTCCTGTTACGCCGACTGAAGAAAGAGGTGGAGGCACAACTGCCAGAGAAGGTGTGTGTGTGTCCTGATAAACATTTACATTTATTCATTTGGCAGACGCTTTTATCCAAAGCGACTTACAAGTAGTTTTTCAAAGTGTCACATTACTGCAGAGCGATCAGGGGTAAGGTGTCTTGCTCAAGGGCCCTTCAGTCATGACCTGCTGGCACTGAGATTAGAACCTTCTGATCACAAGACCAACGCTCTAACCACTAGACCACAGCTGTCCCATAAACCCTTCAGTTTGGGTTTATTAGGGGGTTATAAGTCAAAGCGGGCGGTTCTAGGATTTCGCCCTCAGTGAGTATTTGAAGCTTCTGTACAGGGTTAGTAGTTCCTTTAACTTGATATTTATTTTAATAATAATTATAGAAAATTATATCTCTGTCGTTTTTGTATTTAACTTTTGTAAAATGATTTATTTAACCAATTTTAGTGATATATTTTCTTGTAAACTACACAAAATTGTGGGTGATGGGAAACATAGCATTATTCTCTATTCATGTCTCCTGTGCCCTTGGGAACACAAGTACAAACGCATATTAAAAACAGCGGCACTTAGCGTCTAGGTGCTGCACGTAACATGAGAGAGAGACACGCAACTCTACAATGAATGAAGCTGTTTTAAATAGGAAAATAAACATGTAAAGGGCAATGATGAAAAATCACTTGGTGGCGGCCAGTGTTGATATTGTGGCGGGCCGTCACAAATAAAGAATGTATAGGACACATTGTGTTTTGATAGTTTGAGAGCTGAGATGGCTAAGATGACAAACAGTGGAGCTAAAGCCCACCTAAAAAGTGTCTATAACCGCCCCTGAATCAAAGTAAAAGTTAATGCAGAAAGGTCGGTGACCTGAGTTTGATTCTCGTCTTTGACGAACCCGCTCCCTCATCTCCAACCAATCCTGTCACCTCTTAACTGTGCTTTCCCATTAAAGGCAGAAAAGTCACTAAAGCACAGCTGAAAAGATGCAGAAAGGTTTGTGTGATGCTTTGAATTAGGAGTCAAGTGAGTGTTAAATGTGTGTACAGTGTATTAAAGTTGAAAGGAACACAACATGTGTGTGAGTGTATAAACTGACGAAGGTTCCCTGTGTTCCCAGTAGATTGACTATATAGATCCTGTACAGTTGTACAGTCGTATATAAGACCTATAGATTCACTGGTTCTCGCCATCAATATAGCTTTAGATGGCATCAGGAATGTAACAATGAATAAAGAGTTGTGTTGGGTTGTGTTGGGTTGTGTTGTATTGTCATCACACAGGTGGAGTATGTGATTAAGTGTGACATGTCGGCTCTGCAGAGGGTTTTATATCGACACATGCAGGCTAAAGGAGTTCTGCTCACTGATGGATCTGAGAAAGACAAGAAGGTGATAAAGAATCTCACATCACAACAACAACACACAATACATGCACTGTGTGTGTTTATTAACTGTGTGTGTGTGTGTGTGTGTGTGTGTATGTGTGTGATTATTAACTGTGTGTGTGTGTGTGATTATTAACTGTGTGTGTGTGTTTTTTTTTTAACTGTGAGTGTGTTTATTAACTGTGTGAGTGTGTGAGTGTGTTTATTAACCGTGTGAGTGTGTGTGTGATTATTAACTGTGTGTGTGTGTGTGTGTGTGTGTGTGTTTTTTTTAACTGTGTGAGTGTGTTTATTAACTGTGTGAGTGTGTTTATTAACTCTGTGAGTGTATTTATTAACTGTGTGAGTGTGTTTATTAACTGTGTGAGTGTGTTTATTAACTGTGTGAGTGTGTGTGTGTTTATTAACTGTGTGAGTGTGTTTTTTAACTGTGTGAGTGTGTTTATTAACTGTGTGAGTGTGTTTATTAACTCTGTGAGTGTATTTATTAACTGTGTGAGTGTGTTTATTAACTGTGTGAGTGTGTTTATTAACTGTGTGAGTGTGTTTATTAACTGTGTGAGTGTGTGTGTGTTTATTAACTGTGTGAGTGTGTTTTTTAACTGTGTGAGTGTGTTTATTAACTGTGTGAGTGTGTTTATTAACTCTGTGAGTGTGTTTATTAACTGTGTGAGTGTGTTTATTAACTGTGTGAGTGTGTTTATTAACTGTGTGAGTGTGTTTATTAACTGTGTGAGTGTGTTTATTAACTGTGTGAGTGTGTGTGTGTTTATTAACTGTGTGAGTGTGTTTATTAACTGTGTGAGTGTGTTTATTAACTCTGTGAGTGTATTTATTAACTGTGTGAGTGTGTTTATTAACTGTGTGAGTGTGTTTATTAACTGTGTGAGTGTGTTTATTAACTGTGTGAGTGTGTGTGTGTTTATTAACTGTGTGAGTGTGTTTTTTAACTGTGTGAGTGTGTTTATTAACTGTGTGAGTGTGTTTATTAACTCTATGAGTGTATTTATTAACTGTGTGAGTGTGTTTATTAACTGTGTGAGTGCGTTTATTAACTGTGTGAGTGTGTTTATTAACTGTGTGAGTGTGTTTATTAACTGTGTGAGTGTGTGTGTGTTTATTAACTGTGTGAGTGTGTTTATTAACTGTGTGAGTGTGTTTATTAACTGTGTGAGTGTGTTTATTAACTGTGTGAGTGTGTGTGTGTTTATTAACTGTGTGAGTGTGTTTTTTAACTGTGTGAGTGTGTTTATTAACTGTGTGAGTGTGTGTATTAACTGTGTGAGTGTGTTTATTAACTCTATGAGTGTATTTATTAACTCTATGAGTGTATTTATTAACTGTGTGAGTGTGTTTATTAACTGTGTGAGTGTGTTTATTAACTGTGTGAGTGTGTTTATTAACTGTGTGAGTGTGTGTGTGTTTATTAACTGTGTGAGTGTGTTTATTAACTGTGTGAGTGTGTTTATTAACTGTGTGAGTGTGTTTATTAACTGTGTGAGTGTGTGTGTGTTTATTAACTGTGTGAGTGTGTTTTTTAACTGTGTGAGTGTGTTTATTAACTGTGTGAGTGTGTGTATTAACTGTGTGAGTGTGTTTATTAACTGTGTGAGTGTGTGTGTGTGTGTTTATTAACTGAGTGAGTGTGTTTATTAACTCTGTGAGTGTATTTATTAACTGTGTGAGTGTGTTTATTAACTGTGTGAGTGTGTTTATTAACTGTGTGAGTGTGTTTATTAACTGTGTGAGTGTGATTATTTTCACCATGTGAGTGTGTTTATTAACTGTGTGAGTGTGTTTATTAACTGTGTGAGTGTGTTTATTAACTGTGTGAGTGTGTTTATTAACTGTGTGAGTGTGTGTGTGTTTATTAACTGTGTGAGTGTGTTTATTAACTGTGTGAGTGTGTTTATTAACTGTGTGAGTGTGTTTATTAACTGTGTGAGTGTGTGTGTGTTTATTAACTGTGTGAGTGTGTTTTTTAACTGTGTGAGTGTGTTTATTAACTGTGTGAGTGTGTGTATTAACTGTGTGAGTGTGTTTATTAACTGTGTGAGTGTGTGTGTGTGTGTTTATTAACTGAGTGAGTGTGTTTATTAACTCTGTGAGTGTATTTATTAACTGTGTGAGTGTGTTTATTAACTGTGTGAGTGTGTTTATTAACTGTGTGAGTGTGTTTATTAACTGTGTGAGTGTGATTATTTTCACCATGTGAGTGTGTTTATTAACTGTGTGAGTGTGTTTATTAACTGTGTGAGTGTGTTTATTAACTGTGTGAGTGTGTGTGTGTTTATTAACTGTGTGAGTGTGTTTTTTAACTGTGTGAGTGTGTTTATTAACTGTGTGAGTGTGTTTATTAATTGTGTGAGTGTGTGTGTGTTTATTAACTGTGTGAGTGTGTTTTTTAACTGTGTGTGTGTGTTTATTAACTGTGTGAGTGTGTTTATTAACTGTGTGAGTGTGTTTATTAACTGTGTGAGTGTGTTTATTAACTGTGTGAGTGTGTTTATTAACTGTGTGAGTGTGTTTATTAACTGTGTGAGTGTGTTTATTAACTGTGTGAGTGTGTTTATTAACTGTGTGAGTGTATTTATTAACTGTGTGAGTGTGTTTATTAACTGTGTGAGTGTGTTTATTAACTGTGTGAGTGTGTTTATTAACTGTGTGAGTGTGTGTGTGTTTATTAACTGTGTGAGTGTGTTTTTTAACTGTGTGAGTGTGTTTATTAACTGTGTGAGTGTGTTTATTAACTGTGTGAGTGTGTTTATTAACTGTGTGAGTGTATTTATTAACTGTGTGAGTGTGTTTATTAACTGTGTGAGTGTGTGTGTGTGTTTATTAACTGTGTGAGTTTGTTTATTAACTGTGTGTGTGTTTGTTTCAGGGTAAGGGCGGGACTAAGACATTGATGAACACCATTATGCAGTTGAGGAAGATTTGTAATCATCCATACATGTTTCAGCAGATCGAGGTTTGTGTGTGTGTGCGTTTCTCATGTTGTGTTGTGTTCACTTCTGAGGTTTGCGCGTTTGTTTTTACAGGAATCTTTCTCTGAGCACTTGGGTTTTTCGGGCGGTATAGTTCAGGGGTGAGCATCAATCACATCACATGACACATGAGGCGTTTTTCCTTAAAGTGACCTTCAGTTGACCTTTCGCCCACAGGCTTGACTTATATCGAGCATCAGGAAAGTTTGAGGTGTTGGATCGGATTTTACCCAAACTACGAGCGTCTAACCACAAAGTTCTGCTCTTCTGTCAAATGACCTCACTGATGACCATCATGGAAGATTATTTTGCTTATCGCGGTTTCAAATATCTGCGTCTGGATGGTGAGTTTGTTGTTTGTTTATTGTTTATGATGGTGTAGCGTCACTCTTACCAGTGTTTAACTTCAGTGTGAACTGGTTCTTCACTGCAGACGTGAACGAATGATCCTCCAATCACACGACGGTACAGAAATAAAAGTTAAGCCTTGAAATGTTCAAATGTATTTGGGTGAAATAATATCGTCCTTCAGCTGTTTGGTGGAATATCACTGATTGCACATAATGCGCAGCTACCCTCTCAACAAAATCCATGTTCGCCATTTCGCAATTAGACGTGAGCCGCCAGGCAGAAGCCACTCCCATGACACAAATTTCACGCGCGAATGAAGCGGGTAAAATCCAAATGTTCAAGCGTCCAACTACTCGGGCAAGTCGCGCTTGGTGTGAACACACAGTAACAGTGTTTATTAACACTTGGGCCAGGATTAGACTTGGGTCAGACCCGGCTTGTTTTAGGTCTGCTTTCTTTACACAGAATGTACTTTGTACTAGTAAACACCAGTGGAAAGAACAGTTGCCCACTGCGTGTGTGCAGACGTATCGGACCAACACTGTCGTGGAGTCTGGAAAAAGTCTGGTTTAGAATTGATAGTGAAAGTCAGTGTGTGTGTTTCAGGCACAACTAAAGCAGAGGATCGTGGGATGCTGCTAAAGACCTTCAATGATCCGTCCTCTCAGTATTTTATCTTCTTGTTGAGCACAAGGGCAGGCGGGCTGGGTCTGAATCTGCAGAGCGCCGATACCGTGATCATATTCGACAGCGACTGGAATCCTCACCAGGTCATGATCCCGTCTGTGTCTGGAGAAGAGTTCAGACGTCCTTTATGTGTGTGTGTGTGCTGAACGTTCTGATGTTGTGTGTGCAGGACCTGCAGGCTCAGGACCGAGCGCATCGGATCGGTCAGCTGAACGAGGTGCGAGTTCTTCGTCTTTGCACAGTCAACAGCGTGGAAGAGAAGATACTGGCAGCTGCTAAATATAAGCTGAATGTGGATCAGAAGGTGATCCAGGCTGGCATGTTTGACCAGAAATCTTCAAGTCATGAACGTAGAGCCTTTCTACAAGCCATTCTGGAACACGAGGAGCAAGATGAGGTGAGACGAGCGTCATGTCTGATGCAAACCTTTTGGTTTGAGGCTGTGTCTGTAATTCCTGCTTCAGAGCAAGAACAATCCATTTTTGTATTTCGTTTCATTTGCTGTGTTTTATTCAAAGAAACCTGTGTTTAAAGCTTATACATTCATCTAAAGATGCTTTTCTTAGGCTCAGTTTATAGAGTGCAGATGTTGTGAATGATCAGAAGGTTATTTTCAATCGCTACAGACTCTCTCTCACACACTCATGGTGCATCTTGTTTGAATGTCTGTGTTACACATCTTTGCCTCTGTTGTTCTTCTGAAGGAGGAGGACGAGGTGCCGGATGATGAAACGGTGAATCAGATGATCGCTCGCAGTGAAGAGGAGTTCGACCAGTTCATGGTTTCATTTCACTTCTTTTTCACTTTCATCAAAGTTCAGTCGTAAATCCAAACTCAGTCGAGACACGTTCTCTCTTTCATGCTCTCTCTGCACAGCGCATGGACTTGGATCGCCGCCGCGAGGAAGCCCGCAACCCCAAACGCAAACCTCGTCTGATGGAGGAAGACGAGCTGCCCACATGGATCATGAAGGACGATGCTGAGGTGGAAAGGCTCACCTGTGAGGAAGAGGAGGGGAAGATGTTTGGCCGTGGCTCCCGGCAGAGAAAAGAGGTGGATTACAGCGACTCGCTCACAGAGAAACAGTGGCTGAAGGTCAGATGAGCGTCACATCCATTAACACTTCCCCGTCGGCCGGCGTCTCGCTTTCTCATTGTGTCCTCCTTCATCTCTCAGGCCATCGAGGACGGGACCCTGGAGGAGATCGAAGAAGAGGTGCGACACAAGAAAACAACACGGAAGAGGCGCGATCGGGACGCGGACGCCATTCCTTCCACCTCTGGAGCTTGCGGAGGCAGAGACGACGACAGCAAAAGGCAAAAGAAACGAGGACGTCCGCCAGCTGAGAAACTTTTGCCGAACCCGCCGTCGCTTATGAAGAAGATGAAAAAGATTGTGGATGCCGTTATTAAATATAAGGAAAAGTGAGTGATCAATGCTTCTTGATCCTGTGAATAAAACCAGTACGACAGTGGAAGTGGAACTTAGACACTGCTGACCTGGAATGTGTGTGATTCATCATTACACTTCCCAAATAATCATCTGAGAGTTCTATTGATACTCAATAGTTGTAGTCAGTGACACACTGTATATAAGAAGAATTAGCACACACCTTTACAAATGACAAAATGTTGGTAATAATGAAAAAGATCATACAGGTCGTGACCTTGTCGTTCACTGCCATTGTAACACTAAAATCCTTCTCATCTTTATGATGTTCATGTGTCGTTTTGCAGTAACGGGCGTCAGTTAAGTGAGGTCTTCATTCAGCTGCCATCACGGAAAGAGCTTCCAGAATACTACGAGCTCATCCGCAAACCTGTTGACTTCAGGAAGATCAAGGCGCGTCAGCCAACACACACACACACACACACACACACACGACATTCACTGTCCTATAACCACCACAAGCCTAAACCAAACGCTCAATGTTGTCTGTTGTGTTGGTGCAGGAACGCATCCGCAGTCACAGATACCGCAGTCTGAAGGACCTGGAGAGAGACGTCATGCTGTTGTGTCAAAACGCACAAACCTTTAACCTGGAGGGATCACTGGTTAGATATACAACACATGAAACTAGACAAAGCAGACAAAGCAGGGCTCTAGACAAACCCAAATCTTTTACTACAAGAAAGCTGTTTGCATTTGTAGGTTGAAAACACTTATTTGATGTACCCCCTGTGAAAATCCCACAACAATCAAACACAAAACACACATCCCAACACCTAATAAATAACCACAAATGTTTGCCGTGACTCTCATGTGATCTGTGTGTGTGTGTGTTAGATTTATGAGGACTCCATCGTGCTGCAGTCAGTTTTTACCAGCTTGTGTCAGAAGATTGAGAGAGAAGAAGAGAGTGATGGAGAGGAAAGTGAGGAAGATGATGAAGGTTCAGATTCCGAAAGTCAGTGTTATTCATTAATGCCGGCATCTCACTCTCACATCAATTGGTTGTGTGACGACGAGTGTGTGTCTTTAATCTGTGTGTTTGTGTGCCGCAGCTCGGTCAGTGAAGGTGAAGATTAAACTGAGCCGTAAGGACAGAAGTGCAGAGCGTGGCAGAGGACGCAGAAGAACGGCCAGAACTCGAGCCAAACCCGTCGTCAGTGATGATGATACGGACGAGGAACAGGAGGAGGTGACACATCCTAACAACCAAACACTCACACAGTTTGTAGTAAGCTGATTGTTTGCTCATGTGTTTTTGGGTTCATTCAGGATCGGTCCAACAGCGCCAGTGAAGATGAACAGGGATGAAGATGTTTGTCAGCCATTAACACCAAAACAAATCTGAAATGAAACCAGCCCAGAATATAAATCAGTATCGTATTAAACCCAAATATAATCCCACATCCTCATCATCTCTCATTTCTGAAGAGAAAGACAGAATCTTTCTGACTGAAGTCACAATAGATGTTAGTTTTTATAGTGATGGAGAGAGAAACTGCATTTAGACGTCCTAATGTTTCTGTGACGCTGAAGATTAGACTGTAATGTTTCAGAAGTAGGTTTGTGATCATGTGTTAACTCGTTGTGTAGACGTGCAGTAGACTTGAATTGTGTGTTAGTATCTGATGCACGTGTGTTGACGATGTTTGTTTAGCTGTGATGTGTTTATTTATGTTGCTGCTTTAGAATCTTCATGAATGTTATTGTGTCTATCTCTGACCCGCTCACTGTCTTTAAGTGAATTTCATGTTCTGGCTGCTGTATAATCAATAATGGCATTTGCTGTTGTGTAATGTCGGTTTGTAAAACAAATTCTCTTCCATTGAATTCATTCATTCATCAGATACCATAATAAATAACAAAGCGTTAAAGTCTCTTTGTTTTGTTGTTTTCTGAAATATTTCCATACAAACTGCAGTGTAGTTGAAGATGGCCAGCCAGCGTAAGTTCATGTGTCTTGCAGTGACTCGACACGCGCTGGAAAAGATCATCTCAGTTTAAATGCTTCTTTTCTGTCTGAAGTGATGTAACCTTTATTATTGGCGCCTTAGAAACACTGCTTGACAGGACCTGAATGTCAACCACACAGCACTTCAGCAGACGAAAACATCAGTTTGTTCAAGTGAGCTCGCTCTAGAATTAGATAACTCAAGTGAAGTTATGTCTGTCATGCTGAAGATGATGTCAGAGGAGATCTGAAGGTTTGAGCTTTCATTCATGTCACCCAACAGATATTTCAACATTCCACTCATAACAAAAACACACCTGTCTGTACGTCAGATCACAAACCCACTGGTCTAAATCTCTTAACATAAACTTGATGTTTTTCTTTCACCAAGCTGAATCGGTTTATTACATTGTACATTGTAGCTTTCCTGTGTCTCAGTGGTAAGAGCATTGTGTTAACAACGCAAGGTTGTGTGTTGGATCCCAGGGAATTGCAGATACCTATGTATAAATGTATAGGATAATACAATGTAAGTCTCTTTGGATAAAAGCGTCTGCCAAATGACTAAATGTAAATGTACATTCTGTCCATCATAAATCTGTTCATGTTAAGCAGGAGATTTCACCTCAGCAGACCTCCAACATTATTTTACTGCTTCTTCAAACTAAATGCAAATCATTTTCCATTGAACTCACTGCACACATCTGTGACAAAACTTCATCTGATCTTTTATGTAGTTTATATGATATGAATGAAGAGGCGTACGGTGGAAAAACAACATGCGGGGAGACTGTTTTTACCCAAAATATCTCACAGGGATCTGTTTATCATGGACATCCAGTCTAAAATGATTCAGCTAATTCCATCTCAAAATGTTAATTTCTGGGAAATAGTTAGTTGTTGAGCTGGTTTGGCTATGTGTTGTCTTTACCCAACTCTCCTATTCTGACTTGGTCTATCTCTCTATGATTGAGTTTGATGTAAGGACTTGCTGCATATGTAACAGACACACAAACGCTTGTATGCGATTGTTTCTTTCAGGTGTTTTATCTACAAGAGGAAGCGCCCCGTTTGTAAACGAGAACACCGATAAGAAAATGAAACAGCTACGTTTACTTGAACCAATGTAATCCGATTCGAAATCCAATCTGAATGAAAACGCTCCAAACACTTGATCAGATTAAAAAAGACCAAACCCATGTAAATGTCAGTGGGATTGTAAGGGTTATGGTTATGTCGCTTGTAATCCGCTTGATAGGACATGTTAACACTTGATCAGATCAGATTTGACACTGTCAATCATCACATCCTCCTGGCTTCTCTCAGTGCTATGGGTGTCTCTGGAATGGCGTTGCAATGGTTTGAGTCCTACCTCTCGGGTAGGTCATTCAGAGTATCCTGGAGAGATGAGGTCTCCGCGTCCCAACAGCTCAACACGGGGGTGCCACATGGCTCAGTGCTTGGACCGCTACTCTTCTCCATTTAAATGACATCCCTCGGCTCGGTCATTCAGAAGCATGGCTTCTCCTATCACTGCTATGCAGACGACACACAACTCTACTTGTCATTTCAACCGGACGATCCGACCGTCGCTGCTCGCATCGCGGCATGCCTGAGTGACATCTCGCTTTGGATAAAGGATCATCACCTGCAGCTAAACCTTGCAAAAACGGAACTGCTTGTGATCCCAGCCAACCCAAAGATTCACCACAACCTTGCCATTCAACTATGCTCATCAACGATTAGACCGTCCAGCACAGCCAGAAATCTGGGGGTGGTAATCGATGATCGGCTTAACCTCACAACTCATGTTGCCAGCACCACCCGGTCCTGTAGATTCATCCTCTACAACATTAGGAAAATTAGATCTTTCCTATTGGAGCACTCTACGCAAGTCCTAGTCCAGGCTCTTGTCCTGTCCAAACTGGATTATTGAAATGCGCTTCTGGCTGGACTTCCTGCTTGCACAATCAAACCTCTCCAGATGATCCAGAATGCGGCGGCAAGAGTGGTCTTCAATGAACCGAAGAGAGCGCATGTAACTCCGCTCTTCATCAGGTTACACTGGCTCCCTGTTGCCGCCCGCATAAAGTTCAAAGCTTTGCTCCTGGCCTACAAGACCAACACCGGGTCTGCACCATCGTATCTCCACTCGCTAATGCAGATCTATGTTCCTGCCAGATCACTGCGGTCTGCAAAGGAACAACGACTAGTGGTACCATCCCAAAAAGGGAAAAAGTCACTCTCCCGTACCTTCTCTGGATCTGTTCCACGTTGGTGGAATGATATACCAGCTGCTACAAGATCAGCAGACTCTGTTGCCATCTTTAAAAAACACCTAAAAACGCATCTCTTCCATCAACACGTCGCTGATTGATTTATCCTGATTCTCTTCCCTTTCCTTCTTTAAAAAAAAAAAACTTACTAACCTCACTATTCTTAGCTTTGTATACTGTGCTAGGCTTTAATGGACTAGTTTGATGCACTTATGTATTTTGTTGCCTATTTTGTTATAATTGCTTCCAATGTTTCCTCATCTGTAAGTCGCTTTGGATAAAAGCGTCTGCTAAATGACTAAATGTAAATATAAATGTAAAACTGAAGTAGGAAGTTGTGCACATGTGCAAAGACGACGCCGTGTGAACAAAGCAGCTGTTGTTAAAGAAACCAAAAACCATAAATCTGACAAATGCTTGTCATCTCTAAATGAACATGTTCATGTTTTTATGCATTTAAATGTCTTAACTGTTTCCGAGAGAGTTTTTAACAGCAATTTCTCAGTTTATTTTTAAAACACGATACATTTGCAGATGTACAAACATAGGCTAAAATATCTATTTATAACAGGGTTAGGGTTTATATTCGTAGTAGTCTAGACAACATTTATTTGATTTATCGTTTACTTACAGGATTCGCTGTTTTCACCACGGTAAAATGCTGTAACAACCTTGCTTCATTGATATGTAGACATAATTTTGTGTTTATGAATTTTACATTACTATGCTGGTGTCTGTGACATCAAATAAACACATCTGTGCTTATTACATTTTTTGAGGAGCCGTTTTGTGCATATTATAATGATACCCGCTTCTGTGTCTGTTTTCCATCGATGTCGCTCTTCATCTGAATATTGTTATTACATAACCATTTATTAATTATTTATCCTCATATTACAGTTGTGCTGTATTCAAACAACTGTATTCACATTGGATGACACAGGAAATAAACACTATTTTAAAGTATTTTGTTTGTATTTAAGCGAATGTTTGGCCAAGTCAGCATTGTAGCTCTATAAATAAAGGCTCATTTAACAACACAGCAGCTGTATCACTGCATGACACCAGTCACACTGAACCTTCTACATGTCTCCAATACTCCGTTATTATATAAAATATGTGATCAGGTTTATTTATATCTGGTGTGTACCTTCCGGTTAGATTGTGACTCTCCTGTTAAGAACACTGGACTCAGCAGCTCCGCTTTAGAGATGTGAAGTGTTGATGGTTATATGGAAGAATGCATCCAATGCTGCGTAAAGTGTTTTTATAAATGTAAAGCTCTTGGCCGTCCACATACATGACATATCAATGAAAGCTCTTTGTCGTTTCACATACATGATATATCAATGAAAGCTCTTGGCCGTCCACATACATGATATATCAATGAAAGCTCTTGGCCGTCTACATACATGATATATTAATGAAAGCTCTTGGCCGTCTACATGACATATCAATGAAAGCTCTTGGCCGTCTACATACATGACATATCAATGAAGCTCTTGGCCGTTCACATACATGACATATCAATGAAGCTCTTGGCCGTCCACATAAATGACATATCAATGAAAGCTCTTGGCCGTCTACATAAATGACATATCAATGAAAGCTCTTGGCCGTCTACATACATGACATATCAATGAAAGCTCTTGGCCGTCTACATACATGACATATCAATGAAAGCTCTTGGCCGTCTACATACATGACATATCAATGAAGCTCTTGGCCGTCCACATAAATGACATATCAATGAAAGCTCTTGGCCGTCCACATAAATGACATATCAATGAAAGCTCTTGGCCGTCTACATACATGACATATCAATGAAAGCTCTTGGCCGTCTACATACATGACATATCAATGAAGCTCTTGGCCGTCCACATAAATGACATATCAATGAAAGCTCTTGGCCGTCTACATAAATGACATATCAATGAAAGCTCTTGGCCGTCCACATACATGATATATCAATGAAAGCTCTTGGCCGTCTACATACATGACATATCAATGAAAGCTCTTTGTCGTTTCACATACATGACATATCAATGAAGCTCTTGGCCGTCTACATACATGACATATCAATGAAGCTCTTGGCCGTCTACATACATGACATATCAATGAAAGCTCTTTGTCGTTCACATACATGATATATCAATGAAAGCTCTTGGCCGTCCACATACATGACATATCAATGAAAGCTCTTTGTCGTTTCACATACATGATATATCAATGAAAGCTCTTGGCCGTCCACATACATGACATATCAATGAAAGCTCTTTGTCGTTCACATACATGATATATCAATGAAAGCTCTTGGCCGTCCACATACATGACATATCAATGAAAGCTCTTTGTCGTTTCACATACATGATATATCAATGAAAGCTCTTGGCCGTCCACATACATGATATATCAATGAAAGCTCTTTGTCGTTTCACATACATGATATATCAATGAAAGCTCTTGGCCGTCCACATACATGACATATCAATGAAAGCTCTTTGTCGTTTCACATACATGATATATCAATGAAAGCTCTTTGTCGTTTCACATACATGACATATCAATGAAAGCTCTTGGCCGTCCACATACATGATATATCAATGAAAGCTCTTTGTCGTTTCACATACATGACATATCAATGAAAGCTCTTGGCCGTCTACATACATGACATATCAATGAAGCTCTTGGCCGTCTACATACATGACATATCAATGAAAGCTCTTGGCCGTTCACATACATGACATATCAATGAAAGCTCTTTGTCGTTTCACATACATGATATATCAATGAAAGCTCTTGGCCGTCTACATACATGACATATCAATGAAAGCTCTTTGTCGTTTCACATACATGACATATCAATGAAGCTCTTGGCCGTCTACATACATGACATATCAATGAAGCTCTTGGCCGTCTACATACATGACATATCAATGAAAGCTCTTTGTCGTTCACATACATGACATATCAATGAAAGCTCTTGGCCGTTCACATACATGACATATCAATGAAAGCTCTTGGCCGTCTACATACATGACTTATCAATGAAAGCTCTTGGCCGTCTACATACATGACATATCAATGAAAGCTCTTGGCCGTCTACATACATGACATATCAATGAAGCTCTTGGCCGTCTACATACATGACATATCAATGAAAGCTCTTGGCCGTCTACATACATGACATATCAATGAAAGCTCTTGGCCGTCTACATACATGACATATCAATGAAAGCTCTTGGCCGTCCACATACATAATATATCAATGTGCCTGCTGTCTGGAGTTGAGTGCCATCATCCTAGTCGATGTCGCTGTGCATACACAGATGCAAAACATACATAACATGTGCTTTAAAACACTGTTTTAGATGGTATTTAAGTGAACACTTGTAGAGTACATCGGATTAGAAGCTTCAATCAGATCACTTCAGTTACCTTCATATAAACACTACATTCAGATTTCACATAAATTAGATCCGATCCGATGTGTCCATCTAAACGTAGCTACGTGGTGAGTCGCCGAGGCCCCGCCCATCACGTGGTGACGTAGCTCATTTCAAATATCACACCACTATCAGAGCCACGCCCCTGAGGGCTTCATTGAAATGGATCGGGTTTTTCCAGGCAGAGCAGAATTTGTTCCCGTCGCTGTGGTCTCAAGATCATTCATAGAGAGATTTTTAAACTGCTTGTGAAGGATCGGACCTGC
>NC_136770.1:95094-130774 GCF_947034865.1 Barbatula barbatula
CCTGCAGTGAGTCAAAAACATTCATTCAGTCAGACAGCCGCTGCTCTGAATCTCCATCACATGTGCTAATACTGACACTCTGTGATTGACAGAAGAGAAGACGTGTGTGACGGGTCAGTTCAGCTGCGGCGGGCGGCTCAATCAGTGCGTGTCCTCCAGGTGGCACTGTGATGGTAAAGCCGACTGCGAAAACGGAGCGGACGAGCAGGGCTGCGGTGAAAAACCCACACACTCAATACAAAACAAAAGTGAAATGTGGATTCTGGCTGGGTTGTGTGACAAAGTTTCATCCGGTTGTCGTTTCAGTGCCAAAAAACTGTACGGATGGAGAATTTCGCTGTACGAGCGGTCAGTGCGTGTCACTAACGTTCGTCTGCGACAAGGATTCCGACTGTGACGACGGCAGCGACGAAGCATCCTGTCCCGTCCCCACCTGTAGCCCCGGCTCCTTTCAGTGCAATAACTCAGTGTGCGTCCCTGGTCTGTGGGCCTGTGACGGGGAACCCGACTGCAGCGACTCCTCGGACGAGTGGCTGCTGAACTGCGCTTCCGGGACGCCGCAGCACTCCGGGACAACCTGCAGGACTCATGAGTTTCAGTGCGCCAGCGGCGAGTGCGTTCACGGCGGCTGGAGGTGCGACGGAGGCTTTGACTGCATCGATCATTCTGACGAGGACAACTGCAGTGAGTGTGAAAGCATATTTCATTACCTCAGAGAACACACACACACTTTGTTGTTTTAATGCAACTGATATTGTCACGAAGTCCAGAAAAACAGCACAGGATTTTAGTTGTGTATGAAGTTTTTGTTCGTTTGTTGTAGCCACACCCACCTGCCAGCCGGATGAGTTCACCTGCGCAGACGGCAGCTGTGTTCCGGGAATGCGTCAGTGTGATGGGAATGATGACTGTCAGGATGGCAGTGATGAGACGGAGTGCTTCAGTGGTGAGTTTTTCACGCCGTGAGTGAACTTTCTATTGATTGACACATCAAAGCTGCTCTTTTGTAATTCTCTCTCTCTCTCTCTGTGCAGTAAACGCGTGCAACGGCTCGAGCAGGTTCAAGTGTCGCAGCGGCGAGTGTATCAGTATGGATAAAGTGTGTGATGGTCAGAGGGATTGTCGTGATTGGTCAGATGAGCCTGTCAAAGACTGCAGTGAGTTTAGTTTACATTGTGTTCGTGTTTGAACACACTTCAGACGCTCTGACGCAACCTTTTGTAAAGTAAATAGTTTTTCTCAACATATTCTCATTGGTTAATAAGGAGCTTCAGGACTTTTGTGTTCTTTAACACAACAATCTGGTGAAGTCAAGTGTGTAGCGTGACATGATAACTGCTGAATCATGAGCTCCCCACCTAACTGTGTGTGTGTGTGTGTGTAGACACCAATGAGTGTCTTCAGGACAACGGCGGCTGCTCTCACAGGTGTAATGATCAGAAGTTGGGTCATGAGTGTTTGTGTCCTGAAGGTCAACGCCTCTTCAATCACACACACTGTGAAGGTGAGAATCATTCAGCCGTCTGCTCTTCATCTTGGTCTTCATTCTCAGCTCATTTACGTCTCATCGCTGTCTCTCTTCAGATTTGGACGAGTGCGCAGACGCAGACACCTGCAGTCAGATCTGCATTAATATGATTGGAAGCTATAAATGTGAATGTAACGCCGGATATGAACTCGATCACATGACAAGAGACTGTAAAGCAGTGACAGGTACACAAAGCTTCATGCCAACAGAGCGTTGTGATAAAAACAGAAGGATGAGAATGAAATCCCAGAAAGCACAGGTACATCTGTAAGATGTCTGCTAAAGATCTGGAGAACATCTGCTAAACATCTTAGAAAGAGCAGATGTACATCCATTATAAATCATACACATTTTACAGTCTTCTAGAGGTCTATATGACAGCAGACGTTTCAGAGATGTAGAGCAGATGAGCAAACAGCCTCTGCCAGATGTACGTGTGCTATCAGTAATGTGCTGTGAATGACTTGAATGTGTGAATCAATGCATGACATCAATGTTAAAGTCAGTAATATTATTGTTAGAATGTGTCACACTGGCTGTCAGCAACATGACATGATGAATGTTATCAGACAGTATGAGAGTCTAAAATGTTCTTGTGTTCTCAGCATCAGGAGCGTTTCTGCTCTTCAGCACACGTCATGACGTGAGGAAGATGATGTTGGGCAGCAGGGAGTACACATCACTCGTCCCACAGCAGAAGAATGTTGTGGCTTTAGATGTGGACATTCCTAATGACAGAGTCTTCTGGTCTGATGTGAGCCAGAAAAAAATCTACAGGTTAGAGATGACAGATGCCGCATCATACCCTCAAATGTCACCTGAAGTATTTATTACACTGACTCTGAAATACTTGATTGTGATTGGCCGGTAGCAGCGCTCTCTTGTGTGTGTGTGTGTGTGTGTGTGTACAGTTTGTTCTGCACCATTTATGGGTGCAGTGTTGACATTATAAAAAGTAATAAAGTTTAAACACACGCTCCTTTCATTTTATATATATATATAAAAGTCCAATCAACAGGCGATCGATTCCTCCTCCTCTTTGCTCCACTGTGCGTTCAGAATTTGTCATCGTCATCATATGTGTATGTTGCAGCGTACTGGCTGGTGACCCCGCCCACCACACCACTGTGATTGACAGCCAAATCTCCGCCCCTGATGGCCTAGCTATGGATTGGATCCATGGAAACATCTACTGGACTGACAGCCAGTTAGGAACCATCTCCGTGGCAACCACAGACGGGTTAAAACGCAAGACTCTAATCAGAGACGGATTACAGATACCTCGTGCCATTGTGGTGGACCCTCATCGAAAGTGAGTCATGAACTGAATTCTGCACAGTTGTTCTTCTCTGAACACAGAATTAAAGCTCACACACTTGTGTGTTGTAGTTTTATGTTCTGGACGGATTGTGGCTATTCGCCTCGGATCGAGAGGTGTGGTCTGAACGGTGCAGATCGGACGCCTCTGGTGACAGACAACATCGCCTATCCCAATGGCATCACACTGGGTGAGACAGACGTCTGATGATACTGAGTGTGATGATCACCCTGATGTTGTGTTGTGTACTCATGCGAACGTGTGTGTGTGTGTGTGTATGTTCAGATATGCTGAATCAGCGTCTGTACTGGGTCGACTCAAAGATGCACACCCTGTCCAGCATCAGTGTCACCGGTGGACAACGACACACAATCATCTATGATGAACAGAAGCTTCCACATCCCCTCTCACTGACTGTGTTTGAGGTGTGTGTGCGTGCGTGCGTGCGTGTGTGTGCAACGTCACAGATCTGATTGTGTTTTTTTTCTTCCTGTGATGATCAGGAGAAGGTCTTCTGGACGGATGTGTCTAATAACGGCATTTGGAGCGCAAACCGGCAGACGGGCCAAGACGTCACCGCTGTAGCTCAACACCTGCAATCACCTGAAGATATTGTGCTGTATCACAGCCTCAAACAACCGAAAGGTGAGCCACCACACACACGCACACACACACGCACACACACACACTCTCACACACACACACTCTCTCACACGCACACACACACACACACTCTCTCACACGCACACACACACACACACACTCTCACACACACACACTCTCTCACACGCACACACACACACACACTCTCTCACACGCACACACACACTAGAAAAAATCATCTATGATGAACAGAAGCTTCCACAAATAGAAAAAATAACGATTTAAAATTTGGTATATATATTGTAAGTAGCTCAAAATGAAACAAAAATGACCATTTTACACAAACACATATACATACTACATTTGGTCTCTTTATTTTATCAGCGGCTGTAGATATATATTAGCATTGGAGGGGTATCGCATGTTTTTCAGCCCGACGGGTTTGGATCCCTGCTTGTGTAACTAAAGGTCGTGTGTGTGTTTGTGTCACAGGGCAGAACTGGTGCAGGGAGGCGGAGCTTGACAATGGAGGCTGTGATTTTCTGTGTCTGCCGGCACCAGCGATTAACAAACTTTCACCCAAATATACGTGTGCGTGTCCTGATCACATGACACTGGCGGCTGACATGAGGATGTGCATCTCAGGTGAGTTCTGATGTTCCTGTAGATTTACGTCACACTGTTTTCATTACGATGCTCACCAGCGTATGTTTTTCTGTAGTTTCAAACAGCACAACACCTGCAGCCAAAACTACATCGCTGTTACCCACGAAAACCACAACTCCATCCAGAACCATAACATCATCATACCATCAGAAGAAGCCGAGTGAAGACACCAATCAGACGAGAGGTGACACAATCAAAACTTCTGATGTGTGCAAGACTTTTAAAGCAAAATGTTGAATGCTTCTTCCTTTATATGTTGCTTTTGAATCAAATCTAATTGAGGAATGTAATGAAAATATCATTGCATAGCAACATTGAACGCAAAGAGAAAAATCCTGCACACTATCAATGTTTGCAGAACCGTACATTGTAACATTTAATAAAATAATATCATATTGTTTATCTTTTGCAAGCATTGATATTGTGCAGGATTTCCTACGCACCGATCTGTTGACTGCAGCTGTGTGATGAGGATTGTGAATTGTCATAAGAACAAAATAAATTTTTATAAGAGTTTAATGGCAGGTGAGTTTTGGTACCTGGACATCACACACTGAATGATTGGTGGATTTTTCAGGGATTAATGAAGCACAAGAGCCGATCTCCAGCCCTTCCCATCATCCCACAGTCCTGTACATCACACTTCCAATAGGTCAGTCATCCGTGTCACAGGACACACACACACACACACACATGACCCTCACTGAGTAAACCAGCTGCTAAATAAACCGTCTGTCTGTCCTGCAGTCGCCTTGTGTCTTATTGTGTTTGGTGGTGTGTTGCTATGGAGACACTGGCGTCTAAAAGCCACCAACACAATTCACTTCACCAACCCAGTGTATCAGAAGACAACAGACGACACCGTCCACATCTTCAGAAGCCCCAGTCTGGATGGCTACACACATCCATCGGTACAACACATCCACTGAAATACACTAACAACGCACTAACAACACACTCACAACACACACTCTCACAACACACACTCACACTCACTCATTAACATCAATGACTGACCATACTATATATGTATATACATTTGTTGTTGTTTAAATTATGGGAGGGAAATGTTCTTTAAATTTGAAGTGAATTATAAGATAAATCAATGTTAATAATATCTGTCTGTCAGTGTCAGATGGTCGGTTTGGATGAAGAAACGGCCTGATGCTTCTACAGTGACGTCCAGAAATGTGTGTAATTGAAACGCTGCTCTGAAGATGTGACACATTTTTGTGTGTGTATGTGTGTTTGTGTGTGTGTGTGTGTGTTATAATAACCATTTATTGGAGATACTTGAACATATAACTGACTGAAGAGATTCACAGCACCCGGCAGAAGATTTAAACACATCTAAATTCCTTGTAATGACCCTTAAGATGCTTTGAGACGAACGCAATACTCATGAGGTGCCTCAGTGGTGCGGTCTCTGTAAAGTCATGCTTGCACTCAAGAACAATGCAGCGGTTTTATATAGAAATTCTTGCAGGGTGACATTTAACATTCATTGATGGAAGGTATTAACACTACACTCACATATTTAAACTAATGTTTGTAAATATTGATCATATTTATGTGGAAGGCAGATGGCTGTCTCTCTTCTTGCACTATATTTGTCGACCTTCACTTTTTATAAATGTGCAGGGCTTCTTTAATAATGAAATGGGAGTTTTTCTTTTTGCTGTACATGTGTGAATTTAGTCGGTTTACGAGTTTCAATATCCATCACTGAATGAAGTTTGTGTGTTGGTCTGTGAGATCAGCGCGTGTCATAGATCACAGAATTCTTACACGATGCCTTGAAATGTTCTCAGGTGTTCTGTTATCATGACGGAGAAACATTTGCTTGTTATTGTCAGACACGCAAATACAATGTTATCAAAAGAGTTTTAGATTTGTTGTTATCACATGTTAAATGAAGAATCTCGTCTTTGTAAATATTTTCACCTTAAAATCAAAGACTTGTAACTTGTACAAAGAAAATGACATATTTATTCTGTATTTTATTTTTTATATTTTTGTGGTGAAAATGTATGTAATGATTTTGTGGAATTGAAAACCATCCTGAAATGTTACTGCACTACAGAAAGACATTCCTTAATATTTTTTAAGGATGAAACACAAATGTGAAGAATTTGAGCAGACGTGGGTTGAAGTTGTGATTCATTGAATGAAGTTTGGCTCTGTTATCACTGCTGATGGATGTGTCGGGTCACTTTTGTTTTGAATGTTTTATGAAGGGTTTTCTCTCTGCACTGATGCTTTTATGAACTGAATATTTACACTCTGCTCGCAAAAACGACAACATATTTATATAATAAAAGTTGTGAAATCAGAAATCGCTGGTGTTGATGTCATAATGTTTGTCCAATGAGTTCGAATGAATCTTCTGCATTTCCTCAGTTCATTCTGAGCCAGTTAAACTGTTTCTCATTCTGCAGATTCGTCATTGAATTGATCTAATCTGTTCTGAACTGTAACCTTTACACCAGTTGTTCTTGAAAATACCCAACCTTGAATTAAAGAAAAAGCCAATTCTGTTGTACAATGCTGGAACTTCAATACTTTTGGTTTTGTGGTCTTGTTTTTCTGATGTTTGATTGCATAAAATGTATGATACATTTCTATATTCATATAATGCAACAAAATCTGTGGCCCCCCTGGATCCATCTTGGGACCCCCCCCAGTTTGAGAACCACTGCTCTACACCACCCTTTGCTTAATTATGATCAATAATAGTTCATTTAAATGACATCTCTCACAACATTCAAAAAACTTCAAATCCATTTCTTCTGTGAATACTTGACAGACTAATGAAGATTAAAAAAACACTCCACTAACCCTCTCTCTCTCTCCACAGGTGTTGTTCTGGCTTGTGTTGAAACTGGGATTTTGTATGAGCACCTATTGTTCTATTGCTCTTTTATGACATATCGCTTCCTGAAGTCGCTTTGGATAAAAGCGTCTGCTAAATGACTCAATGTAAATGTAAATAAAACACTTCAGAATATTCTTATCTTCATGATGTCATTCATTAGTCCGATCTCAACGTGTCAGATTCTAGGATCATCAGAGATCACAGGAGGAGGTTGTGTGTGCTGTGTGTTGTCATGGCAGTGATAAACTGAGATATATGTGGTGTTTTGTCAAGAATACCCTGGTGAATTATATTTCACTGTATGCTCATTAAATGTTTAGTGAATGTTTGTGGTTGCTGCTATTGGACACTGTCAGTGAATGAAGAAATGTTCTGCTCTTGTTATTGAATCCCATCAGATCAGATTACCCCCCCCTCCTATCAAAGCAATAAACAATACATTACATCAGTGCTCGAATTACATTTACATTTATTCATTTTCAGATGCTTTTATCCAAAGCGACTTACAAGTAGTTTTTTACAGTGTCACATTACTGCAGAGCGATCAGGGGTAAGAGGTCACTTCAGTCATGACCTGCTGGCACTGAGATTCAAACCTTCTGATCACAAGCCCAACATTAGGCATTAGGGATCCCCATAACAAGTAAACATAGACTTAGTCCCTCAGAGTACAAATTATAATGATATTGACAAATGTGATTAAATTCACGCAATGGATTTGGTGAATTAATTATTTACAATAATTGATATTAAGTTTGTTTATGGGCTAGATGTCATGTCACTTTAAATTTGAAACGCCAAAATCTTTCTTTCCGCTCGTGCTACACTTGGTGACGTGTAGACTGCGCGTGCTGAGTTGTACGCTGCTGCCCTCTCGCGCTGCTCACCTGCAGACAGTCACATGATCTCTGTCAATGGTTCACCTGGCGCTCGGTGACGTCATCGCGCAGCGTGCAGGAAACGGAACTGTGGTGTCCGCGATGAGTTTTTATTTCTCGGTTGAACAGCTGCTTTAAACTATTTTGACTGTTTAAATAACAACTTTACCGCTTTGAACCACTTTTTATCCACATCCATTACTGTACAACATGTCTGCGTCAGCTGTGTTCGTGCTGGACCTCAAAGGAAAGGTAAAGATGAGGCGATTACAACGCCTTAATAAATATTCTTTTTCACTTTAATGTTACATTCACTTATAGATAAACGGCTTCTGTCTAATCACAAACTGCTATAGAAGTATCATTTTATTTTTATTGTAACAGGTCGTGACGTCATCGTTCAATCGTTTTTGTCCTTTGGAAACACTAGGCTTGTTTGAGATGCGCCTTGCCTCGCATGAAATGCAGGCGAGAGTAGGCGGCTGCAGTAAGGGGAGGGGTCAAAAAAGTATGGAAGGCCATTTAGGCAAAAATGTCTTTAGACGTAACGTGTACAGACGCTATAACGCGTGTACGCGTTACCTAAAGACGTAATTTCGCGTACAGACGTTTTGGTTTAGCCAATGGTAGGCCCCAAAACGGAAGGATTTGCATAAAATTGATTAAACATATGGTCGTGACGTCATCGTTCACGTGTCATTCATGAATAATGCATTTAAACGTGACGTGCCCTTATGCGTGGCATTGCATATGGTCCTAGTTCCGGATGCGTCAGCAATTCGTAATTTTAGGACAAGGAAAAAGAGAGCATTTCAAAATACAAGCGGTAGAAGTAGACAAGGAAAAGCAATGGCTTTGCGAAATTTTCTTAACAATTGCAGACACATTGTGTACATCTTTGCATGTCAGATAATGTGAAGGTTTTTTCCCCTTAACAGCCAAGTGATCTGCTACTCCTCACAGTGTTCCCACTTAGATTAGATTAGATTCAACTTTATTGTCATTACACATATACAAGTACAGTGTAACGAAATGTAGTTCAGGTCTAACCAGAAGTGCAATTAGCAAGTGCAGGATATACAGTTAGAATAAATACAGAATACAATATTGAGAAAATATTATACAGTGGGCATGGATTATGAAAATATTTTACAGTAGGTATGTTCTATGAAAATATGACAGTAGGTATGTACTATGAACAATATATACAGATGACTATATACTATGAACATTAACACTATGAACATTAATGTACAGGTGGATATGAGCAGATAATAATTTAGACTAAGCAATAGTGCATGTGATTTAAGTGTGCATAGATTATTGACATTAGCTGTTAAAGTTGCAATGCAATAGGTGAGTTAATGCAGTTGTTGAAGTAACAGTGCAGTGGATGAGTTAATGCGGTTATTAAAGATACGCTGCAGTATAAGAGTTAATAATAGGTTGCAGTCCAGAAGATGAGTTAATTCAGTTAATAGAGTTACAGTGCAGTAGATTAGTTAATGCAGTTATTGAGGTTACAGTGCAATAGATGAGTTAATGCAGTTAATTAGGTTGCAGTGCAGTAGATTAGTTAATGCAGTTATTGAGGTTACAGTGCAGTAGATTAGTTAATGCAGTTATTGAGGTTACAGTGCAATAGATGAGTAGATGCAGTTAATAGAGTTACAGTGCAGTAGATTAGTTAATGCAGTTATTGAGGTTACAGTGCAATAGATGAGTAGATGCAGTTAATAGAGTTACAGTGCAGTAGATTAGTTAATGCAGTTATTGAGGTTACAGTGCAATAGATGAGTAGATGCAGTTAATAGAGTTACAGTGCAGTAGATTAGTTAATGCAGTTGTTGAGGTTACAGTGCAATAGATGAGTAGATGCAGTTAATAGAGTTACAGTGCAGTAGATTAGTTAATGCAGTTATTGAGGTTACAGTGCAATAGATGAGTTAATGCAGTTAATTAGGTTGCAGTGCAGTAGATTAGTTAATGCAGTTATTGAGGTTACAGTGCAATAGATGAGTAGATGCAGTTAATAGAGTTACAGTGCAGTAGATTAGTTAATGCAGTTAATAGAGTTACAGTGCAATAGATGAGTTAATGCAGTTATTGAGGTTACAGTGCAATGGATGAGTAGATGCAGTTAATAGAGTTACAGTGCAGTAGATTAGTTAATGCAGTTGTTGAGGTTACAGTGCAATAGATGAGTAGATGCAGTTAATAGAGTTACAGTGCAGTAGATTAGTTAATGCAGTTATTGAGGTTACAGTGCAATAGATGAGTTAATGCAGTTAATTAGGTTGCAGTGCAGTAGATTAGTTAATGCAGTTATTGAGGTTACAGTGCAATAGATGAGTAGATGCCGTTAATAGAGTTACAGTGCAGTAGATTAGTTAATGCAGTTATTGAGGTTACAGTGCAATAGATGAGTAGATGCAGTTAATAGAGTTACAGTGCAGTAGATTAGTTAATGCAGTTATTGAGGTTACAATGCAATAGATGAGTAGATGCAGTTAATAGAGTTACAGTGCAGTAGATTAGTTAATGCAGTTATTGAGGTTACAGTGCAATAGATGAGTTAATGCAGTTAATTAGGTTGCAGTGCAGTAGATTAGTTAATGCAGTTATTGAGGTTACAGTGCAATAGATGAGTAGATGCAGTTAATAGAGTTACAGTGCAGTAGATTAGTTAATGCAGTTAATAGAGTTACAGTGCAATAGATGAGTTAATGCAGTTATTGAGGTTACAGTGCAATGGATGAGTAGATGCAGTTAATAGAGTTACAGTGCAGTAGATTAGTTAATGCAGTTGTTGAGGTTACAGTGCAATAGATGAGTAGATGCAGTTAATAGAGTTACAGTGCAGTAGATTAGTTAATGCAGTTATTGAGGTTACAGTGCAATAGATGAGTTAATGCAGTTAATTAGGTTGCAGTGCAGTAGATTAGTTAATGCAGTTATTGAGGTTACAGTGCAATAGATGAGTAGATGCCGTTAATAGAGTTACAGTGCAGTAGATTAGTTAATGCAGTTATTGAGGTTACAGTGCAATAGATGAGTAGATGCAGTTAATAGAGTTACAGTGCAGTAGATTAGTTAATGCAGTTATTGAGGTTACAATGCAATAGATGAGTAGATGCAGTTAATAGAGTTACAGTGCAGTAGATTAGTTAATGCAGTTATTGAAGTTACAGTGAAATAGATGAGTAGATGCAGTTAATAGAGTTACAGTGCAGTAGATTAGTTAATGCAGTTATTGAGGTAACAATGCAATAGAAGAGTAGATGCAGTTAATAGAGTTACAGTGCAGTAGATTAGTTAATGCAGTTATTGAAGTTACAGTGAAATAGATGAGTAGATGCAGTTAATAGAGTTACAGTGCAGTAGATTAGTTAATGCAGTTATTGAGGTAACAATGCAATAGAAGAGTAGATGCAGTTAATAGAGTTACAGTGCAGTAGATTAGTTAATGCAGTTATTGAGGTTACAGTGCAATAGATGAGTAGATGCAGTTAATAGAGTTACAGTGCAGTAGATTAGTTAATGCAGTTATTGAGGTTACAATGCAATAGATGAGTAGATGCAGTTAATAGAGTTACAGTGCAGTAGATTAGTTAATGCAGTTATTGAGGTAACAATGCAATAGAAGAGTAGATGCAGTTAATAGAGTTACAGTGCAGTAGATTAGTTAATGCAGTTATTGAAGTTACAGTGCAATAGATGAGTAGATGCAGTTAATAGAGTTACAGTGCAGTAGATGAGTTAGTGCAGTTATGAAAGTGGTCCATTAGTGCAAATGAGCATATTTCAGATGTGCAAGTGAGCAGTATAGAGTGCAAATGATGCTGTGCGTGTGTAAACAGTCCAGTAGAGCAGATAACATGAAGTACTGGTGTGTACAGTTCAGTCATGCATGCAGCCCTGTAGTGCAATGTAAACGATGTTATAGCAGCTTGGAGTTCAAGGTAAGAGAGGTAGTGGAATCATTCGGGGGCAGAGTTCAATAATGAAACAGCTCTGGGAAAAAAAGCTGTTTCTTAGTCTGCTGGTTCTTGTCCGGAGGCACCGGAAGCGCCTACCGGAGGGCAGGAGAGTTAACAGTCTATGAGCAGGCTGAGAGGAGTCCTTGAGAATGCTGCGAGCTCGACGCAGACAGCGTTTCTTCTGGATGTCCTCAATGGCAGAAAGTGTAGTCCGTGTGATGCGCTGGGCTGTTTTCACCACCCGCTGCAGTGCCTTGCGCTCAGCAACAGAACAGATCCCGTACCAGACTGTGACACAGTTGGTCAGGATGCTCTCTATCGTGCAGCGATAGAAGTTCTCCAGAAGAGGTTGAAGACAGTTGGTTCTTCTTCAGTGTCCTCAGAAAGAAGAGACGCTGGTGAGCCTTCTTGACCAGGCATGAGGTGTTGGTGAATATATGAGTCCCCAGGAACTTAAAACTGGAAACACGTTCAACAGCCATCCCATTAATGTGGACCCGTGTGTGCCTCCTTTCGCCTTCCTGAAGTCCACAATGATCTCCTTTGTCTTGGAGGTGTAAAGGAGCAGGTTGTTGTCTGAGCACCATGTGGCAAGGTGCCGGACCTCCTCCCTGTATGCAGTCTCATCGTTGTTGCTGAAATATTTGTTGCTTTTTTTAAGAAAATTGACTAAAGTGTCAAAAAAAATCCATTGCTGGTTTGTGAGTCTTGCCCTATTTGTGTTTGATCATGTTCTCTTGGTGCTTGACCTATGCCTTCTTGTTTTATAAGTGCACTCTATATACTGAGTTTTCCATTGTGAATAATATGTTTTGTTAAAATATATGTTTTGAAATGCAAACTAAATGCAGCATATTATATTGGTATATTGGTCCACAAAATACTGTTTAGTAATTATACATTTAATTATTTATATAATAATATTAAACTGTATTTTCGCCATGCTTTTAAGCAAAATAAAAAGAGTCAAAGGGAAAGTGTAGCTATAATGAAATATGGTAAGGGTTACATTTCTTGATGTGACTTTTAGTTTGACAGCGGAAGTTGTGGGTTTACGCGTCTACACGCAATTACGCATCGACGCGTCTAAAGTCTGTACACGAAATTTGTCTGTACACGTTACGTCTAAAGACATTTCTGCCTAAATGGTCTTCCATAAAAAAGACCTTTAAAGTCGGACACTTCGTGAATCTCGCTGTTTTGTCGCTTGCAAACGTGAACAATGGAGGAGATCGCGGTCGCATTTTTTATCGCAGACGAAGTGGATGTAATCGAAATACCACTGTTTTTACATTAGGATGGTTACAATAATAATCACTGAATGTACTGTTAAATAATGTACAAATAAACAGCTTACACATGTAAGACATTTTCAAGGATTGTATAAACAAATGGCAAATGAAGTAAATAACAAGAAGCTTTTGAGAGACAGAGTTCATAACAAATGTTTGTCATATTTAATAACAAGCAGGTTTCTGCCACCATTTCACGTCCATAGTATTTCTTCCCTTGTTTTAAGACCCAGACACTTCTCAGATGAAACCACACAAAGATGAGGCATAATGACTAAACAGTCCATTTAGATATGTATGTGTGCATGTATGTTTTTAATGGATTCATTTATTAATTCACACAAACATACAATAGAATAAAGTGAAAATTACAACAAGGAAGAATTCTAATGAAGAGAAATATCAAATAAACGCATGTCCTAATTCTTAACTTCACTAGGCGTGTTTTGTTTTTGTTTAGTTTGCATGTAAATATAAATAAACAGATGAGTAATCTAATTCTTAGAATGAAGAGACAAAAGGATTAGTTGACATTTTCAGCCAATGAGCTTGAAGCTGTGTCGTCAGTCAGTCGTTTCCCATCATGCTTTTGAATAGCGCAGTCGGAGGAGAGCAACTGCGCTCGACTGCTCAATCCGACACAGCCGCCTCGCCGTCGCGAGAGTTTTTTGGCACACGTCAGCATGACATCAGAGCAAGGCGGACGGAACTCGGACACTTTTCTAACCGGCATGCAGCTCGCACTGATCACCGTTGATCGATTCTGCGCAGATTTAGCTCATCTCAAACAAGCCTAATGATTTTGGCGTCACATGACGTCAGAGATGTGACCTCATTCTCAGTCTTTGGTGTTCATGTAGGCTACAGGGGCCAGTTGAATAAACATAAGACCGACCGTGTCTTGGCAACTAGTCTCACTGACTAGCAATTAGTTAGGACTCATCAGTCTTCAGGTTACTTCTCAGATCTCAACTCGATCAATCGACGTAAAGACGCTATGGGCAGTCCTGATGACTAACTTGCCGTTTATGCAACCGGCCCAAGATGAACCAATGAAATGTCTCGTGTTTGTCTCATATTCTCTGTAAATCCGTCAGGTGCTGATATGCCGCAACTACAAAGGTGAAGTGGACATGTCGGAGATTGACCACTTTTTTAGCCTGTTAATGCAACAGGAAGAGGAGGGGCTTATCTGCCCTGTGATCTCACATGGCAACGTCCACTTCCTGTGGATCAAGCATAACAATCTGTACTGTATCCTTAACAACATACGGAATGCGTGTGTCTGTACAAATACTGCATAATAAATTCTATAGACAGATCTGATACATTTAAGGTGTTCGTTCAACTTAACACAAGCATCAGTGGTGGCCACCACAAACAAGAACTCGAACGCTTCTCTGGTTTACGCCTTCCTGTACAAACTCGTAGAGGTGAGTTGACTGAGATCGCCACTGAAATCTCAACACCATTGTGAATGCGAAGTACAGCAGCCCCGCTTCATTTCAAATGTCATTTTAAAACAGACAGACTGATGACAGGCATTGAGGACGAGGGGCAAATAAAGAAGGAAACTATGACCCCCTTCATACTATGTGCTAAGCATGAGAGTGCTTTGATATGTGTGTGTGTTTAGGTCTTCACTGAGTATTTTAAGGAGTTAGAGGAGGAGAGTATTCAGGATAACTTTGTGGTGGTGTACGAGCTGCTGGATGAACTCATGGACTTTGGATTTCCGCAGACGACGGACAGCAAGATTCTTCAGGAGTAAGACCACGTTCATGTTTACCCAAGCTCTCCTTTTCCGATGATGATGATGATGTTTTGTGTTGTTGTCAGATACATCACACAGGAGGGCAATAAGCTGGAGGTGGCCAAGACCAAAGTGCCCACCACAGTGACAAATGCCGTGTCCTGGAGGTCCGAGGGCATCAAATACAAGAAGAATGAAGTCTTTATAGATGTCATTGAGTCCATTAATGTTCTGGTGAGTGTGAGACACATGAGCGTTGTGAGTCTCCTCTAGTGTGTGTGTGTAAGTGTGTGTTTGTGTGTGTTTGCAGGTGAACGCTAACGGCAGTGTGATGAGCAGTGATATTGTGGGCAGTGTGAAACTGAAGACGATGCTGTCAGGAATGCCTGAGCTCAGGTTGGGTCTCAATGATCGTGTGCTCTTCGCTCTCACCGGCCGTAAGAATGGACTCAATAACACAGTATAAACTCTATATCTCATGGTTTTTTTAATGATCTCGTGTGCATTGTATTCTTCTGTGTGTCATAGGAGACAAAGGAAAAAGTGTCACCATGGAGGACGTGAAGTTTCATCAGTGCGTCCGTCTGTCCCGCTTTGAGAGCGATAGAACCATTTCTTTCATTCCACCTGACGGAGAGTCAGAGCTCATGTCTTACCGTATTAACACACATGTGAGCCCATCATCACTTTACACATGTAACTAATGTTTTCTTATAACCGTCCGCTCCATATTTTGTACATTCACTGCAAAGAAATGGACCTGAAAATGAAATGAGTTCTTTGTTTAGAGAGATTTCCCTGTTATTTCATCACAGGTGCTCGATGAGTGTTCACAACTCTACACCTTTTATAGGTCATTATTTATGAAAAGAACGCAATGATGACATCAGCCGTGTGTGTGTGTTTGCAGGTAAAGCCGCTCATCTGGATTGAGTCTGTTATAGAGAAGTTCTCACACAGTCGAGTGGAGATCATGGTGAAGGTTTGTGAAAAGACTGTCATCATGGACGTTAGTTCAGTATGTGTGGATTGATGTTTCATGTGTGAATTCTGGCCCGACTCTGTTTCAGGCTAAAGGGCAGTTTAAAAAACAATCTGTAGCAAATAATGTTGAGGTTCATATTCCTGTGCCAAGCGATGCAGATTCTCCCAAGTTCAAAACCAGCACGGGTCACGCCAAATACGTTCCTGAGAAGAACCTTGTGGTGTGGAGCATCAAATCCTTCCCGGTGAGCGACAGAATAGTAGTGTGCTCCTGTATTGCTTTAAAAATTGAATGATTTTGCAATGATTTCAGACGGAATGCAGAAGGATTTCTTTGCGCTTTTCTCAGTTGTCCATTGATGCAAAGCAACTGTAAAAAAACACACTGTCATGCAATAAATGTAAAAAGTAAATATATAGTAATGATGATGATGATGATGATGATAATAATAATAACAAGACTCTTGTTTGTAAAATACATTGTAGTTTGCACTTTTAGCATGTATGTGGATGTCCATGCTTGTATTCATGTGCAGGGTGGTAAGGAGTTTCTGATGCGAGCCCATTTCGGCCTGCCGAGTGTGGAAAAGGATGAAGCAGAAGGAAAGCCTCCAATCACTGTCAAATTCGAGATCCCATATTTCACAGTGTCAGGCATACAGGTGTGTGACAGCGCAAGAGCATTTTTGCATGTGCATTTGCATTGTGGGTTTGCTCACTGTGTCGTCTCCCAGAGTTTACTATCAGTTATGCTGTTCAAAATTAAGCTAACAAAATATTTTACATTTCTCACGTGAAAGGTTCGATACATGAAGATTATTGAGAAGAGCGGTTATCAGGCACTACCGTGGGTTCGCTATATCACACAGAGCGGAGGTGAGCAGACAAAGCAAGCATTCTCACTGGAGTCAATCAAACCTGTCATGATGCGCTATATGTCTGCTATACTAATGCATGATCAAATGCTCTTATTATTTTATTTTCAATAAATGTCATTTGATTTTTTTTCTTTTTTCCAGATTATCAGCTGAGGACAAACAGCTAATGTGAGATTATCAGTGCTGGTGCATTATGGGAAGGAGATTTGTATTGTTGTGTATTGTTTCTGTGTGTGTTGCTAATAGATTTTATTCTGCATGTCGACAGCGTTTTCTTTATGATTGCTGTATAAATATTGTGGCTTGATATGCTAAATGAAAGCAATCGATCATTTCAGTCCCAATGAGTTTCTGTTTCCCTGCACATTTCAATAAATGTATTTGTGTATGTTTCCCAGACGTGATTGTGATTCTATACACCTGCTGGTATATACTGGCGTTTGTTCGGAAGTGTCGCGCGCATTCGCCCGCTCTTTTAGGCTGTGGACGTCAGAAAGTGAATGAACTCAACAGTTTACAAATAAACCTTCTCAAATCGCCCGCCTTCTGTTTTCTGCGTTCTCATTGGTCAAGGGGTAGCAGTTACTACGGCGACACTGTAGCAACCCCTATCAGCGCTCCGCCCTTTTAGCCAATTATGGCAGCCGTGCGGGCGTGTGTGAAGTCTGATTGGTGGACAGTCGCTCGTCACGCAACGCAGTTGTCGATCAAGCGCGCAATGCAAAGGCGCTCGCGGTACATATGTGAACACATGATTGTTTTGACGTGTTTCTATAGAACAGATAAACAACCAACGGTCACCGATCCATAAATAACGACTGAGAGACACGCGGTGAGTACACGGCTGCCTTTAAATGCGTTTAATGCTGTTATTCGCATGAAATCAGATCTAATGTTCCGCGATAGATGTGGCGTTAACACACGCGATCGATGGCTGTTTCAGGTGATGGTTCTGGACGGGTTCGGTTGCGGGAAGAGTCTGAGCGCGGCGGCTGCCCGGGGGAATGTGGTGGCGGTTCGGCGGATTTTACAGGATCGCCGGGTCGAACCGGACACCCTCAATGAGTTCGGTAAAACAGCACTGCAGGTAAGAACGGATAAGTCTGATTCGGCTCTATGTTTCGCTTTCACTAATACCGGTTCTGTGTGTAGCTGCCTGAGCTTCACCCGAGTGCGTCGTCCCCATAAGGATAGTTACACCCATATGTCTAAGATTCTTACAGCTTCTGAGTTAAAGTACAAGGTTTGTGTAATGCTTTGGTCTAAGGGTCGATGGCGGCTTACAGGACACAACATATACTTTTTACAGTATAGAAATGTCTATGAAAAATCCCCATAAAAGACGGAAACCCAACGTGTGTGTGCGCAGAGGAGCTAAAATCTCTATTCGAGTAACAAGAGAAATCGTTACAAAAGTAAAAGTCACTATTTTAAAAGTTACTTGAGTAAAAAAGTATGCAATGAAAAAACAACTCAAGTAGCTACTTAGTTACTTTGTATCTGATTATACTGTATAGCCTACTATTCATAAAATTAACAGTTACGCCAATATTTTAATTATTATTATAGATATCTTTGCAATATACACACAGTGACTAAAGAAGAGACGAGCATTTCTGTAAATGGAATCTAATATCGATGTAGCCTACACTACACAACTACTTATTTAGAATAATAGACCCTGACAAACTAAAGTCAACCTGCAGAGTTTTGCGTTTACAAAGCATTGAACTAAACTCCGAACATCAGATGATGTCAAACATCTCTTGTATGAAAAAAGACCTTTCCTGTATCTCAGTGGTAAGAGCATTGCGTTAACGACACAAGCTTGTGGGCTGATCTAAAGGGATTCCACATGTAGAAATGTATAAGGTCGCGCGCATGTTGCTGTGTCTGACGAACAGGTCGCGCGCATTTATCATTGCTGGCAAACAATATGACACATTTGCAGTTTTGATTGTATAGATATAGATTCATATTCACTTCATATGCGCTCTTTGTGTTCTTAAGTGATCCGCCGCTTCAGATGATTCCGATCGTGCTGCGAAATGAACCTATTCAGAAGGGTTTGTCCATCGTTCAAATAATGCTTTCAAAAGAATCAATCACTTGGGAATGCCCATAAAAAGAGAAGACAACCCTGAAATAAACAACCCATTTTATAATACATGTTTTCAAACGCAATGTAACGAAGTAAAAGTACAGATTTTCTATTAGAAATATACTCGAGTAAGAGCAAAAGTACCCACTGTAATTTGACTTTAAAAGTACATATTTTCCAAAATGTCACTCAAGTAAATGTAACGCGTTACAACCCACTCTCTCTCTCTCTCTGTGTGTGTGTGTGTGTGTGCGTGCGTGCGTGCGCGAGCATCACTCCTCTGGCCTAACCTTCCCTGTTAAAGCACTTGACTTGTGGGAACACACACAGTGTCAGTTATGGTCCTTCTCAGCACACACACATGCCGCATTGGTGTTATTTGTGTGTTTGGCAGGTAATGATGATGGGCTGCACCAGTGTGGCGCGCGTGCTGCTGCAACACGGCGCTGATCCAAACGTGCAGGATCGCTGTGGGGTGACTCCCGCGCACGATGCCGCCCGCACGGGTTTCTTGGATACGCTACGAGCTCTGGTGGAGCACGGCGCATCCGTCAACATCCCTGACCACAGCGGATCCATACCCATCCACATCGCCATCCGCGAGGGCCACTGGGATGTGGTGGAGTACCTGGCACCCCTTTCAAACCTGAGTCATCGGGACAGCAGAGGGGCTAATGCGCTGGACGTGGCCCGCGCCGCACGCGCTCCAGAGATGGTGGAGTTTTTGGAGCGTATGATGAATTAAAGGACTTTAACGGTTCCGTTCGTTTTGTTGGGAGCCCTCAATGCTGCGCCATAGATTGGGATTTGTTTTCATATGTTTGTTAGATATGTTTAATAGTTGTTTGCTTGATTATAACATTAGCTGGAATATAGCAACAGTTTGCACAGAGCAAATCCCTGCACTGGATCGTCACGTACACTCATGTTGGGCTTTGCCAGGCACAAATGTAAATAGCTCTTTTTAGTATTTAAAAACACATTTCTGTGCAGAAACTTTAACTGTTAACTTTTTATATTCTAATGAAATTATTTGTTGCCACCCTTTAGGCGTCATGCACTGATAAACGTGTATAATACTTGCTGTGTGTGTGTGTGTGTGTGTGTGTGTGTGTGTGTGTGTGTGTGTGTGTGTGTGTGTGTGTGTGTGTGTGTGTGTGTGTGTGTGAAGTGACGTGTTTTGTTGTTGATTAACATCTGTAAATAACATTTAATGAATTTTATTTCGCTTATTTATTTAAGTCTGTATAGAAACATGTTTACTGAGGAATTTCACATTTTATTTATTACGGTCTTTAATGAACTACAGAATTGTTAGTAGTTTTATCTGATAAGATGACGTCATGTTCCCAACATATGGCTCCCTCATGAAGAACAGGAGAGAAAAATAAACTTCACCTTGTGAAAAAAAGCTGTTTGATCATTTCACAAGTTTTTATTTATACAGACACAATTTAAATTGGTTTGAACCTATACTGGAGACAATTGGTTTTACACAATTGCTAGTGAAAACAATGAATGTGTTATTCATTAACAGTTTGCTAAGTTATATGTGTGTTTCAGTATGTAACTGTGTGTGTTTTGTATAGTGTGTAGGTGCTCAAGGTGACCCTGAACAAACACAGGAATGTGAGTGACTGTACAAGGCAACATTGTGCTGTAACAGAGCTTCGCTTTGAGCAGGAACTCTGTTTTTCTGGGACTTTGGGATCGAGGCACAATGCTTGTTTTGTTTATTCAGCCTCACTGAGAAAATCCCAAGATACCAAAACATCCAGCAGCGATTAAAGATCTCACCGTATCTGTCGCCTGCTCATATCATTGAGACCTGCAGAACACTTGAATCATGAATAAGAGTTTCTGCCTTTTACCAGATTAAAGTACTCACAATCACAACAGACCTGTTACAGATATCACAGCAGTCTACATACAGACATTGAACCTGAATCCTTTTAAAATGTCATTAAATGAAAGGAACTCTCGATCTGGTGATAAATATATATTTCATTTCAGACAGCAGCAGCACAAGAACGTTCAACACATTAAGCTCTTCAGTAACATAACATAGACTAATGATTCTCTCTAAACATTACTCTTCATTTTCACAGTTTATCTGAGAACAATTGTCCCTCACAAGTAGGCTAAACACAGTTCTCAAAGACACCATTTCAAGAGCTTTATTATCATCATTAAAGCACAAATATATTGTTCTCTATTGTCTACATTCTTTAAACAGTTAGAAAGAACAACCAAAAAATGTGAAAAGTTAGGTTATGTGCAGATATTTCAGTATACACAAAACTAACCTGCAGAGGGAGACAGAGTGGCTTTATATTCACAAACACCTGCGGAAATTTCCACCTGCTGAGTCCATTTAAGATTCCCTCCCCTTGGGGAAGATCACAACCTTTACTGGTTCAATGACAAACTGCTCAAAAACAGACACTACAGGAACATGGAGCTCTTGTTGAAACGAGAGGATTCTGTAACATTTATATTGCGCTATTAATTAACAACTGTTGTTTTGCTGAATTTATGACTATATAGAGCTTTTCACAATTTTTCCATTGTTGTACAGCAATAAATCCATATCAGGACAGTCACGGGGGTCCCATAAAACACTCAGTGATGTTATTGTTTTTATTTCAGACTGTGAAGACAAATCAAGTCAGTTTTATTATATCACAATATACACTAAAGATTGTTTGAAAGCAGCGTTACAGTAAAGTTGATGATTTGGTTATATCTGCTACACTGTGACATAGACTAATATGAAAGGGCAGATTCTGAGTGATAGCTCCTTTCTGACATGAATCTGGTCAATCCAGTCAATCGAGTAAGAGTTCAATACACTCATTCACACGGTAATGAAGTTGACTGGGATGTTATTCCGTCAGTTTACATTGTCACTCATCGAGAGAAGCTCCGAGTTATTTCGAAGACATACATATATAAATAAGCCTTTTTTTATAATTTGTCTATCTTAAATTGTGATGCACAAGAATTGGGATTATCGTCTTTTCATTTTGTCTTTCACATCTGGAGGAAGCAGGTCGATCAGACTGTCCTCCACAATAAGAGCAGTGAGTTTCAGTGAGACACAGTCAGCGATCTCAGCGGGCAAAAACTCCATCCTGTTGCCCTTCAGCTCCAACCTTACCAGCTGAGCGAGATTCCCAACCCGCGGAGACAGGGCAGAAATGCTGTTATTCCCCAGCGCTAGAACCTTCAGCCTCTTACAGGAGAAGAGCTCTTCAGGGAGAAACTCGAGGGAGTTAAAGGCGACAGACAGATGCTGAAGAGACTGCAGGACGCTGATCTCCGACGGCAGGTAGGTCAGCTGGTTGTGTGAAAGGTCCAGATGTCGGAGTCTGGTGCAATAGCAGAGGCGAGGGGGAAGTCGGCGGATCTTATTCCAGCTGAAATCCAGCGTTTCCAGCGTGACTAGTTTGCTGATGTGCTCGGGGACGTAAGATATGTGGTTGTGCCAGAGTCTGAGAGTGGTCAGACGGCGACAGTGCTGCAGACTCAGGATTTCCTCTACGGTGGCGAGCCTGTTCTCTCTAAGGTCCAGTTCTTGGAGGTGGGCAAGGCTGAACACCGCGCTGGGGATTCGCTCCAGCATACAGTTCGTCAACTCCAGAGCAGCAAGGTTAACCAGCTTCTTTAGACTACTGACAACCTGAAGTCTGGTTCCCTCATTCTGAACACACAGCCGCAACAGCTGGTTAGAAACGTCTACGACACTGGGAGGTATCTTGCTCAGACGACTGCGGAACGTCAGCACGCGAAGATTTTTTAGCTCCCGCAACGTGTCCAAATTCGGAGCGCGAGAGAGCTCGCTGTTTAAGGGGCCACTGAGGTGAAGCTCTTCCAGGTTCTGTAGGGTGTACATCCACAATGGCACTTGGTCTTGACTATCAAAGGTTAGACGCAGCACTTTCAGGTTCTCGCGCAGGTGATTGAGGGCGGCCAGCTGGAGTTTAGCGGCAGTGTGGATACACGACAGCTCCTGTAGGCCTGTAAGCTGTGTAAGGTTAGCGGGGATTGTGATGTTGCCAATCAGTTCCAGTGTAAGCGCTTCTACTTCCGTAAGTTCAAAGACGGTGTCCGGTAATCCTGGCAGCATGAACACGTGGAGTTCCAATCGTTCGCTTGCATTGCGTGACAAACGAGAGCGGAGTTTATCTGTCGTCCAGTCGTGGTTCAGGTTTACCTGCATCAGCCTGCTCTCGCTGACCTCAGAGAGGAAGGCTGAGAAGCGTTTGGAGTAAAGGGCATCATACTGGTCGCTGAGGTGAAGAAGAAACGCAAAATCGTTTTTAACATCTGGGATGTCATTAATTCCAGACTCCAAGCGAACCACCTCGAACGAGTATTCTTTCAGCGGTCGATGAAACAGCCAATAAAGTGAGTAGATACACAACGTTCCATACACCCCCACAAAGCATATATAGGTATATGCTAACTTAGAGAACAGATGTGCTTTATTATAGATGCAGCAGAAAGACTCGAAGCCCGTCAGATCCCGAGGCACCGAACAAATTACAATAACCTGGATGTTTGGAACCAACATCACACTATAAACAATGATGAGAACAAACTTGAAGACTTTCAGCACGGTCTGTAGCACGTACATGAAGTAAAGAAGATCCGACTCCTCCACATGCGTTCGAAACTTCTTAACCTTTTCGAATAGGGATTTAGCCTGCTCGCCCTCTTTTTTATCCCACAGTGACCCAGCCGGCTTCAATTCTGCTGTTTTCGGACCCGAAGATTGGATCAGAGCAACCGCATCGACCTCATTGTTGTCGTCTGCCACACATTTCGTCACTGTGTTCTTTCTCCACGTCACTATTCTCTCTTCCCTTCTTTCTTCAGAGACTTCACTGATGGCCCTCGTGGTCCACGGCGAGTCGAAGCATTTGCCCAGTATATTTACGAACAGCTCGATCTTAGACGACGTCACTGGGAACTTGAACCAGAAACTGCTGGCCACCATGAAGATCACACTGTGGATTACCACCAGGTAAGGGAAGTACTTGCCATACCAGTGAACAAAACGCTCGTAACAGAAGTGATTGACGAACTCGTACTGATGAATGTCTAGGCCGTTCTTTCTGCCGAACACCTCGATGAGGTTTGGACTCAGAGTTTTGGTGATGGCGAAATCCCACACACTCTCATTGTCCTTTGGCTCTCGTAGGTGACTGCAGTCCATATCTCCTCTGGAAAGATCCGTGACTCGGTCAGGCAGGCAGGAAATCTTTTCCTGTGTGAGCTGAGGAGAGATGAACATCGAGTTTCATCAATGGAGGGTTATAATACCAACTGATAAACATCTGCATGTGTCTGATAGCAATGGATTTGCGCACAAGTCAAGAAATAATAAAGGACTCTACAGAAGCCTAATGAAAAGAACGCAGATGAGCTTGTTCATGTATACAAGATTTTCAAGATAGATTCAAGATTGTATTTGTCACATACACAGTTACAACCAGCAGTGAAACGTATGTCAGCTACAAAGACAATTTGCAATTATTATAAAATACAATAAAAAAATAAAAAAAAAATAACATAAAGATAAAGGTGTATATATAGTCTATGATAGAAGTAAACTGTGAATATTCACATGAGCAGGAATGTGTAAACAGATACTTAGCAGCAGCAATAAAGGGCTGTGTAGTCAGTGCCATGTGCAAGCAGCAATGTCCCTACATTAGATGCTGAATGTTCTTAGAGGGCAGTGAGTGAGGTCAAATGATGTTAGGAGACCTGATGGCCTGGGAAGAACCTCCTCCTACGGAAGCACTTACCAGATGGCAGCAGGATTAAAAAGACAGATGGTTAACGTGATATAATGCGCACACACACTAAGATAAACCTATAAAATAAGCCCTGAAATCACAACCCTCTCTCTTCTCTCAACAGGTAGTGGTCTTGCCTTGTTGAAACTAGTATCTTTGTATTAGCACCTATTGTATTATTGCTCTTTTATGACATATCGCTTATTGCTCCCTGAACTCTTGTAAATCGCTTTGGATAAAAGCATCTGCTAAATGACTCAATGTAAATGTTGAAACTAAAGCATTACAATGAGTTCCGAACATTCACTTTAATTGTCACAAACTCAAAACCAGAAGGGTGTTGTAATGCTGGAAACAATATGAAAAGTAGAAATTCTTCATCTTTTAAACACCCCAGTGAATCTCGGCCATATTCACCATTGATTTCATGGTTTGAATCAGAACGCCTGCAGCTTAACCTGAGAAAACAACAGACACACACCAATATGTGTGTTTACGTAAAAGGGAACTGATGTCTATTTGGATCAGGCTGGATGTTGTACCTGAACCGTACAGCCGAACACTCCGATCATGAGCATTGCGATGGCCAAATACTCAGACAGGACGTCCCACCAGGGCTTCAGGACTCTGAACTGCGGGTTTTGATCTGATGTGATGCTGCGGAACTCATTCACAGGAATCATCTTCACTCCTGATTCACACAGAAATGAAAGATGAGTTATGAAGGAATCATGGAAACACCGGACAAGACTCTTGTCGCACTTTAATCATCTTATTAACGTTCACTTTCTAGTAGTGTTAAAACAGCTAAAGGCTGCTAGTAATTTATAGAAAAATTCAACTTACTAATGTACATTCACAGACGCAACTGATATTTCAACCCGAAACTGAAAACATGACACATGAACCCGAGGAGACAGTGACCGTGTTCGGCTTCACTCGTTTGGACGTTAAAGTCATAAAGTTCATAGAGATGTAAATGAAATGATATACGCACGTGCGCTGGCGTCAGTTCTGTTGATCTTGTGTGTGAATGTGAATGAAGAGTGAATATAATTCAGTGTTTCTGCGGAACTTCAAGCGCCTCCCATTATAAACTTTCAGCGTGAGAACAAAATGAGTCAGAGATGAGACAGTCTGTCAACACCAACCACCATTATACTGTAGCCGACAAATAAAGACCATTAAACAACACGACAACAAAAATTTCATATTCAACATTCATTTTTCACATTTATGTCCAGCGCGCGATACGTTTAGTGAATACAGTGCGCGCGTGCGGGCTTACACGCTCAGTTATAAGTGCTTTTACTATCAAGATTTATAAACTTTGTTTAACACGTGTGAAGCGAAACTGTTGCGCAATGTTTGAATCAAACAGTCAAAATAAACTAAAAGCATTCATCGATAAACCAATATAAACGTCATTAACTGTTTGTGAATGGTTTGGTTTTGGCGCCACCGCGCGACTGCGTCTGAAGACACACTTGAACTACAACTGGAAACGTATGCTTTAATATATATATATAATGTTTGTACATGTATGTTCATTGGGTACAATTGACAATGTATACTTATACTACAATGTATAGCAAATCCTTTTCAAAGAAAAAAATACAGTTCAGTATGAAAAGGTGCTACAATGATCACAAGCAAAGGGGGAAAATGTCAAATAAATACGAGAAAATTATGTGCAAGACTCCACACTGTGTAGAAACATCCCTTGGAAAAAGCAGCTTTAATTGGTTGTACAAATACATTCTTTTCAGGCTGTAAAAATCATCGTTGCTTTAAGCAAATGTTGCTTTAATCTGCATGTGTAGACTGGAATCCACTTTTACTAAAACTGTTGCGTGTAAATGTTCTTGTGGGCTCCAAAACTCTGAGGTTGATCTCAAATCTGTACACAACCCACATAAACTCTTCACCATCAGTCTGAGAAGTCTCCTAAATCTTGATATTAAAAAAAGCAAATACAAAATCATTTGGGGCTTCAGGCAAACGTGTTCTTGGCTACACCGAGAAAGCCGATTCTGGAGTCAAAAAATTATTCATTCAGAGTTTTGATACTAGCATGGTGCGCTCGGGGCGTCAGCGGGCAGCAGATACTCATGTGGTGGATCTTGGCACTTTATTCAACTTGAGCGTGTCGTCCACAGAGGGCTCTTCTCTCATGTCCTCAAACTCACAAGACATTAAAGATGTGAATATATGTACAGAGAACCTCCGAGGAGATGTCATGAGAGTGTAAGTGAAGAACACATCTGTTGTGCATTAATAACATTGGCTCAGAGAGAGACAGATAGGCACTAGTGATTCTGACACTGGCTGAGGTCTTTTTGGCACGGCTCCATAGTAACAGCCACCCCGACCCCACTCCTACCAGACATCATTTTGGTGACCTCTGTCCATGTGTCTGTTTCTGGGTCAAAACACTCCACACTGTCCAGAAAAGTGGTCCCATCATAACCACCTACAGACAAGACAGAATAAACACGAGTCTCTTGCAGTTGTTATTATTCAGTGTTTTAAATGATCTGTACATTCAGACTATCCCTTTAAAGGCAAGAGGTTTATGTTGTGTTTGCATGCGAGTTTGTACCGAGCACATAAACACGCTGGTGGTGTGCGGTCACGCCGAGAGCACTGCGTCTGTGTCTCATGGATGCTGTGAAACTCCAGCTGTCTGTTTCCACATCATATCGCTCCACTGTGTTCAGCTGATTCGTCCCGTCATACCCGCCCATCACGTATATGTAGTTCCCCAGAGCACACACACCTGAACACAAACAGATCAGATGACTCACCGCAGGTGAATGTCGCAGGTTTGAAAAGAGTTAATGGATAAAAGAAGAGATTTCTTTGTTCAGTAACTTCCTGCTTTAAAATAAATCCGAGTGAAAAGTGGCTGTGGGTTAATGATCAACATCTGCTCACTGATGTTTAACTGCAGCAGAAACAGAGAACTCTTTACTCCTAAAAACAACTATTTTGTCATTTCAAACACACTCGACCTTCTGCTGAGAAACACAAATTCGATAATCACAACACAAACTCTAAAATCAATTATGGCGGCGTGTCAATAACTTTAAATCATACCAGTTATTGCTCATAAAGTTATGGTGTACTGCCATATTTGATTTGATAAGAGCGGTTTGCTAATTTCACCTTTTCACAAATGCTAGCTTTTTAGAGTTAGGGTGATCTTTCCTGATCTTAACCCTATAGAAAATGAGCGGAGAGAACGGAAGTGGATGAAATCTGAAGGGTCAGGGATGATTCTGTATAAAGGAATTGTCTCTCATCTTCTCTAAACTCAGAAGACTCAGAGCTGTTATCTTGGCAAAAAGAAGGATGCAAAAAGATTTTAACAGCAGAATTAGATAAATTGTAAAAAAGGATTTATGATGATATTTTCAGCCTTCCTTGAGCCAATTTACCAAATGTATGAATAGATTTGACCACATCTGTAGATATCATATATAAATATTTGATAACATGAAGGTGAGTAAATACATTTTTGTGAAGTCTGTTCTGAGACTTCACAAACCTCTGACCTGCTCCACTGCGGACTGTATTCATGGACGCTACGCTTCTCCATTCGTCTCTATCGGGATTGTAGCATTCGGCCGAGCTCAGCCGGTGAGTACCATCAAAACCCCCCACTGCATATAGCAGACGATTAATTACGGCCACGCCCACTCCGATACGCCGCGTCAACATGGCCTCCACAAGTTGCCAGGAGTCCCTCTCTGGGTCATACCTGAAACACATACGGCAACAAAAAAGAAAACGTTACATTCTGAACGACCGTGCTGCCAACACATACAAGCAAATACAGTCACAACAAACTCGATGTTTATTCTGTGCGACGTGACACTCAGGGAAGTGTCTAATTGTAATTTCTTCCTCTTCCGTGTTTCAGTGTCTATTTAAAGTGGGTTTCTGTTCCTCCTCAAACACAATAACACTTGTTGGGTTGACAGTGTGTTTTCGCTGTGATGTTATTGGAGATAAGAAAGGGTATTGTCACTCAATCGGAACTCAAAACAAGTGACCTCAACTCACCTCTCCACGCTGTTATGATGGACACATCCGTGTGACCCACCCACTGCGTAGATCATGCCGTCGATGACGCCCACGCCGATGCGGTTGCGCGGGACGCTCATGGGAGCGCAGGGCAGCCAGCAGTTGTTCATGGGATTGTAACAGTCCAGCGCGTTGGAGTCCATGTTCCCGTCCGGAGCATTATTACGTCCACCCACCGCGTACAGCAGACCGCTGATGACACACCCTGCCAGACCGCTGCGAGGCATCTGCAGATCCGCCAGCCGCAGCCAAGCGCCCGTGCAGGGGTTAAACGCCTCCAGGTAGCTAAGCGACTGACGGAAATAGCCGCCGGCCGTGTAGATGAGCTGCGGCACTTTGGGTGTTCGGCACGGAATGAGTTTGGTGGGTTTGTGCAGTGTAAGGTCCTGGAAGATCTGTGACAGGTAATCTTTACTCTGAGCGTCCCACTCGAAATGTTCCAGCTGGCGCTGCAGGAAATGCGGTGTGAGCGAGTGGCACCGGACGGCCTGCAGCAAAGCCTGAACATACGGCCGGCGGTTCTCACGGTCATACTGAACCCACGCCACACACGCGTGAAACACCTCTGACTCGCAGCGCACGTTCAGCTCGTCACGGCTGATCAACGTCACCAGCTGACAGTGAGTCAGGTTGAAGAACTCCTCCTGTGTGGCCACCTGACAGACAGACAGATGTCAATATTATCCTTCTATATGACCACCATACACACATTACAACACTGTGTGTGTGTGTGTGTGTTTAAATAAAACAAGACCTATGTATGAATACAGTTTGAATGATAGCTCTGAGCAGCACTGTTAACATTCATTCAAACTATATTACAAGGACTAGACACTTTTTCCAGCGCTCTTCAGTCAATACATGCTTTCCCCTCCTTACGAAGAACAGCTTTCGCTATATGGCTGACTTGTGGTTTCATGGGTTGATTGATTTGAGCAAACCTAAAGCATGCCAAAAACAGACATTCTGAGTTTGTGAATTCCAATGTAGAAAATCGCTTCCTGCCCTCCATCTGCACTTCAAGAACGCAGTGAACTAACATCATGTGCAAACAATGGAGTACATGAATAAATGTAGAAATACAGGAATAAATGTGGTATTACACAAATGGTACAAAGTTGATATTTTTGAAGTATTTATTTATGCATGAAGGTGGGGTGTCCGATCACCGAATTACGCTTGTTTAGACATGCAGAGTACCAAAAAAACTTCTAGCCAATCAGCAGTAAGGTGCACAGGACGGACATTAGTCGAGGTGAACACTGATGAAAGCGAAAGATGGGGTAGTGGTGTGTTTGTTTCGGTGATTTGAACATCAACCAAGGCTAAGAGAAATCAGAAACCCTCACTTCTCATCCTCCATACAGTCAAAATCTACCTGACTTATCTTACAGCAAATTCATTGTGATTTCCTTGTTTGAAGTTAAATGTTTTTACTTTAGCAGAGAGAACGGTGTGTGAATTTTCATACAGTATCTCCAGCCTGTGTGTGTGTGTGTGTGCTGCTCACCTGACTGAAGTTCATGTAGATGTATTCTCTGGCCTTCTGATGGAGCTCTGTGCAGCCCATCTGTTCAGCGAAGCTGGCGATGCCGATGGCGTTACTCGGGTCGAGCTGCTGTACGAGGAAATCGCAGCAGGCTTTGACCACACTGTCGATCTGATACATGACGGCACCGTTCATGACGTGAATCACACACTTCTCTCCTACCGAGATGCTCGCTGTGTACGCAAACTCAATAAGTCGTCCCATCACCTGAAAACAATCACATTCATAAACGCTAGTGATGTGACACTTTTTATGAGTCTGTTTTGATGCGACACACATGATGTACAATAAATGTTCATTCAGATTCACTGATTATCTGCTTATCGTCTTATCAGCAAATTCTCTTTCAGTCCTATGAATGACAGAACATGAGCTTGATGTTTACTCTCAGTGATGTCTGCCCAGGAGAAGTAAAGCAAATGTGTTAGATTTTGACAGGCAGTGTACATAAAGAGTTACCTTTGGGTGAATCCCCTCAAATGGCACCACCTCCATGCCGCACTCCTTCAACCCGTTGGTGAACATGGCACGAAACACCGGCGATGACGAGGCCAACACAACCTTATGCGCTACGAAGTCAACAGCCTCCAGATCGTTGTATTTCACCCTCAGCGTGACGTCGCACAGCTGACGCTCCAAGCGCAGTTCGTTCATGATGTTGAAGGCGGCCGCCGTGTGGCTCTCGAGGGTGTAGCTGAACACACGGTGCCCGTTTCGTGCTGACGGAGTGACCTCCGCCTTGCATTCGGTCATACCGGACGACATGTACATCCTCACAGGCTGCGGTCCAGCGTGCGCATCCTCACTTGCCAGCGCAAGAAAACAACAGTCGGGCCGACAGAGGGAAGATGCCTGGAGCTTAACGCAGTCTTTTGTGTGGACCGTCAGCCCTAGAGAGACGTGCCGGTCAGACAGGTGACACTCACAGGTGACAGCTCACGGTCATGCTGACAGCAGACGACAATCACAGTGTCCTGTAGCTTTGGCTCCATGATGTCTCTCCCATGATAATTGTTTGACTTGATAGGAGAACTTGTTTCAGTGGTTCACTGTTTATGAGTGAACAGTGAGTTTATGAGAATGACATGCAGCAGAGTTCAAGAGGGAATCCAACCTGTCTTCACTCACATATTTGCACCTTCTGCTCAAGAGAATGAAAACCATCTAGAACGTGTGATGTTTTACCTTCCCACATTCAATATGAAGAAATCCAAAACAAGACACCCGTGTGACTCCATCGGTGTGAATGATTGACAGATGTCGGACTGAAGCATGACCAATGAAAACCAATCGGGTCATTCGGGGTCTTTTGAACGTCACTTCAATGTTCCTCGGTGTCCTGAAAAATAAACACAAGTAAAGAAGATTTATAGTGAACATCTTGGCAGATATAGAACAACACAAACTTGTTTCTTCTCATGAACTCAAATAAAAACATCGTATGAATGTAAATGATACACACCAGCAGAAGTTTGACAGTAAAGGGACTTAAGGTCAATCTTTTGTGAAGATCAGTGTGTGTTAAAGTCTTTTATTGCTTTTGTGAAACACACAATGTCTTCAGTTCACAGCAAAACATGAAAAATGACTCGAAATAAAAACACCTGTGCAACAGGATCAAACCACACACATACACAACTGCCTGCTTTCTTTAATCTTTACTGAACATTTGTCGTATGTTGTCTTAAATCACCACCGTCGTTAAAACAAATCATTTAGTATCTAAACCTCTCAAATACTATTCAGTCGCAAACACCGAGAGGCCTGAGATCCCCGGGCTGGAGTTCGGACTGTACCCGGGCTCGTGCAGCTCTACGCCGGTCACACCGCGTCGACCGAAGCGTTTATTTCTGTTCAGACCGAAGCGACGGTGATCCAAAAATGATCAAAACTTTCAAAAACACTAGACGGCATATGATGTTATATACATACAGTATAAATGAATCAACACTACCCGACAATGCTTCTATATATTACTAACATCATCGAATATTGCTTAAAAGATTCCTGAAGTTTATAATGATCTGGTGGACACGAATATATAATCTTCACTGATTTAAACATACACGGATAACTTAAACAATTAAAACATTTTCTAAAACGCATCAAGTGTCACGAATAATTAATGACATAATACACACATACACACATATTTTTAATCAAATCCACTTACAGGTCACCGGCGGCAGTTTAGAGCGAGAATGCGCGCGCTGTGTATTTCTCTTTGTGCGTGCGTGTGTGCGTGCGTGCGTGCGTGTGTGCGTGCGTGCGTGTGTTTGTCACACGCATCAAAAGCAGAAACTCAGCGTGACTAAGCACAGTGGAGACACGCGCGCGCCCCGGGACCTCCAAGCACGCGCACAAGCCACAGCAGATGACACATCAATCGATAAATGACATGACAAGATCAGACATAAAGGCGGTGAAGATGTTGACGTGACGTCACAATATTTATAATATACAATCCATTATAATGGATGACAATCTGTATGTTAATATCTATAATATCTATGACAGAACGCGAACACAAGATGTCGCCACAGACAATAAAACGTGTCAGGGATCAAACGCGCGCACATTCATATATTTACATTTATGCATTTGCAGAAGCTTTTATCTAAAGTGACTCACATTATATTACATTTATTCATTTGGCAGACTTACAAGTAGTTTTCTACAGTGTCACATTACTGCAGAGCAATCAGGGGTAAGGTGTCTTGCTCAAGGGCCCTTCAGTCATGACCGGCTGGCACTGAGATTAGAACCAGAAACCTTATGATCAAAAGCCCAACGCCCAACCTGTTACCTTACCACAGAGATACAGGAAATAATATATTTAATATATTTCTGTAAATAAATGAATTTACGTTTGCTGTATACAGACATCTGGAGATTGAACTCGACAGCCAAACGTCTGTTTTCAGTACTAAAAGCTTCGTTTATCACATCTTCGTAAACTGTGTGTAATGTTTGATTGTTGCATTATTCATGATTTACCAGTTGTTGTAAATCTTACTGTGAGCTGAGGATGTGTTGATATATGTGTGTGTGTGTGTGAGTCTGCAGTAGTTACAGTACATCTTGATATGATCAGTTTTCTGTGGAAGATTTCAGCTTCAGTTCGTGCGTGTGTGTGAGAGAGAGAGAGAGAGATGCACGCGTGTCCGCCTTCTATTCATGGGGTTGTGAATACAGCTTGTGGTTACGTGCGTCTCTGTGTGCTGTGCATCTGTGTATCTTTACGGTAAATACAGGGGCTGCTGAGCTGACTTGTGTTTCCATGTTAGTGTGCAAGTAGAGCAGAACCCTCTGTAGATGCCGCAGATCTCTGCCCACACCCAACCTACATATAACACCGTCACCATGTGTAATCCACTGCGGTAAACACAAAACTTCTCACAATGCTGGACCACCTTTACACGACTATATCAACACATGCATGATTAACAAACATTGATTTCTCTGTTGCAAAATAAAAAGTACAAGTCAAGCTAACAATATTTTACAATAATGATATACCTACATTAAATAATATACTTCAATTGAATAATTTACAATTTGTGACAATCCTTTATTTCAGATTAGTTTCATCATTGCATAGTGAAAAACGTGCAATAATATCATGTTTCTTACGTAACACAACAAACCGTCTTAATTGTTTGCCCCTCAAGTACTACTATTATCATTATTGATATTTTTTTAAAATGATGTTTTATGTAAGGCTGCTTTGCAACAATTACAATTGTGAAACGCGCTATATAAATAACATTGAATTTCAATTGTTTAGTTAGCATGACATGTTTGTGTGTTGTGTGTGCAGGATACACATGTTCTCAGTTATTTAAAACATATATTTAATATAAAAGCAAATAGCATAATTCATTAAACATCAAGCATTGAAAAGGATTCTCAGTGAAAACAACATACAAACACAAAGTTCAAAATGATTTGCGTTACTGTATATAAGCGTTGACATTCTGTCACAGGAATTGTTCCTTGTTGCAAAGTGAAACATTTCTAGTGGTTTTCTTCTTGCACTTTTATCTGTGAAGGGTGTTCATGTGTTTTATAGTCACGAGTCACAACACACATCAGATAACCGTCCTGTCTGATCTACTGATGCCTGCTGTACTGATGTCTAGAACGCTGCAACTTCAAACTGATACTGTCTGATGAGCTGAAAGTGTGTGTGCGTGTGTGTGCGTGTAGGTGTATGCACGTGTGTGTGTGTGTGTGTGCGTGCGTGTGTGTGTGTGTGTGTGTGTGTGCGTTCAGGTGTATGCACGTGTGCGTGTGTGTGTGTGTGTGTGTGTGTGTGTGTGTGTGTGTGTGTGTGTGCGTGTGTGTGCGTGTAGGTGTATGCACGTGTGTGTGTGTGCGTGTGTGTGCGTGTAGGTGTATGCACGTGTGTGTGTGTGTGTGTGTGTGTGTGTGTGTGTGTGCGTGTAGGTGTATGCACGTGTGTGTGTGTGTGTGCGTGTGTGTGCGTGTGTGTGTGCGTGTAGGTGTATGCACGTGTGTGCGTGTGTGTGCGTGTGTATGCGTGTAGGTGTATGCAGCGTGTGTGTGTGTGTGTGTGTGTGTGTGTGTGTGTGTGTGTGTGGTGTGTGTGCGTGTAGGGTGTATGCACGTGTGTGTGTGTGTGTGTGTGTAAATGTAATATATTCATAATTCAGCACTTAAACACCACTATGTGTCTTTATAATGACATGACACAGATGAACACATTCAAAGGTATCTTAAATATTATTTTATATACATATTTCTCAAAATATCTTCTTTTGTTTTCTACTAAAGAAAGAGTAACATACAGGTTTACAGCCAAATGATGACTGAATTTTGGACCTTTCAAGCTACAGCCTCAATTTGGACATCACAAGGTGTCTCTCGATCTTTCCACAGATGATGTGTTCTTATGTCATGGTGTGAGAAGACCTTCACCTTGAGGCCACATGACAGTCACGTGTGAAACGAAATATAAAGCGTTCAGGATATGACTGACACTCTGAGCTTCGGGTAGATGGATTTAATGTGTACGGTTGTGTCGTTGCCCGATGAAATGGATGTCTCCATCCCGCGGGGGTTTGCCACCGTCTTGGTGAAGCTGCACTCTGGGAAGGCTGCAGCGATCTTCCTCATGTGCCCGTTTCTTGTCATCAGACACCGCTGGAAGAGCAGCTTCACTATGGCCCTCCGCATGTCTCGGCTGGTCAGCGTGTAAATCACTGGGTTAATCAACGAATTAATCATGGCCACGCCCAGGAAGTAATCCGCTTTGAAAAGAACGGGACATGATTTGACGGGACACATGAAGTCCAGCAGCAGGAGCACAAACAGAGGCATCCAACACAGTATGAAGATGCCCACCACGACAGTGAC
>NC_136770.1:130974-150974 GCF_947034865.1 Barbatula barbatula
AGTACTCAAACTGATCCATGATCCCTGGAATCTGATAAATAGGCAAATTGTGACCTCTTCAGCACATGTTGTTGTTTCTGCGGGGGCTTCTTGCCGATAGTTTAGCTTCACATAGGAGTCTTCTCATTGTTCCTGTACTCACAGGTAACATCAGACATTTTAAATCATTTGATATCATTTTGGCTGAGCAGTCTTTCATTTTCTGCAGTACAACTTTACATGTTTTTCCCTCTATAATCAATGTTTTGAATCAAAGTATGCTGTTCTTCTGAACAATGTCTGGAACGACCCAATTGTCTCAGAGAGAAATGTACAGTACTTCCGTCCTTAAATATGTTTTTTTGAAAATTGCATTTAAAACACGAAATAATTATAAGTCAAGTCAGCTTTATTTATATAGCGCTTTTTACAATTGTCATTGTTACACAGCAGCTGTACAAGCATTGACTATAAGCAAAACCATAAAAGCTTATGCAAGTCAAAACACAGGTCAAATATCAGACACACTATAAATCATATATGCAGTGTTAATGAAATAAGACTATCAAATTCTAGCAGCCCCCCCGGCCAGGCAAACAGTGAAAAACAGTCTGCAAACGGTGGCGAGGAACCCAAAACTCCATTGGAGGAGAAAAAACCTCAGAGGGAGACCAGGCCTAACCAAGGATAAAGAGTTTAGAATTTTCTGTCGTGTCACATACCACTAGGGGTCTCTTCAAGTACCATTAGGTACGGTTACCACAGTAATCATGCAGAACTGTTCAGAAATCATCATCACGTGATTTGTGTTGTTACAGAAGCGAGTGAATCAGAGACGCGTGAGCCGTAGATGAGCGTTACAGAAACACAATGAGAAGACGCTGAGATCATCTCAGCCTCAGGTCATGATGGAGAAGTCTGAGCCCCCCTCCTCGCCCCCCCACTCCCCGTGTCTTAGTCCACCTCACACCAGCCTTCCGGCCGCTGATGATGATGCTGTGAAAGCGGAGGCAGAAACGAGCCGTTCAAAGGCTACGACACCCCTCCGGCAGAGCCCACCTGCATCATCCACAGACTCCGCCCACATCTCCTCCTCCTTGCCATCGACCGCTCTCCATCCCTACATCCCCGTTATTAATCTGGGTCACAGCAAACCCCCCATGCTGCCCCCCCCACTGACGGCCCTGCACCCCGCACCCTCGCTCCCGCACCACCCGGCGGAACTGCGTCTGGCACATCTGTCCTCGCTGTCCTGCACCGGTCCCACCACCGCCCTCCGCCCCCCCCCGTTTCTCCAGACTCACCCCTTTATCAACAGGTGAGAGACCCGAAAGAAACACAGTCACAAGATTCTGTCATGATTCACTGTAAATATGACTTTTCTCTCCATGAAATTATGACAATTACTCATGATGCAAAATGACCCGTGTGCTGAGGTCAAACCTCACACACCAGATCTTTTCATTTCATAAGAGTCATTTCTGATCCATCCACAAACGGTTCATTTGAAGCAGATTATTGAATCAATCGATTGATCCAGTTCACAAATCGGATCATTTATAGTTTGTCATATTGTGGGTTGACCTTAAATGAATGCTCTTTAAAACTCTGCTGAACTCATCAAAGTGCATAAATGATGGTGTGTGTGTTTCATCCTTCATCTGTTTGTTTTCTCTTGTCAGACAGTCTGATGTGTAATGAGAGTGATTGTCATGTCATCACGTCTGTCCATCATCTCAAGTGTTTCTATGGATTTACGTGTCTGCATTTGTTTCTTCTCTTTATGAAGGCTTTTCTGACTCATTTCTCCTCCTCAGCTCCTTTCTCACTCCGTCTGGAGGTTTCGGGATCTTTAGCGGCGCTCATATGAAGAGACGGCCGTCCGCACACTTTGAGTTGGAGCTCAATGAAGGTAAATTTACTTTATTCATGTGAAGTGTGAAGATGTTTTGTTTGTTTACTCGTGTAAGAATCATCATATGATAACTCCGTTAGTTTTAAGCAGGATCTCACATCGTGTCATGTTGGTCTCCTTCAGGTCCTCCTCAGAAGTTGGCTCGCCGTGTTTTCACGAACAGTCGTGAACGTTGGCGGCAGCAAAATGTAAATGGGGCTTTTTCGGAATTGCGCAAACTCATCCCGACTCATCCGCCCGACAAAAAACTCAGTAAGAACGAGATCCTGCGACTGGCCATGAAGTACATCAACTTCCTCGTCAGGCTACTGAACGATCAGGGGAGCGATCGGCCGCGTAAAATAACGCTGGACGCTTCGGTGGAGGGAGAAGATGATGCTGATGCAACGAGAAGCAGAGACTCCACGGACTCCCTGATGCAGCCGACGGCGTCGCCGGGCTCCAGTTGCTATGGCGACACAGATGGTGAGGAGAGCGTCAGGGGGAAACCTAGCAGCACTGGGGTTCAGGAACAGATTCTGGTGGTCACTGCGAGCGACTATCAGTGATGATAAACAACTACAGACCGGAAACTGAAACTATAAATCGATGTTTTTTCTCTGACGGCATCACGTAGTGCTCCTGTTGTTAACGCACAAATCTTTATTTGATGTGTTGACATCAGTCAGTTCTGCATTTGTGTTCCTCTCACACACAGAAGAAGTGCTGATGTGTTAGAAAACGTCTCAGATGAGGAATCAAGTACAACATTGGATATCCTTTAAAGGAAGGGTTCGCCCAGAAATTAAGAAAAGTCTGTCGTCAATTACTCACTCATCGTTGGTTGAATACAGACAAAGATATTTGAACTGTTTGCTTTCCTACACTCTTTAAAATATCTTCTTTTGTGTTCAACAGAACAAAAGAATATTATAAGGTAGTCAATGGGGTCCAATAACTTGTCAGCATTTTGTTCAAATATCTTTCCCTTTGTTTATCAGAACAAATACATTTATACAGATTTGAAACAACTCAAAGGAGTGTAAATGATGACAGAAATGTCATTTTTGGGTGATGTATTCCTTTAACATATCAGTAAAAGATTTAAAGTTACTTAAAGTAGTTTTTTTTTTTTTAAACTGCTTGTTTGTTCTTGTTGACTTAATGTGAATTCAGTCATCAGAATTTCAGCTGTGAATTGGGTTGAAGAGAATATAAGCGTGTGTGTGAACAGAGATAAACCCTGAAGAGAAGCGACATCTGTTTTATGTGTTGACATAAGTGTGAATGAGCTGATATAAACGTGTGTGTGTTAACATGTTGGGCAAGTTACTCTGAAAAAGTTATTTGATATACATATTCAATAGAGTCATTAGATTACTTTAGAAATTACTCTCTCCAAAAAGATTTTATTTAATTATTACTTTCTATATCCTACATCAACTTTGATAAGTCAAGTGATTCAAGGATACAAATGAAACAGCTCTTTTAATTCATTCAAATAAATAACATAAAACTACATATTAACTTCAGGAAAAATAAGAGTTATCCCTTACTTTACTCTTTCAAGGGAGAAGTTGTTAAATTACTTTGTAACTAGTTACACCCAACACTGCATGATATGATTTTTGTTTTGCTGGAAACATCGGTTTATGTAGATTTTGATTCAGTAGAATGTTTGATTTTCTAGTTCAGTGTTTAAGTGTCCACAACTTCAGTTTTATTCATGAAAAAAGATATTTCTGGGTTATATTCTGTATTTCCATTATGACTGTAAATGATCAAATAGTCACCAGGAGTAGAGCTGAGAGAATTATTGATCGGCCACATTTATTTTTGTTCTAACAGACGTTTTTTTATTAAACTTTGTGACTGCTCTTCATTTGATGGATGGTGTCTTTCTTTCTTACTCGAGTGGAAGTGACGCTGTCTGCTTGTGCCAACCTGTTGTGTGATTCGTTTATTCCAAGATTTTTCATCCTGCAGAGTCGTGTCGAGAGTTTGTAAGAGAAGGAAAATTGTGTTAAAAGGTTCGTCCTCCGGCCGGACAGATCCGTGAGAATGGAAGCGAGATGGAAAAACTGTCAGTCACACTAGAGGCTGCTGCAGCTGTGGTAACGTGTGTGTGTGTTTGGGGGGGTCAGAGGTCAAGAGAGTTCACCTGGGGGGGTGATACACTCATTCTGTCAGGAAACACACACAGTTGATGCAGTGTCATCGCTGGCCAAACAGCTTCCTGAACCCACCGGTACAGTTACACAGAGATGGAACGTAGTGAAAACTGCCCCCCTGCACACACACACTCCTGCAGACCGCACGGTGGGAAGGAAAACTTGTGTAACTGTAATTGTGTGTTGAATCACAGGCCTGTGGCGGCTCTGGATGTGTGAGAGGTTTTTCCTCTGATACGGAGGCCACAGTGGGGAGGCTGGTGTGAAGCAATAACCACAGCCCCCCCAACACACAGCAGGGCATTATGGGTACCATACCCCGGCACTGTACTCGAGCACCTGTTTCATCTTTCCTGCAGTGGTTACCACGGTTACGACATCCCTATTGACACTGAGAGACACTTCCTCTACTCACACACAATATACACTTATTACACTATAAAAACTGTCACTTTTGTTAATCAACTTAAATGCGTCTCAGAAATGTGAACTAAATATAAACATTTGCAGAAAACCATTTAATGGTCACACTTCCAAAAAAAGATCAAGACTAAACTCTGTTATGACCTGCACACGTTAAAGTTACTAGACATTTTCTCATCAAAGCATTTCAGTTAATTGTTTTATTTTGTGCAAACTTATAAAACAATGTAGTATAGATTAAATGTACTTTAAGTCATGGTGAATAAAAGTGTCTGCGAAAGGAATAAATAGTAATATTATAAAACAAAAACTTATAAAAAGAATCTTGTGTTTAAAGTTTGTCATTAGAACAAAGCAAAAGCATCAAACATTAAGAATTCAGATACTATTGAGATATTAACACAAACACAATTTAAAATCACAATTGTATTTATGTAAGAAACACTTTTTTTTAAGAAATAAGATTATTATTATAATTAGAGTTTGTACACATTTTATATCGTACATGAGCAACATTTTACAGTTCACATTGATTTGTTCCGACACACTAACATCAGCACATGCTTTCACACTCATCTTTTGCTACTCAGTTTTCTGTTTACTGTACCGCCGCCGTCCAACCTCACAGACGACCGAGCCCAGCGCCGCTCCCACAGCGCCTCCTACAGCTCCGGAGAGAAACACGCCCAGCGCCGCTCCCAGCAGAGCTCCTACAGCTGGAACCTTCGGCACGCGCTTCACACCTGAGCCCGCACTCTCACAGACGGAGCGCAGCAGCGACGGAGATTGTGCGGAGGTGGAGAGGAGCGCCACGGACTCCAGATGGATGTTCTTCCCAGCTGCGAGCTCCTCTTCTTCTTCTGTCTCCTTCAGATCATGCAGAGTGTGGGACAGGTTCTGCTGTCTGTCTCTTCGAATGGTGGAGATCTCCTCTTGTCTCCCACTTCCGGCCTCCCGGTCGAGCGAACTGCTGTAGTAACCTCCTCCGCTCTCTCTCACTGTCTGCTGCACTTTGTCCAGCAGCTCGGTCACGCCACCTCGGTCTCCGCGCCGCAGCACGTGATAGCGGTCGCCGCATTTCTGCACCAGCTCCAGCATCTCTGGGTGGCGGGAGGCGATGTACGCCTCGACCCCCTCCATGCCCACCACCTCCGGCAGCAGGTCAGAGTGCGTGAAGAGGACGAGTGTGTGCCGGCGGACGGCGTCGGGTCCGAACACGCCCTCCAGCGCGCACAGAGACGGCAGCTCAGAGTGGGCGGGTCGGTCGACGGGGACACACATCAGGAAGATGTGTGGACCCGGAGCAGACAGAACTAGACATCTGGAGATCTGCCGTTTGACCTCTTCAGGAGCTCTCTCTGAATCGAACCAGTCTGGTGTGTCAACCACAGACACCTGACAGAGAGAGAGAGAGAGAGAGAGAGAGAGAGAGAGAGATGATGATCTGCATTCGTCTGATGTGTGCCGTGGAGCTCAGTTCAGAAAATAAATCATGTGACACCGACCCGCTGGTTCTGTACAAGCGTTTGGCCTTTCACACACTCCTGAGGCGACGCTGTGACGTCATCAGTGTGTCGTTCGAACACCTCACAGCCCAGAATGATGTTTCCAGCCTCACTCTTCCCAGAACCACGACGGCCCAACAGAATCATCCTCAGCTCAGAATCATTCTGAACATCAGTGGAGGACGAGAATGTTTCACTGCCGTCCACAACCTTTCTAATACTGTGATGAACTGAAGGACAAACATCAATGTTACACAATCACAGACAGACAAATCATTTGCTCCATATGATCAAATTGTGTTGTGTTTTTACATTCGAGAACAAACTTGAAGATCACAAATGTTGTTAAATCACATCCGTGTTTCTGATGGATGTCACAGCATCACAGACTCAAAGCAAAACCTACGCAAGCATATCTCAATGAGCAGCGTGTGAAATGAATCGACTCACTGGTGTTGATGAAGTTTTGGTTGTTGTGAGTCTCCGACACCTCCAGTATGTTATTGAGAATAGCGCCCTCTGCAGACACAAACACACACCATCAGAATGTATGTCACCTGTTTGATGGAATTTTGTTTATATGTGAACTTCAGACCTCTGTTGAGTTTGAAACTGGAGCTTCTCTCCAGCGGCGAGTGTGTCATCTGTGTTTGATCACTCTCACGTCGCTGCGAGTGAAGCACGTTGACCAACTGCGTCTCAATCATCGCATCACTTCCTGTTTCCTCAGTGCTGTCACTCTGATCTATGAGTCTGTTCCATGATCTTGTTCCTGTAGCATTGAGCTTCGGCTGGGATTTCTCCAGCATCTCCTGGTCTGTGTTCAGGGTGAATCCTCCGTTCATCTCAATCATCTTCTCCACCTGAGCAACAGATCACACACATCAGATCTGAATTCACATGACGCTCTTTTCTCTCAGAAGTGACTGTGGCTTCTACGACACACATGCTTACCTTCCTGAAAACCTTTCTAAACGTTCCATTAACAATTTAAGAATAAGAGAAATTACTGAACATTACTGCAAGAACATTTAGAGAACATTCATGAGCTGAAGTACAATATGGATCTTTACTGTACATGAATGTGAGTGTGAAGACATTTCTCCTGAAGACTGTCGGCGTTGGATTAGATATTCATAAAGTGAATTCATAAAGTGGTGATTCTAGATAAAATACTGATTCATTCAAACTCCCAAAATACAAGTGAATCATTTCTGTAACGCTGCCTGTTGTTGGTGTTTTTTAGGTCAGTGTGTTATGAATGAAATGTGTGTTTTCTGAATGAGAATTATTGCTAGTGTTATGTTGGAATGAGCTTGATGAAGAGTGAGTTCTGGAGTCATGTTGGTAATGCAGTGATGTGTGTGTTGTGTCAGGGGCTATTTTTATTCTGTCCATTCTGAAAGACACTATTAGCTGAGAAATGATCCACTTCACCTTTAAATGACAGACAGAATGAGATTCAGTATGACCCGTCGGATCAGATGTAGATCTCTTTCATCATTTACACAATCAGGCCTCAAGATCAGTCCTGGAGCCGGTTGCATAAACTCCTTAGACGAGTCTTACAAGTTAGTCGTCTAATTATTTTCTTCAAGACCCATCAGTTACATAAAAGGTAAATTGGTCAAATTGAAATCTTAAAAGCACGGCTAATAGCCCTAACTAATTGATAATTGCTAGATAGTGAAACACAATTTTAACTTAGCGGAAAATTTTAAGCAACTGGCCCTTGAATAAAAACTGATGCTGAATAAGACTGAATACATATTCTGTAGCCCCGCCCCCTCAGCCTCACCTCTTCCAGAAGCGTGATGACCTGCTGTCTGTCGTGAGGTTTGCGGTTGTTGATCACATGACAGCGACCGTGACATCTCCTCAGCACCTCCTGAAGCCCCTCCTCCTGTCTCAGGTACTCGTGCAGACTGCGGCTCATCAGGTAATCTCCACAGGTGAGCAGCACCAACGTGTGATGGAGCACCGACCGGCCGAACATCTGCTCCAGCTGATCCGGGATCTTCTGCTCCATCTCTGTGAACTCACCGACAGGAATCAGAATGAGGAAGACGAGAGGCCCCGGAGCGCTCAGATCGATGGCCCGCCGCGTCTCCATCTGAATGTCAGCCTCCACCTGCCCACCTCTCCAGTACCAGCGAGGGGTCTCCACCACGCTCAACCTCCGGCCCTCGGACAGAGCTCGCCATACCTGACACTCACGTGAAGAGGTTGAAGGTCTCAGATGTGAACTTTGACCCAACAGTGTGTCAGTGGTGAGAGTCTTTCCACAGCTAATACTGCCCACCAACACCAAACAGAGATCAGACACTGAAACACACACAACACTGTTCATCAGAGATCAGACACTGAAACGCACACAACACTGTTCATCAGAGATCAGACACTGAAACACACACAACACTGTTCATCAGAGATAAGACACTGACACACGCACAACACTGTTCATCAGAGATCAGACACTGACACACGCAACACTGTTCATCAGACACTGACACACGCACAACACTGTTCATCAGAGATCAGACACTGAAACACGCAACACTGTTCATCAGAGATCAGACACTGACACACGCACAACACTGTTCATCAGAGATCAGACACTGACACACGCACAACACTGTTCATCAGAGATCAGACACTGAAACACGCACAACACTGTTCATCAGAGATCAGACACTGACACACGCACAACACTGTTCATCAGAGATCAGACACTGAAACACGCAACACTGTTCATCAGAGATCAGACACTGACACACGCAACACTGTTCATCAGAGATCAGACACTGACACACACAACACTGTTCATCAGAGATAAGACACTGACACACGCACAACACTGTTCATCAGAGATCAGACACTGAAACACGCAACACTGTTCATCAGAGATCAGACACTGAAACGCACACAACACTGTTCATCAGAGATCAGACACTGAAACACGCACAACACTGTTCATCAGAGATAAGACACTGACACACGCACAACACTGTTCATCAGAGATCAGACACTGAAACACGCAACACTGTTCATCAGAGATCAGACACTGACACACGCAACACTGTTCATCAGAGATCAGACACTGAAACGCGCACAACACTGTTCATCAGAGATCAGTCACTGAAACACGCACAACACTGTTCATCAGAGATCAGACACTGAAACACGCACAACACTGTTCATCAGAGATCAGACACTGAAACACGCAACCCTGTTCATCAGAGATCAGACACTGAAACGCGCAACACTGTTCATCAGAGATCAGACACTGAAACGCGCACAACACTGTTCATCAGAGATCAGACACTGAAACACACACAACACTGTTCATCAGAGATCAGACACTGAAACGCACACAACACTGTTCATCAGAGATCAGACACTGAAACGCACACAACACTGTTCATCAGAGATCAGACACTGAAACGCACACAACACTGTTCATCAGAGATCAGACACTGAAACGCACACAACACTGTTCATCAGAGATCAGACACTGAAACGCGCACAACACTGTTCATCAGAGATCAGACACTGAAACACGCACAACACTGTTCATCAGAGATCAGACACTGAAACACACACAACACTGTTCATCAGAGATCAGTCACTGAAACACACACAACACTGTTCATCAGAGATCAGACACTGAAACGCACACAACACTGTTCATCAGAGATCAGTCACTGAAACACGCACAACACTGTTCATCAGAGATCAGACACTGAAACACACACAACACTGTTCATCAGAGATCAGTCACTGAAACACGCACAACACTGTTCATCAGAGATCAGACACTGAAACACGCAACACTGTTCATCAGAGATCAGTCACTGAAACGCACGCAACACTGTTCATCAGAGATCAGTCACTGAAACACGCAACACTGTTCATCAGAGATCAGACACTGAAACACGCACAACACTGTTCATCAGAGATCAGTCACTGAAACACGCACAACACTGTTCATCAGAGATCAGACACTGAAACGCACACAACACTGTTCATCAGAGATCAGTCACTGAAACACGCACAACACTGTTCATCAGAGATCAGACACTGAAACGCACACAACACTGTTCATCAGAGATCAGACACGCAACACTGTTCATCAGAGATCAGTCACTGAAACACGCAACACTGTTCATCAGAGATCAGACACTGAAACGCGCACAACACTGTTCATCAGAGATCAGACACTGAAACACACACAACACTGTTCATCAGAGATCAGACACTGAAACACGCACAACACTGTTCATCAGAGATCAGACACTGAAACACGCACAACACTGTTCATCAGAGATCAGTCACTGAAACACGCACAACACTGTTCATCAGAGATCAGTCACTGAAACACACACAACACTGTTCATCAGAGATCAGTCACTGAAACACGCACAACACTGTTCATCAGAGATCAGACACTGAAACGCACACAACACTGTTCATCAGAGATCAGACACTGAAACGCGCACAACACTGTTCATCAGAGATCAGTCACTGAAACACGCACAACACTGTTCATCAGAGATCAGTCACTGAAACACGCACAACACTGTTCATCAGAGATCAGACACTGAAACGCACACAACACTGTTCATCAGAGATCAGACACTGAAACGCGCACAACACTGTTCATCAGAGATCAGTCACTGAAACACGCACAACACTGTTCATCAGAGATCAGACACTGAAACACGCAACACTGTTCATCAGAGATCAGACACGCAACACTGTTCATCAGAGATCAGTCACTGAAACACGCAACACTGTTCATCAGAGATCAGTCACTGAAACGCACACAACACTGTTCATCAGAGATCAGTCACTGAAACACGCACAACACTGTTCATCAGAGATCAGACACTGAAACACGCAACACTGTTCATCAGAGATCAGTCACTGAAACGCACGCAACACTGTTCATCAGAGATCAGTCACTGAAACACGCAACACTGTTCATCAGAGATCAGTCACTGAAACACGCAACACTGTTCATCAGAGATCAGTCACTGAAACACGCACAACACTGTTCATCAGAGATCAGACACTGAAACGCACACAACACTGTTCATCAGAGATCAGACACTGAAACGCGCACAACACTGTTCATCAGAGATCAGTCACTGAAACACGCACAACACTGTTCATCAGAGATCAGACACTGAAACACGCAACACTGTTCATCAGAGATCAGACACGCAACACTGTTCATCAGAGATCAGTCACTGAAACACGCAACACTGTTCATCAGAGATCAGTCACTGAAACGCACACAACACTGTTCATCAGAGATCAGTCACTGACACACGCACAACACTGTTCATCAGAGATCAGACACTGAAACACGCACAACACTGTTCATCAGAGATCAGACACTGAAACGCACACAACACTGTTCATCAGAGATCAGACACTGAAACACACACAACACTGTTCATCAGAGATCAGTCACTGAAACACGCACAACACTGTTCATCAGAGATCAGTCACTGAAACACGCACAACACTGTTCATCAGAGATCAGACACTGAAACGCACACAACACTGTTCATCAGAGATCAGACACTGAAACGCACACAACACTGTTCATCAGAGATCAGACACTGAAACACGCACAACACTGTTCATCAGAGATCAGACACTGACACACGCAACACTGTTCATCAGAGATCAGACACTGAAACACGCAACACTGTTCATCAGAGATCAGACACTGAAACACGCACAACACTGTTCATCAGAGATCAGTCACTGAAACACACACAACACTGTTCATCAGAGATCAGACACTGAAACGCGCACAACACTGTTCATCAGAGATCAGTCACTGAAACACACACAACACTGTTCATCAGAGATCAGACACTGAAACGCGCACAACACTGTTCATCAGAGATCAGACACTGAAACGCCCACAACACTGTTCATCAGAGATCAGACACTGAAACGCACACAACACTGTTCATCAGAGATCAGTCACTGAAACACGCACAACACTGTTCATCAGAGATCAGTCACTGAAACACGCGCAACACTGTTCATCAGAGATCAGACACTGAAACGCCCACAACACTGTTCATCAGAGATCAGACACTGAAACGCACACAACACTGTTCATCAGAGATCAGACACTGAAACGCGCACAACACTGTTCATCAGAGATCAGACACTGAAACGCGCACAACACTGTTCATCAGAGATCAGACACTGAAACGCACACAACACTGTTCATCAGAGATCAGACACTGAAACGCACGCAACACTGTTCATCAGAGATCAGACACTGAAACGCACGCAACACTTTTCATCAGAGATCAGTCACTGAAACGCACAACACTGTTCATCAGAGATCAGACACTGAAACGCACACAACACTGTTCATCAGAGATCAGACACTGAAACGCACGCAACACTTTTCATCAGAGATCAGTCACTGAAACGCACAACACTGTTCATCAGAGATCAGACACTGAAACGCGCACAACACTGTTCATCAGAGATCAGACACGCAACACTGTTCATCAGAGATCAGTCACTGAAACACACACAACACTGTTCATCAGAGATCAGACACTGAAACACACACAACACTGTTCATCAGAGATCAGACACTGAAACGCACAACACTGTTCATCAGAGATCAGACACTGAAACGCACACAACACTGTTCATCAGAGATCAGTCACTGAAACACGCACAACACTGTTCATCAGAGATCAGACACTGAAACGCACACAACACTGTTCATCAGAGATCAGACACTGAAACGCGCACAACACTGTTCATCAGAGATCAGTCACTGAAACACACACAACACTGTTCATCAGAGATCAGTCACTGAAACACGCACAACACTGTTCATCAGAGATCAGACACTGAAACGCACACAACACTGTTCATCAGAGATCAGACACTGAAACACACACAACACTGTTCATCAGAGATCAGACACTGAAACGCACACAACACTGTTCATCAGAGATCAGACACTGAAACGCACACAACACTGTTCATCAGAGATCAGACACTGAAACGCGCACAACACTGTTCATCAGAGATCAGTCACTGAAACGCACACAACACTGTTCATCAGAGATCAGACACTGAAACGCGCACAACACTGTTCATCAGAGATCAGTCACTGAAACACGCACAACACTGTTCATCAGAGATCAGACACTGAAACACGCAACACTGTTCATCAGAGATCAGACACTGAAACGCACACAACACTGTTCATCAGAGATCAGACACTGAAACACGCAACACTGTTCATCAGAGATCAGTCACTGAAACACGCACAACACTGTTCATCAGAGATCAGACACTGAAACGCACACAACACTGTTCATCAGAGATCAGTCACTGAAACACGCACAACACTGTTCATCAGAGATCAGTCACTGAAACACACACAACACTGTTCATCAGAGATCAGTCACTGAAACACGCACAACACTGTTCATCAGAGATCAGACACTGAAACGCACACAACACTGTTCATCAGAGATCAGACACTGAAACACACACAACACTGTTCATCAGAGATCAGACACTGAAACGCACACAACACTGTTCATCAGAGATCAGACACTGAAACGCACACAACACTGTTCATCAGAGATCAGACACTGAAACGCGCACAACACTGTTCATCAGAGATCAGTCACTGAAACGCACACAACACTGTTCATCAGAGATCAGACACTGAAACGCGCACAACACTGTTCATCAGAGATCAGTCACTGAAACACGCACAACACTGTTCATCAGAGATCAGACACTGAAACACACACAACACTGTTCATCAGAGATCAGTCACTGAAACACACACAACACTGTTCATCAGAGATCAGACACTGAAACGCACACAACACTGTTCATCAGAGATCAGTCACTGAAACACGCACAACACTGTTCATCAGAGATCAGTCACTGAAACACGCACAACACTGTTCATCAGAGATCAGACACTGAAACGCACACAACACTGTTCATCAGAGATCAGACACTGAAACGCACACAACACTGTTCATCAGAGATCAGTCACTGAAACACACACAACACTGTTCATCAGAGATCAGACACTGAAACGCACACAACACTGTTCATCAGACACTGACACACGCACAACACTGTTCATCAGAGATCAGACACTGAAACACGCAACACTGTTCATCAGACACTGACACACGCACAACACTGTTCATCAGAGATCAGACACTGAAACACGCAACACTGTTCATCAGACACTGACACACGCACAACACTGTTCATCAGAGATCAGACACTGACACGCACACAAAGTTCAGCAAAAATAATACGATAAATATGAAAGTGATCTTTTTGTCAGATATGGTGACACATACCCGAAATGTGACCTCTGCATTTAACCCGTCCAGAGAGTAGTGAACACACGTACACCCAGAGCAGTGGGCAGCTATCACTGCAGCGACCAAGAAGGGGTCAGGTGCCTTACTCAAGGGCACCTCAGTCGTTACCCGCCAGCCCTGAGGATCCAACAGGTCCGACTCTCTAAACATTAGGCCACGACTGCTTTACATATATAAATATATATATATTGACCACAAAATGAATCACTTACTATTCAAGAGATGTTACTTTCTTACATGGGACTTAACATGTTGCAGCTTTAAGAGACCATCCATCATTAAAGAAATTTTTATGTCAAATTTCATCGGTTCTTGTGTCTCAACGTCAAATGTGTGTTTTGCACTTGAACACCAATGAGATTCAGATTTATGGATGTGAGACCATATTCGAGGTGACATGCTGATCTGTATGTTGATCACTAAAGAAAAATTTAAATATTAAAGTTTCCATTCACAAACATATGCTTTCCCTTCAGAAGACATTGAAGCCAACATAGTTGTTTGGATTACTTAAATGATAAGTCTCATATAGAAAGACTAGATTTTGATATATATATATATATATATGTATTAGTTTGTGTTCAGCTGAAGAAAATCATTTACAAAGTGAAATCACATCCAGTCTGAAGTTCAACAGACTGATTCATTTGAAAACTGAGATTCAATTTTTTATACTTGCAGTCGCAACCAGCAACAGCCAAATTGTAAAATAATAAGATTTTATGTTTTCGTATATTTTATTTCCAGATGTCATGCGCAACCCATTGATTCAGAAACTGTCAATTCATTCCATGAAATCGATACTAATCGCAAGAAAGTTTGCACAATGTAACACAAAAAATGATTATGTAATGATTAATTTTAATATTCTTTATTTTCACATGCCTCTATTCTAAAATATGTTTACAGATACTTTGTTCTGCAGCTTGTAAAGTGCTTCAGAAATAACATGAAATCTAACAAATATTTAATGGTAAAAAGGAAACAAGAGCTGGAATGAAAATGTTGAAACAAGTTCTACATAAACTGTGTAGAGAATCAGTGATTGTTCTGTGTGACACTGATCTCAAACACTCACACGTCAGTCCAGTTCAACAACATTCAGCCACACACACGTCTGGTTTATTATCTCTGTGGGGACAGGCCATAGGTGTAATGATTTGTATACTGTACAAACTGTATATTTTATCCTCTAAACCTAAAGATCGTAGAAAACTTTGTTTTTTTTTAAATATTATTCTGTACAATTTATCATTTTTGCCCATGGGATCTCAATTTTGGTCCCCACAGTGACACAGGTCCCCATGAGTTGGTGTGTATTTAGGTCCTATAAAAACAAGGCCACACACACACGCGCGCGCGCGCATTTATTTCAGAAACATCTGAAATAAATTCCTTAATGTGTGAGACACCTGAAGCAGCACACTCTCCACAAAACATGAAACACTTCAAGAACACAAGACGTCATCATCACATTATAAGATCTTACCCTGAGAAGAGAAATCCATGGTGCTGTCTGTCCGCTCATATGTCTCTGTCTGATCAGATTGTCCCCCCGCGTCTCTCTCTCTCTCTCTCCCCCTGTCACTCTTGCTCAGCGTGCTCATGAATGCAGCTCTGGGTGGTGGAGACGCGCTCCATACATGTGAATCACATCCATGTAACCGCACCTAGACCAACCCAACCTGCAGCCGCACACCACCGAGGGTGTGTCAGTTTCACCTGAGCGCATATAATCTGATGAATGTGAAATATTCACAACATAAAAGAAAGATGGATCTACAACTATTTCAAACAAGGAAAAGACTAAATAACAAAGTCAAGAGAAGCAGACCAACCCAGAGTTAAAAGAGCATATTAAAATCAATTTTATTGGAAGAAAACAAAACAGAAACGCAACAGAAATATAAAATCAAAGATCAGGTAAAAATGGAGCGTAGCAGATTAAAAGTTGAAGTGTCTGTAAATGTATCCAGTGCAAATCTGCGCTTGAGTCCAGAGGTGTTCATCCATCAGTAGAGCAGCCGCGTGAGGTGCGAGCGATCTGTTATAAACCCGGCATCACGTATGCGATGTTATCTAGAGTGTTTGACTGACACACACACACACACACACACACAAAATGGTGTACATCACTCTGCTCATCAGCAATATTTATCATTATGTTAAATGTCAATTCAATACCAGCAGCTGATGTGGACATCCGTTGAGTTCTGACACCTGTGTGGTGAGACAAACCAAAGGACCCAGAGCACACAGAACAGAGTCCAACAGAACCGACAGAGAGCCCGACACAGTCACCATCCCCTGCAATACACACAGGACAGAAAACATCTGATGCTGACCGAACACAGCCACATCACGCAGACAGACAGCGTCACTGGAACCAATGAGTTCTTTACCTCAGTCTCCTGCAGTCTGCGCCCAATCAGAGACAGAGATTCACCCAGCAGCTGCAGGTGAGCAGCCGCATCAATGGGATCCACATCAGGGTCTCTGAGAGGCAACACAGATCCATTCTGGACCGGAGCGACCGCTGTGTCCTGTCTCTTCAGCGCAATGCCTCCCCCTACAGGTGGATGATGATCTGATCGACAAACGGTGACATCATCAACACGTCAGCCCGCGGCTGGTCTTTAACGTTGAAAGCGTGAGATGGCTGACCTTTAGGCTTGTTGCTGTCTTTGTGGTGTCTTTGAGATGCTGTTTGATGCTGTTTGACAGCGTCTGCTTTCATCTGTTTCCGCTGGAGATACTCGGATCTCTCTCGCCACACCTGAGAATCATCAAAGCGTGAGCAGAACGCCAGCTATGGCACCTCACACACCTTATGTGATGTTACGATGATGTTGGGCACCTGTTTGTCTCCCTCGGGCAGCTGCTTCCAGGCATCTGCCAAACGTTTACTCAAATCACCGAAATCTGAATCAACAACATCATCACAGATCTCAGACGCAGCATTGTGTGTTCTGTGCACGGTGCACATTTTAAACAACAACACTGACATGCTGAGCACAAACATAAGCAGACTAGACCGTTTTCGGTTTTAAAACTTGGGTGTTGCTTCGAACTTCCATTTATCCACAGAAGAAGAAGAAAACTCACCGAGCCCCGGCTCCTCCTCTAGAATACTGTTTCTGTACTCCTTATAAAAGATCTGATATGCTGTCAAAACCTTCTTCTTCTGAAAGACAGTTAGAGGGCACGTTCAGTGCTAGACATCTCTCGGTTCATCTGCTGCTGTGCCTCACATGATTCTGCTCACCTTTTTGTCTTTGCTCTTGCGTTTGCCTCCTTCTTGTCTCTTCTTTTTCTCCTCACGCCTGTGATGACCTGCAGAGTGCACGCTTCGTTCTGCGTTGCCGTAGGCTGAGACGGAAGGTGCAAGGTGAGAACGGAGCGACGGCGCTCAAACAAACAGATGTGATGATGATCGTACCTGCTGCAGTTTTACTGCTGTGCTTCTTTTCACGGTGTCTATCCTTCTTTTTCTTGATCTTCTTGCTTTTCTTCTTCTTCTTGATGTGGGTCGACATCTCGTGGATCATGAGCTTCCCACAACTGCTGCCATCTGGAGACGATGATCCGCTGCTGTCGGCTGCAAAATCCTGACATCCGCCGTAATGCCCTGACACGCAGAAAGACAATGACAATGCATGAGCGCATGTAAGCATTTCTTCCGGACAGAATAATGAACCGATGCATGAAGGTCTCCACACCTTCCAGCTCCACCTCCTCGCCCACCACGGGCAGACCCTCTCGCACCACCTGCGGCTGCTTTCTGGATGAGGAGGCATTTCTCATCTCTTTCCTGCGCTCCTTTGATGGGGAGAGAGAGGGGTACGGTGATTCCGTGGCCGCGGCCGTCGGGGAGGTGATGGCCTGCAGGAGACCCATGGCTGTCTGAGGAGACGTCGACAGGTCAGGTGATGACAGCAGTGACCGATGACTCTCTGAAGACACTTTCTGCTTTTTGTGGTGAGATCCCGAGCTGTGATCTACACGAGAGACACATGAACAGTTGTTTAACATAAACTTCACCCAAACATGTGCACGTGTCAAGTTCTGTAAATCACATGTTCTCCATTCAAATGTAAATTGGGATGATTCCTCAGTGTTATCATCACTCACCTTTATAGAAATAATCGTCATGTTTCTTTTTCTTCTTGTGAATATCACTGCTTGTGTAGAAGTCTTGAGACTCCTGTGAAGAACACACTTGAGTTTCTCTGTTGTTATTACACACAGCTTTGTGTGGGGATGATGATGATGATGATGAAGGTCATGATCAGTTACCTTCAGTCGTTTCTTGGAGGATTTTCTGACCTCTGCATCAATCATTTCTTCTTCTCTCAACAGGTCTTTATAAGATCTTCTCTTCTCCCTCTGACTGCGACCAGCGACCAGACTGACCTCACTCTCCATCTACACAAAACACACACATAACATTCCAAAAGAGAAACTGTGTGTCTTACTGAGCTTTGAACGCGTAGTTAAGACATTGCGTGAGCATTTATAACGCGTATGAGTTCGTGTTTATTGTGTGTGCACGTATGCGTGTGTTGTTTGTTTATCTCCGCTAACACGCTAGCCGGCTCCACTTAATACTAGCGCATAATTCATGGAAGATAAAAGTTCTTTCTCTGATAAACACCATTTAAACGCGTTTACATTTATATCAGTAATGAACCATAATTTGATTTACTAACACGCTTCATTGGTTTTACCTTTATTAAACATCAAGCGCCTCTTGTCGTCATCTTGGGGTTAGTTTCTCGTAGGACGACCTATTCGCGCTCGCCGGCGCCTCTAGCGGACGGGCGGAGGACAGCTGCGCATGCGCATTGTAAAAGTATGAGTCGACGGGCTGGTTCTGTTGGGAAATACTTGATGTGTTTTAGATTCGATTGCTCTTGATTTGCATCAAATTATTAAACTGCGAGGAACTAAATCTGCCAGTAATGTCCTAAATGTAAACATTTTCTATAGGAATCAGTTTGTGTTGTATTTGTAGTAAAAACATAATAAACATGATGTTACCATCGGCTCGTTATTGTTTCTATTGTTTAGTATTAAGTATGTTTAGTATTAAGTATGTTTAAGTATGGTGTTGTTTAAGTATGCTGTTGTTTAAGTATGGTGTTGTTTAAGTATGGTGTTGTTTAAGTATGCTGTTGTTTAAGTATGGTGTTGTTTATGTATGGTGTTGTTTAAGTATGCTGTTGTTTAAGTATGGTGTTGTTTAAGTATGCTGTTGTTTATGTATGGTGTTGTTTAAGTATGCTGTTGTTTAAGTATGGTGTTGTTTAAGTATGGTGTTGTTAAAGTATGCTGTTGTTTAAGTATGGTGTTGTTTATGTATGGTGTTGTTTAAGTATGGTGTTGTTTAAGTATGGTGTTGTTTAAGTATGCTGTTGTTTAAGTATGGTGTTGTTTAAGTATGGTGTTGTTAAAGTATGCTGTTGTTTAAGTATGGTGTTGTTTAAGTATGGTGTTGTTTAAGTATGGTGTTGTTTAAGTATGCTGTTGTTTAAGTATGGTGTTGTTTATGTATGGTGTTGTTTAAGTATGCTGTTGTTTAAGTATGGTGTTGTTTAAGTATGCTGTT
>NC_136770.1:155974-175974 GCF_947034865.1 Barbatula barbatula
TATCGAGTGACTGATCGGATTCTTACCTTCACTGGTCACACCCTCAGCATCTTCAACATCCGGCTGAAAAATATCATCAGAAATATCACCAATTGCTCTGTTGTGAAGGAAACATCTGCTCTTTCTGCTGTACATCACACACGATGCACTAAAATGTGCAGATAACACCAAAACTTTTCTCCCACAATGCTCATTACATAATATCAACATTTCTAACATTTATTCTTTCTAAAGCGGTTTTATACTAAACTGGATTAAACGTGTAGTGAAATCATGTGAGCACACGTTCACACGTCACATGTATGACGATGGTTCCAGTACACATGACGTCCTGAGCACTACACACTACACAATGCTCCTATTAAACAAACTGGATTCTAGTGTCGCTGTCTTCAGCTTGAGTCGACAGATGGCACTGTTACTTCTTTCATTGACCTGTACTGATGTGCTTTCAGTGTGTCAAAAGATTTTCTTTACCGATTCTTTGGACAGCCAGCTTTCAATATCCTCCATGACAGAGCTGTGTGGAGCCGGAGTCTGACAGAACACAAAACAACAACAATTAGAAAACAAGATTTTCATGTGAATGTGTCAGATGAACATGCGTGCGTGTGTGTAAAATAATAATATTGGATAGATGTTAGTGACACATGAACACACAGAAACACAAGAAGCTTCATCAGTCATTAACTCTACAGCCGACAGAAACTCTTGTGTTGTGTTCATGAATAAATACATGTTAAAAACACACCAGATTCTCAGAGTAAATCCACTGAGACTGACGCACCCAGCTGCTGTCGGCGTCCTTCACAGACAAACACAAACACACACACACACACACACACACTAAGGGTTAGTTGATTAGTAACTGTGGTGAAACACCAACAGCACACAAACAGTGAGTGTGTGTAACATCCACATCAGTGTTCTGAAGTTCCATCAATATGAAATATACCACAGCAGAAAATCATGCTCACCTCTCCGACTAGAAACAAAATGCACGTTATACACAGGCCACACAACATATAACAGCATATAAACACACTGGTGCAAAAGCCTGAGCTTAAAGCTGATAGAGATGAATCTGGAACATTCCTTTATTGATTGTCTGTGTACTGACCCCTGCGGTGACCTGCAGCTGTGTGTCCAGTGCTTCAGCGAGACCTTCCACAGCTCCAGGATCCTCATACCTCACACTACACACACACACAGCTCATTTTAATGCACTCACAGGAGCTGCTTACTTCGGTTTAAAAGTGAATAAATACCTCTTTCTCTGTTCAGCCAGAGAGCTGCTTCTGGTTTGAGCAAACATATCAAACTCCTCATCCTCATGCACTGAGACGGAGAGACACAGAGAGAGGTGGTCTGTCGTTCTCATGCTATATCAAATGTAATATCACAGTGAAGTCATATATTTCTCACTTGAACTGTTTGTGTGGGGCGGCGGAATGTGAGCCGCATGTTGATTGACAGCTGAAGGTGTATTCTGATTGGTTGATGGTGACACAGGACTAAGATCAATAAGGTTTCCTGTATCCTTCGGTTTAAAGAAATCAAATATAATCGTTTAAATAAATTCCATGTTCAAAAAGCTTCTCTGCCAAATACATAAATGAAAATGAATTACTCCAAGTCGTTTGACAACCCAACCGGACCTCCGTTTATCTTCAGAACGCAAATAAAGATAGTTTTGAAGAGCCGGGAGCTTTGGGACTCGCCATTGACTGCGACGCAACCAACTTTCACAGGGGGTAAAGACATCTTAGAATTCATCCATGTCAGTTGTTCAGCCTTAATTATATAAAGTGATTATTGTTTATCTTTTTGTGATTATTGTTTATTTTTGTTTGTTTGTGCACAAAAAGTCCTCGTTGTCAAAATTTATATAATTAAGGTTCAACCACATGGACTATTTCAATGGACCTGATCAAACGATGTCGGTTCTGAGGATAAACGGAGGTCCAGGGTTGTCGAACGACTTGAGGGAGAGTCATTCATGCCAGAATTTTCATCTCTTTAAGTGTTCGTTTCACTGTAAAGTACACTTAAACACTATTAAAGCATTGAGCCTTTTTCAATAAACATAAATAACCTGTGACTCTAGATGTTCTGTGTCTCGTCGTGGCATCTTATTCAATCTATCAAACCTTTATACAGAGAGAGACAGAGAGGTAAGGTTAACACATCTAAATCTGAATTGTGATGATGCAGCAGACTCCTGTGATTGTTGCAGCACCTCTCATATCGAATGAAGATGTTGTTCAGATCATCATTCAGCAGCAGAAGTTCCGCGGTCATCTCCTCATCTGAAAGATTAGGAATCAGCTCCACAATCCTCTGCTGCATCTGCTTACACACTAAAAACAACTGCTGCTCACACACACACACACACACACACACACAAAACAACAATGCGTTTCATCAAGAACAATAAATATAACAAAAAACTATGACAGAAAACACACACGCAAACACACACACATGCGCACGCACAGACGAACAAACACACCTGCAGTAGTTCAGTATCTGATGCTGAAGTTTCTCCTGGTTTCAGTTGATTTAACATCTCAGTCATGATGGTAAGATTACCTTTGACAAGATCCAGCTCTGATCTCAGTTTCTGCTTTTGGAGGGAAACCAACACACTCATATTGACCCAAACCACTGACCCCTAAAAACTACTGACCACCCCAGTCTGAGCGGCCTATAACATGTGAAATACCGGTGCGGGTGAATCTGGGCTCTGTGAAGAGTTTTGTGATGGTGAGGACAGGGTGTCTGTACCAGACGCAGAGCCGTTCTCTGGAACACTCTGTGTGAGATCATTAAGACGGAGATCAGACAGAGATCAGACGCACACAACCGGAAATTTGCAGACCAGGGGCCGGATTCACTAAATTGATCGTAAGACAAAACTAAATATGAGTTATAGGAAGTTCATAAGCATGTTGCTTGTTTTCCAAAAGTATAAAGTGACACATGCAATTTTAAGATTTTTTTAAAGAAATGTCCTAAGAAGTACAAAACATCCCCAACATTTTTCTTAATTTCGAATTTAAGACTAAATATGTGCGTTAAGTGTAATTTTCTTCTTAAGAATATTTTGTGAATCCGGCCCCAGAGTCTGATTCATCAGGATCAGAGAGGTTTACTCTGTTGGGCGTGTGGATGGGAGAGAGAGAGTCTAGATCTGTCATGGGAAACTCCAGCCCTCTGCGCCTCAAATCTTCATACACATTTACAACTCCAGCAAGAGACGGAACGTTCCGGAAGGCTCCGGCCCATGCCTGAGACACACAGCCGAAGAAACCGAGAGAGAAGTAAGTGCGACCGCCAGCCGCCGCGATGACAGACATGTAGTGTGACACGCACCTGAATGAGGTTCAGCACCCTGTCGTGAAGGATCATGGGTGGGTTGTTTTTGGGAAATATTGCTCGGACCAAAACACCCTCCACAAACTCTTTACTACACACGTGCGTATGAAAGCGATGGCCACAATTTTTCACACACGTCTCAAGAACCTGAAAACACACAAAAGCAGCAGATGATCACCACGCAAACAGACATCTGCTCGTAAAGGAAGTGATGTTATGGTGGCGCGTTATCACACTTACTGTCAGAGCCAACATCACTTCCCTGAAGTTCTTGTTCCCCACCATCCTCTTCTTTAAAGCTTTCACTGCATCTTTGGGCCTGAGGAAACAGCAGAAACCTTCAGACTCAACAAGAGAACGGAGGGAAGAAAAAGAACAAGTGGTTTCCTTTCAGTAAGTTCTTACCCGTCATCCGTCTCATTGATGATGTCACAGATCTCCAGGTTAAGACTCCAGTCCTCCGCCTGCAGGGCAGCGCTTGTGGCTTTTTCTGACACATGAATGACCATAAAAACACAATGTAAGACCAGATTACCAGAGTGCCGCAGGAATGACAAAGAACCCTTTAGCTTTAGCCACCCTACAGTTCAAGCTAAACAATTGTGAGTAATTATGTCATCTGAACAGGAATTCGAGATCACTTTAGTCCTCTTTAAAACTCTTATTTTGAAAACGCCTGCAGTGTGCATTATTTAGCGCATTCTTCAAGCCAAGTCAAGTCAGCTTTATTTATATAGGGCTTTTTACAATTGTCATTGTTACACAGCAGCTGTACAAGCATTGACTAGAAGCAAAACATAAAAGCTTATGCAAGTCAAAACACAGGTCAAATATCAGACACACTATAAATTCCTATATGCAGTGTTAATGAAATAAAATGATATAATTCTAGAATTCTTCAGTTCACAGCGGCAGAGAGACATAAAGGTGTGTGCATTAACATGACATCTTTGCCATTCTTTGTTTTAAATGCAGCTTACATAATATGATGCTGGAGCGATACAAGACATAGTAAAACGTTTGTCTGCGTTCACCCCTCGTCACACTGTTAACTAGTTGTTTACCTCCAGCAAAATGAAAGCACTTCACACCAATGACAGCATACTTTAGAAAGCAATCATGATGATGTGCTGTTTTCTTTTTCTGCACCTGGTTATAGAGAGCTGACTGTAGTTTTAGAGCCCTGGAAAGACGACGGGCAGATAGAGTTACTGTAGCTCAGCCTTATTCATTGTTCAAACGTGTACCTGGAAGCTCTTTTACAGACGCAGCAGTATTTTTATGATGAATTTTACACATATTGTGGATGTAATAAATGAACAGGCAGTCATGCACAGAACTGACAGCACTGGTGCTTATCAGAATGAACGGCAGGGAAACATCATATCAAGTTATTCCTTCTACTCAATAATGACTCGCGTTTATTATATGGATCTGTGGCTGTTGTTGTCACTTTGAATTATAAATGTTGCATGTCGATCGATTAATGTGATATTAATCTGAATTACAACAACTTTTCTTTATTCTGCATCTGCATATTCTTTCTTGGTTGTTTATTTGAGTAATGTATACAGTATGTGGTGTTATATGTATATATAATCCTCGTTGGACCCTTATATTGAAAACCTAGAATCACGAAACCTAGAGAAGTGTAAAAGTTGGTGGTGGCGACTGTGGTGTGGTTCATTCATAACAAATGTTTGGTTTTGATTTCTGTTGATGGTATTTAGGCTTCAAGCTGTGTTCAAGATAACCTTGACAGAAAAAAGTATGTTCGTAGTTTCATAAATGTTTGTTGACCAGAGAGTTTATTTTTGTAATGATCCAAATACAATGTGCAAAAGAGGATCATGGCCATGTTCAAAATAAAACAACACTGCAAGCTTAAGTCATAATATTTTAAGAACAAAGTTGCAATTTTGTGAACAGATTCAGAGACCTTTCTAATACTGAAACCTACTGAATATTCAGGGAAGCTCAGAATATAAAGGCAAAGCACAGCAGCACTTTCAGCTGGAAGGACATTTGTGTTCAACTAGTGTTAATATAACAAAAACACTATAGTTCAACTATGGAAACCAGAAATAAAACCACGGGTTTGCTATAATAATCCTAGTTTAACTTGTATTTGTCTGAGAAATTTGGTTGAAACGATGGCAAACAATCCACCTTTATTCTCAAAATCCTCATTCTGTGAAATTGTGAATTTAGTTTAAAAATATTATATATTTTTTTAAATTAAGATCATTTTATTTTTAACATGATCCCTATCCCTGCAGTACTCTGTGTGTTTAAAAATGATAAAGATTAAAATCCAGTGTGTCCAGCCCATAGTAAATAATGACGCTGTTAACGTGAAGCACGTGATCACAGCAAACAAGAGTTCACCTCTGTGAAAGCACGCGCACACGCACGCGCGTTCATGTGACCGTCAGCTGCTTTATGCGCTTCTGAGGTTCATTTGCTTGAGGAGGAAAAACTCAACAGAAAACAGAAAGAGATGATAAAGAGATAAAGATTGAAAAGAGGAAGTTGCGTGACTCCTCCGAACAGAATGAACTTTGACTGTTCGCCTCACTGATGTTTAAACGCGACTGTCGCATGACACGAGAACTTTATTTCCACTTTTAAACATTGATTTAGTAAATCTGTCTGGATTATACATATAAACGTCTGATCAACGCCCATAAATCTTTACTTTATTTTGCATCCCGCATCAACGAGAAAGACGCCGCATTTCTCCCACGCGCAGCAAAAACAACAACAACGCTCACATGATAGTTTATATAAGTACAAAGAATGTAAAGTTCAATACTTACGAATCCTCTGACCGACAGAAGACGAGAACGGACCGCCGATGAGAAACTCCATCTCTGCTGAAACCTGTGACGCGCGGCGCGTTCACATCAACAGAAATGACTGAACTATGAACGCGCGCTCGAGCGAAAGTGCGATCAATCGATATCAGACTCATCGATCCGACTTCTGATAGAGTTGAAGTCATTTTCTCTCGTACACAACATGCAGCACATCACACATCTCTTGGAGATTAAACAGACGTTGAACAGGAACACTACACACAGATGTGATAAATGCGCAACTTCTGCAGTTATGTAAACACATAAATAATCTATGAAACAAATCTTGGTGTTTATATCTCTGATGTTCAGAAGTGAAAGGTGTTTTCACACCGACCGGAGAACTTTGTGTCTGTATGTGAGTGAAGAATTTCCCAATGAAACACACGTGTTGTTTGTTTTGAATGATGTGTGTAATATATGAGAGTTTTGTAAGCAAACAGAGTTTTATCTGTTTAAACGGGTTGTGTGTTTGCAGTTTTGCAGACTCGGGAGAAGATGAGTTGAGTTATAGGACTAAATGATTTTCAGTCTATTGTATGGGATGAATTTCTCGAGCATCACTTTCCTCTTTCTTGTGAGTGTGAAATGACCTTTTTACAATTAGCATTTGGTTTGATATAAATCGGTGTAGTTAAATTGCTCATAAATCGATTAATGTCGACAATTGTAATTCATTTCAGCAATTTAATATATTTGTAAAACAAACAATAAAAATACAAAACAACAGTCAGAGACTTAATTCATTTTATTAAAGTATGTTCTATACAACTATTATGTTCACCATAAAGACAGTCTGAATGATTATTGACAATGATCAGGTGATGTATAAAGCACAATACAGAATAAATGTGTTAAACACTAACAGCAACTTTCATTGTGAAGAGGAAAGTTTTCTTCACAAAAACAATAAACTTCTTCAAGAATCTATATAATGTTTCTAATGAACTACAACATCAAACAAACAAACACACGCACACGCGCGCACACACACACACACACACAGTTGTTTATATCCATATCTCCACTATGATGATCTCCTCTTCAACACACACTGATAAAAACACAAAGCTCAATATTGTCATTTTTTCTCACTCTGCAGTTTGTTGGTCAGTCATGTGTGTTAATATGGGATTGGTCCGTAATATGCTGTATAAGCTGCAATGATCCCGGCAGTTTCAGCCATGTGTTCACATCCCAGATTCACCTCACACACTTCTCTCAAACTGAAAACACAAAATGTGATAGTGTTTATAGCCAACTGTCTACAAAACACCATTAAAGGGTGTGTGTGTGTGTATGTGTATGTGTGTGTGTGTGTGTGTGTGTGTGTGTGTTCACCTCTCCAGTTGTTGAGGACTCAGATCAGCTGCGTTGGCTCCGGCTCTCCTGCGTCGCAGAAGTCTTGCAGCCACATCTCTCTTCATCAGCACATGATTGGCAGGAGTTCCTGAGAAAACATCAAACCTTTGATTGTACTGATCAACAGTTCATCTATGACCACAAAACACACACACAACACAGAGTCACCGCTTGTGTCTCACCTTCAGCACTGGCCGAGTTTGACTCCGAAGAGGACGAGTCTGAGGTGGAATCAGATGCAGAATCAGATGTGGAATCAGACGCTGAATCAGACTCTGATGAGGAGGAGGTGGAATCAGAATCTGAGGCAGATGAGGACGATGAGGGAGAATCAGGAGAAGCAGTCGGAGACGCCACCATATCAGCCGGAGGTTCGACAGCAGCGTCAGCTTCTGTGTACACTAGACACACGTGCAGCAAACTGTTAAGAGCCCTCGATCATATATCAACAGACATATCTACAGACATGTGTCTCACCTCCCATAGACGTGCAGACAGACAGCAGAGCGCACAAGCTCAAGACAGTCAAAGTCTTCATGGCTCCTCAGAATCTCTCTTCAGAATCTTCTCAGCAGATGATGTTCGTTTGTCTTCTGTCCGTCTGTTCACCGGCGTGTTTATACTCCATCCTTCACCCCCACACTGTCCTGCTAGAGTTTGTGATTGGTTTGAGAATCGAGTAACGTTCATGCCCCTCGCTGCATTCCAACATCAACACACACACAGAGTCGAGCTCCAGAAACCACAAGCTGGCAAACGGATACACACATGCACCTAAATGTGTGAAATTGAGCCAAAACCCCATTATGAAGAACTCATTACAGACTCCACAGCCTTCTGAACGCTGGCCATATCTGTGGGAATATGTAGGCGATGCTTCTAAATGTATAACGTATATTTTTCTTCGATGGTCAATTTATTTCATTCCAGAGTCGAAATGTTCTTGGATTAAACTCAATGTGAGAAACGGCTCAGTTTTATATGTGTCTGTACTGTTATCACCGCAGCAGGTGTACAGCCATCATATGAAATAAACACAAACAGCTCAGTAAACACAATGTGGGTCACACATGTGCAACGTCTCATTAGTGTTTACTGGGATCCCCCATAATTCCCCACTTCAATCACAGGCCCATCGAGCAAGGCCCACCGGATGTGAAATAAAGTTTTTAAAAATGAAACAGCTGTAAACACACAACTGAGCCTTATTTGGTCTATCCTACACAATCCAGCCACGCTCATATCTCATAGAATTACTAGAAAGATTTGTTTATTTTCAAAGTAAGGAATTATTAAACACAACATTAACATTTGGGATTCTCCATCTGTGTTTTTAGCACAATAGTAAACTTAAAGATGGGGTATCCTGCTATGTCATGCATTCTGACTTCTTTACACTGTTAAACGTGGTTTCTCATGCTTAACATGGTCAACTTGTTAAAAACGTAAGATCACAGGGATCTTATTCCTTTTATTGGCCATCATCCCAGGAAAGAGCCGCCAACGACAAGCGAGACCCACTGACCTTCAAGATTATCAGTGCTGTGGTTTGAAAGTGATAGATGGAGCGGTCCCAGTGCTAAAAGATGCCGGACATGAACAGCACGAGGTAAGTCAAACTGAGTCATATGTCTGTGTTTTGGTGTGCAATCGGTGTGAACGTGCAGAATGTACAAAACTCAAATGAAATAGTCGTCTAAGATCCGACGTATGCCTTAAGATTAATATGAGATCAGCAGAAACTGAGTACTTGAATGATTGCTGTGTGTTTATGTCCACGTCTCACAGGATATAGATGTGACAAACACCAGCTCCTCTCTTGCCTCTCTTGACCTCAGTGTATGTTTGTGTATGTCTGCCATAGAAAGTGAGAGACTTGTTTGGCTCATCTGCTGTGTAATTTCAATGTCTGGTACTGCGTCCTTTTTACAGAAATACAGCTGAACTCTGTTCAATACTGTCCAGTCCACCATATAATTTGCACTGTTGTGTGGATGAATATTTTCTATGTTTGTTGCTTTTTCTCAGCGCTAAAGGCAGGTGACAGAAAACCGCGGAACGCAGAACCTCCAGAGGACTTAATATAACCCGCACTTTCAATAATCTGATTAGAGAGAGAGAGAGAGAGAGAGAGAGAGAGTGAGAGAGACAGAGAGTTCATGTAGTTCAGTGGTTAAACTGGGATCCACCATCATTGCAGGCACCACAAACAAACCACAGCGTGTGTGTGTATGTGTTATATAAAACAAGCTGTATAGATAGTTTGAGTATTTCTGAGCTGTACGTCGACCAAATTCCAAAACAGAGAGTCACAAAATAATTACAGTGAAGGTTTTTCTGGTTTTAGTCTGTAATGTTTTTAGCAGAAGTGAGCGGCAGTCTGGACATTCACTCTCCATATGAACCCTGCGATGACCCAAACCGAAGGAAACATGTTGAATGAGAGACAGGCGTGTGACCGTATAACTCACAACTCAATGTTTCATAGATGTGTAAGAAATTTCACTAAAGAAATGAGAAACCTTGTGATCACTTCAAAATAAGTTTATGTTCACATTATAAACTCTGCGAACAAGCTGTATTTTTTAGTCTGGCACACCACAATCTTTTCTAACAGAAGAATTCAAAAGGCCATGCAGATCTGATGTTTGTCTAATGCTATACATTTTCAAATAAACATCATTTAGTATGTTAAACGCACACATGCACTCTAGAGTCCTGCTCACAAAAACACTTCACCACTCTTTGATTAGTAAAACATGTTTAATAAACGCTTCACATTAGAGTTCAGTTTTGTCTTCAGATGTTTCCGCCTCGTTCTGCTTCTGTGGGACAGACAGACAGAAAGTTAAAGCCTTGTGTGCCGCTGTGTGTTTCTTCTGTAAACCTGACTGTAAACGTTCACCTGCAGATCTCCACTCAGGTAAGAGTCACAGAAGTTCTGCACACGCTCAGCAGAGATTTCTCCCTTTGGCATGAGCCATTTTCTGTCCGAGTCTGCGTCATAAATGGCGATGCGGGGCAGGTCACGTGACCTCAGCTTGAAGTATTCCAGTACGCGGGCATTAGCCATTTACCAGCACAAACAACATCTGCAAAACAACAAAAATGAATTATTATTCACATCTCATAAATGTATACAAATTAGCATCTTGTAAAATAGTTAGTCAGCGCGATGCGTGAAAACTTTTTGTCATGTAATAAATCTAGAGCTTTGCCGGGTTGCCACGGTGTGCTCACTTTGTCCTTGAAATTCTAGTGAAAGGTCAGATTAATTCAGTCAGATATGACCACCACCCTCACTAGCGAGACTTCATCTCATCGCTCTTTGTCACTTATGTGCAATAAATATATATTTTGTAATCTTTTTATTACCTTGCCAGTATATTTTGGTGCGAGAGCCCTGAGTCTCTCCTTCAGCTGATTAAAATCAGACATGTCTCTGTTGGACATGAGGAGCAGGTGCGTCTTCACCTCCGACTGAAACAAACCCACCGCAGACTGACACAAACAAACATTACATCACAATTCCATACAAGAAAAACACTGTAATCATTTGTATTTGGCAGATGCTTTAATCCACAGCGGTCACAAGGCATTATACTATACATTTGTTTTTTTTAGTATGTACAATTCCTGATATCAAACCCACGACCTTGGCGTTGCTCGCGCCTGCTCTAACCCTAACACACTTTAACACATTCTCTGCTATTCTATTTAAACGCAACAAAGTCTTTAAAAGACTTTATGCAGCAAGTGGAGAAGATGAGGAGGAGAAGAGAGGAGGAAATCAGATAAGAAGATGAGGAGGAGAAGAGAGGAGGAAATCAGATAAGAGGAGAAGAGAGGAGAAGAGAGGAGAGGAGGAAATCAGATAGGATGATGAGGATGAGAAGAGAGGAGAGGAGAGGAGGAAATCAGATAAGACGATGAGGATGAGAAGAGAGGATGAAATCAGATAAGAGGATGAGGATGAGAAGAGAGGATGAAATCAGATAAGAGGATGAGAGGAGAGGAGAGGAGAGGAGAGGAGAGGAGAGGAGAGGAGAGGAGAGGAGAGGAGAGGAGAGGAGAGGAGAGGAGAGGAGAGGAGAGGAGAGGAGAGGAGAGGAGGAAATCAGATAAGAGGATGAGGAGGAGAAGAGAGGAGGAAATCAGATAAGAGGATGAGAGGAGAGGAGAGGAGAAGAGAGGAGAAGAGAGGAGGAAATCAGATAAGAGGATGAGGAGGAGACGAGAGGAGGAAATTAGATAAGAGGATGAGGAGGAGAAGAGAGGAGGAAATCAGATAAGATGATGAGGAGGAGAAGAGAGGAGGAAATCAGATAAGATGATGAGGATGAGAAGAGAGGATGAAATCAGATAAGATGATGAGGAGGAGAAGAGAGGAGGAAATCAGATAAGAGGATGAGGATGAGGAGGAGAAGAGAGGAGAGGAGGAAATTGGATAAGAGGATGAGGATGAGGAGGAGAAGAGAGGAGGAAATCAGATAAGATGATGAGGATGAGAAGAGAGGAGAGGAGAGGAGAGGAGAGGAGAGGAGAGGAGAGGAGAGGAGAGGAGAGGAGAGGAGAGGAGAGGAGAGGAGAGGAGAGGAGAGGAGAGGAGAGGAGAGGAGAGGAGAGGAGAGGAGAGGAGAAGAGAGGAGGAAATCAGATAAGAGGATGAGGAGGAGACGAGAGGAGGAAATTAGATAAGAGGATGAGGAGGAGAAGAGAGGAGGAAATCAGATAAGATGATGAGGATGAGAAGAGAGGATGAAATCAGATAAGAGGATGAGGAGGAGAAGAGAGGAGGAAATCAGATAAGAGGATGAGGATGAGGAGGAGAAGAGAGGAGAGGAAGAAATCAGATAAGAGGATGAGGATGAGAAGAGAGGAGGAAATCAGATAAGAGGATGAGGAGGAGAAGAGAGGAGGAAATCAGATAAGAGGATGAGGATGAGGATGAGGAGGAGAAGAGAGGAGAGGAGGAAATCAGATAAGAGGATGAGGATGAGAAGAGAGGAGGAAATCAGATAAGAGGATGAGGAGGAGAAGAGAGGAGGAAATCAGATAAGAGGATGAGGAGGAGAAGAGAGGAGGAAATCAGATAAGAGGATGAGGATGAGGAGGAGAAGAGAGGAGAGGAGGAAATCAGATAAGATGATGAGGAGGAGAAGAGAGGATGAAATCAGATAAGATGATGAGGAGGAGAAGAGAGGAGGAAATCAGATAAGAGGATGAGGATGAGGAGGAGAAGAGAGGAGAGGAAGAAATCAGATAAGAGGATGAGGATGAGAAGAGAGGAGGAAATCAGATAAGAGGATGAGGAGGAGAAGAGAGGAGGAAATCAGATAAGAGGATGAGGATGAGGAGGAGAAGAGAGGAGAGGAGGAAATCAGATAAGAGGATGAGGATGAGAAGAGAGGAGGAAATCAGATAAGAGGATGAGGAGGAGAAGAGAGGAGGAAATCAGATAAGAGGATGAGGAGGAGAAGAGAGGAGGAAATCAGATAAGAGGATGAGGATGAGGAGGAGAAGAGAGGAGAGGAGGAAATCAGATAAGATGATGAGGAGGAGAAGAGAGGATGAAATCAGATAAGATGATGAGGAGGAGAAGAAGAGAGGAGGAAATCAGATAAGAGGATGAGGATGAGAGGAGAGGAGGAAATCAGATAAGAGGATGAGAGGAGAGGAGAGGAGAGGAGAGGAGAGGAGAGGAGAGGGGAGGGGAGGGGAGGGGAGGGGAGGGGAGGGGAGGGGAGGGGAGGGGAGGGGAGGGGAGGGGAGGGGAGGGGAGAGGAGAGGAGAGGAGAGGAGAGGAGAGGAGAGGAGAGGAGAGGAGAGGAGAGGAGAGGAGAGGAGAGGAGAGGAGAGGAGAGGAGAGGAGAGGAGAGGAGAGGAGAGGAGAGGAGAGGAGAGGAGAGGAGAGGAGAGGAGGAGAAATCAGATAAGAGGATGAGGAGGAGAAGAGAGGAGGAAATCAGATAAGAGGATGAGAGGAGAGGAGAAGAGAGGAGAAGAGAGGAGGAAATCAGATAAGAGGATGAGGAGGAGACGAGAGGAGGAAATTAGATAAGAGGATGAGGAGGAGAAGAGAGGAGGAAATCAGATAAGATGATGAGGAGGAGAAGAGAGGAGGAAATCAGATAAGATGATGAGGATGAGAAGAGAGGATGAAATCAGATAAGATGATGAGGAGGAGAAGAGAGGAGGAAATCAGATAAGAGGATGAGGATGAGGAGGAGAAGAGAGGAGAGGAGGAAATTGGATAAGAGGATGAGGATGAGGAGGAGAAGAGAGGAGGAAATCAGATAAGATGATGAGGATGAGAAGAGAGGAGAGGAGAGGAGAGGAGAGGAGAGGAGAGGAGAGGAGAGGAGAGGAGAGGAGAGGAGAGGAGAGGAGAGGAGAGGAGAGGAGAGGAGAGGAGAGGAGAGGAGAGGAGAGGAGAGGAGAGGAGAGGAGAGGAGAGGAGAAGAGAGGAGGAAATCAGATAAGAGGATGAGGAGGAGACGAGAGGAGGAAATTAGATAAGAGGATGAGGAGGAGAAGAGAGGAGGAAATCAGATAAGATGATGAGGATGAGAAGAGAGGATGAAATCAGATAAGAGGATGAGGAGGAGAAGAGAGGAGGAAATCAGATAAGAGGATGAGGATGAGGAGGAGAAGAGAGGAGAGGAAGAAATCAGATAAGAGGATGAGGATGAGAAGAGAGGAGGAAATCAGATAAGAGGATGAGGATGAGAAGAGAGGAGGAAATCAGATAAGAGGATGAGGAGGAGAAGAGAGGAGGAAATCAGATAAGATGATGAGGATGAGAAGAGAGGATGAAATCAGATAAGAGGATGAGGAGGAGAAGAGAGGAGGAAATCAGATAAGAGGATGAGGATGAGGAGGAGAAGAGAGGAGAGGAAGAAATCAGATAAGAGGATGAGGATGAGAAGAGAGGAGGAAATCAGATAAGAGGATGAGGATGAGAAGAGAGGAGGAAATCAGATAAGAGGATGAGGAGGAGAAGAGAGGAGGAAATCAGATAAGAGGATGAGGATGAGGAGGAGAAGAGAGGAGGAAATCAGATAAGAGGATGAGGATGAGAAGAGAGGAGGAAATCAGATAAGAGGATGAGGAGGAGAAGAGAGGAGGAAATCAGATAAGAGGATGAGGATGAGGAGGAGAAGAGAGGAGAGGAGGAAATCAGATAAGATGATGAGGAGGAGAAGAGAGGATGAAATCAGATAAGATGATGAGGAGGAGAAGAGAGGAGGAAATCAGATAAGAGGATGAGGATGAGAGGAGAGGAGGAAATCAGATAAGAGGATGAGAGGAGAGGAGAGGAGAGGAGAGGAGAGGGGAGAGGAGAGGAGAGGAGAGGAGAGGAGAGGAGAGGAGAGGAGAGGAGAGGAGAGGAGAGGAGAGGAGAGGAGAGGAGAGGAGAGGAGAGGAGGAAATCAGATAAGAGGATGAGGAGGAGAGGAGAGGAGGAAATCAGATGAGAGGATGAGGAGGAGAGGAGAGGAGGAAATCAGATAAGAGGATGAGAGGAGAGGAGAGGAGAGGAGAGGAGAGGAGAGGAGAGGAGAGGAGAGGAGAGGAGAGGAGAGGAGAGGAGAGGAGAGGAGAGGAGAGGAGAGGAGAGGAGAGGAGAGGAGAGGAGAGGAGAGGAGAGGAGAGGAGAGGAGAGGAGAGGAGGAAATCAGATAAGAGGATGAGGAGGAGAGGAGAGGAGGAAATCAGATAAGAGGATGAGGAGGAGAAGAGAGGAGGAAATCAGATAAGAGGATGAGGATGAGGAGGAGAAGAGAGGAGAGGAGGAAATCAGATAAGAGGATGAGGAGGAGAAGAGAGGAGGAAATCAGATAAGAGGATGAGGAGGAGAAGAGAGGAGGAAATCAGATAAGAGGATGAGGATGAGGAGGAGAAGAGAGGAGAGGAGGAAATCAGATAAGATGATGAGGAGGAGAAGAGAGGAGGAAATCAGATAAGAGGATGAGGATGAGGAGGAGAAGAGAGGAGAGGAGGAAATCAGATAAGAGGATGAGGATGAGAAGAGAGGATGAAATCAGATAAGAGGATGAGGATGAGAAGAGAGGATGAAATCAGATAAGAGGATGAGAGGAGAGGAGAGGAGAGGAGAGGAGAGGAGAGGAGAGGAGAGGAGAGGAGAGGAGAGGAGAGGAGAGGAGAGGAGAGGAGAGGAGAGGAGAGGAGGAAATCAGATAAGAGGATGAGGAGGAGAAGAGAGGAGGAAATCAGATAAGAGGATGAGAGGAGAGGAGAGGAGAAGAGAGGAGAAGAGAGGAGGAAATCAGATAAGAGGATGAGGAGGAGACGAGAGGAGGAAATTAGATAAGAGGATGAGGAGGAGAAGAGAGGAGGAAATCAGATAAGATGATGAGGAGGAGAAGAGAGGAGGAAATCAGATAAGATGATGAGGATGAGAAGAGAGGATGAAATCAGATAAGATGATGAGGAGGAGAAGAGAGGAGGAAATCAGATAAGAGGATGAGGATGAGGAGGAGAAGAGAGGAGAGGAGGAAATTGGATAAGAGGATGAGGATGAGGAGGAGAAGAGAGGAGGAAATCAGATAAGATGATGAGGATGAGAAGAGAGGAGAGGAGAGGAGAGGAGAGGAGAGGAGAGGAGAGGAGAGGAGAGGAGAGGAGAGGAGAGGAGAGGAGAGGAGAGGAGAGGAGAGGAGAGGAGAGGAGAGGAGAGGAGAGGAGAGGAGAGGAGAGGAGAGGAGAGGAGAGGAGGAAATCAGATAAGAGGATGAGGAGGAGAAGAGAGGAGGAAATCAGATAAGAGGATGAGAGGAGAGGAGAGGAGAAGAGAGGAGAAGAGAGGAGGAAATCAGATAAGAGGATGAGGAGGAGACGAGAGGAGGAAATTAGATAAGAGGATGAGGAGGAGAAGAGAGGAGGAAATCAGATAAGATGATGAGGAGGAGAAGAGAGGAGGAAATCAGATAAGATGATGAGGATGAGAAGAGAGGATGAAATCAGATAAGATGATGAGGAGGAGAAGAGAGGAGGAAATCAGATAAGAGGATGAGGATGAGGAGGAGAAGAGAGGAGAGGAGGAAATTGGATAAGAGGATGAGGATGAGGAGGAGAAGAGAGGAGGAAATCAGATAAGATGATGAGGATGAGAAGAGAGGAGAGGAGAGGAGAGGAGAGGAGAGGAGAGGAGAGGAGAGGAGAGGAGAGGAGAGGAGAGGAGAGGAGAGGAGAGGAGAGGAGAGGAGAGGAGAGGAGAGGAGAGGAGAGGAGAGGAGAGGAGAGGAGAGGAGAGGAGAGGAGAGGAGAAGAGAGGAGGAAATCAGATAAGAGGATGAGGAGGAGACGAGAGGAGGAAATTAGATAAGAGGATGAGGAGGAGAAGAGAGGAGGAAATCAGATAAGATGATGAGGATGAGAAGAGAGGATGAAATCAGATAAGAGGATGAGGAGGAGAAGAGAGGAGGAAATCAGATAAGAGGATGAGGATGAGGAGGAGAAGAGAGGAGAGGAAGAAATCAGATAAGAGGATGAGGATGAGAAGAGAGGAGGAAATCAGATAAGAGGATGAGGAGGAGAAGAGAGGAGGAAATCAGATAAGAGGATGAGGATGAGGAGGAGAAGAGAGGAGAGGAGGAAATCAGATAAGAGGATGAGGATGAGAAGAGAGGAGGAAATCAGATAAGAGGATGAGGAGGAGAAGAGAGGAGGAAATCAGATAAGAGGATGAGGATGAGGAGGAGAAGAGAGGAGAGGAGGAAATCAGATAAGATGATGAGGAGGAGAAGAGAGGATGAAATCAGATAAGATGATGAGGAGGAGAAGAGAGGAGGAAATCAGATAAGAGGATGAGGATGAGGAGGAGAAGAGAGGAGAGGAGGAAATTGGATAAGAGGATGAGGATGAGGAGGAGAAGAGAGGAGGAAATCAGATAAGATGATGAGGATGAGAAGAGAGGAGAGGAGAGGAGAGGAGAGGAGAGGAGAGGAGAGGAGAGGAGAGGAGAGGAGAGGAGAGGAGAAGAGAGGAGGAAATCAGATAAGAGGATGAGGAGGAGACGAGAGGAGGAAATTAGATAAGAGGATGAGGAGGAGAAGAGAGGAGGAAATCAGATAAGATGATGAGGATGAGAAGAGAGGATGAAATCAGATAAGAGGATGAGGAGGAGAAGAGAGGAGGAAATCAGATAAGAGGATGAGGATGAGGAGGAGAAGAGAGGAGAGGAAGAAATCAGATAAGAGGATGAGGATGAGAAGAGAGGAGGAAATCAGATAAGAGGATGAGGAGGAGAAGAGAGGAGGAAATCAGATAAGAGGATGAGGATGAGGAGGAGAAGAGAGGAGAGGAGGAAATCAGATAAGAGGATGAGGATGAGAAGAGAGGAGGAAATCAGATAAGAGGATGAGGAGGAGAAGAGAGGAGGAAATCAGATAAGAGGATGAGGAGGAGAAGAGAGGAGGAAATCAGATAAGAGGATGAGGATGAGGAGGAGAAGAGAGGAGAGGAAGAAATCAGATAAGAGGATGAGGATGAGAAGAGAGGAGGAAATCAGATAAGAGGATGAGGAGGAGAAGAGAGGAGGAAATCAGATAAGAGGATGAGGATGAGGAGGAGAAGAGAGGAGAGGAGGAAATCAGATAAGAGGATGAGGATGAGAAGAGAGGAGGAAATCAGATAAGAGGATGAGGAGGAGAAGAGAGGAGGAAATCAGATAAGAGGATGAGGATGAGGAGGAGAAGAGAGGAGAGGAGGAAATCAGATAAGATGATGAGGAGGAGAAGAGAGGATGAAATCAGATAAGATGATGAGGAGGAGAAGAGAGGAGGAAATCAGATAAGAGGATGAGGATGAGGAGGAGAAGAGAGGAGAGGAGGAAATTGGATAAGAGGATGAGGATGAGGAGGAGAAGAGAGGAGGAAATCAGATAAGATGATGAGGATGAGAAGAGAGGAGAGGAGAGGAGAGGAGAGGAGAGGAGAGGAGAGGAGAGGAGAGGAGAGGAGAAGAGAGGAGGAAATCAGATAAGAGGATGAGGAGGAGACGAGAGGAGGAAATTAGATAAGAGGATGAGGAGGAGAAGAGAGGAGGAAATCAGATAAGATGATGAGGATGAGAAGAGAGGATGAAATCAGATAAGAGGATGAGGAGGAGAAGAGAGGAGGAAATCAGATAAGAGGATGAGGATGAGGAGGAGAAGAGAGGAGAGGAAGAAATCAGATAAGAGGATGAGGATGAGAAGAGAGGAGGAAATCAGATAAGAGGATGAGGAGGAGAAGAGAGGAGGAAATCAGATAAGAGGATGAGGATGAGGAGGAGAAGAGAGGAGAGGAGGAAATCAGATAAGAGGATGAGGATGAGAAGAGAGGAGGAAATCAGATAAGAGGATGAGGAGGAGAAGAGAGGAGGAAATCAGATAAGAGGATGAGGAGGAGAAGAGAGGAGGAAATCAGATAAGAGGATGAGGATGAGGAGGAGAAGAGAGGAGAGGAGGAAATCAGATAAGATGATGAGGAGGAGAAGAGAGGATGAAATCAGATAAGATGATGAGGAGGAGAAGAGAGGAGGAAATCAGATAAGAGGATGAGGATGAGGAGGAGAAGAGAGGAGAGGAAGAAATCAGATAAGAGGATGAGGATGAGAAGAGAGGAGGAAATCAGATAAGAGGATGAGGAGGAGAAGAGAGGAGGAAATCAGATAAGAGGATGAGGATGAGGAGGAGAAGAGAGGAGAGGAGGAAATCAGATAAGAGGATGAGGATGAGAAGAGAGGAGGAAATCAGATAAGAGGATGAGGAGGAGAAGAGAGGAGGAAATCAGATAAGAGGATGAGGAGGAGAAGAGAGGAGGAAATCAGATAAGAGGATGAGGATGAGGAGGAGAAGAGAGGAGAGGAGGAAATCAGATAAGATGATGAGGAGGAGAAGAGAGGATGAAATCAGATAAGATGATGAGGAGGAGAAGAAGAGAGGAGGAAATCAGATAAGAGGATGAGGATGAGAGGAGAGGAGGAAATCAGATAAGAGGATGAGAGGAGAGGAGAGGAGAGGAGAGGAGAGGGGAGGGGAGAGGAGAGGAGAGGAGAGGAGAGGAGAGGAGAGGAGAGGAGAGGAGAGGAGAGGAGAGGAGAGGAGAGGAGAGGAGAGGAGAGGAGAGGAGAGGAGAGGAGAGGAGAGGAGAGGAGAGGAGAGGAGAGGAGAGGAGAGGAGGAAATCAGATAAGAGGATGAGGAGGAGAAGAGAGGAGGAAATCAGATAAGAGGATGAGAGGAGAGGAGAAGAGAGGAGAAGAGAGGAGGAAATCAGATAAGAGGATGAGGAGGAGACGAGAGGAGGAAATTAGATAAGAGGATGAGGAGGAGAAGAGAGGAGGAAATCAGATAAGATGATGAGGAGGAGAAGAGAGGAGGAAATCAGATAAGATG
>NC_136770.1:178474-228474 GCF_947034865.1 Barbatula barbatula
TTTAAACATTCAGGGTGTGTTGTGATGTTGTGGTGAGGATACTGATCCTGAGATGAATCCACAATTTCTCCAGAGGTACAGAAATGTTGGGATGTTTTTGCTTTGTTTCCATGACAGCAGACACCTCCCGTCTCACAGAATGCTCGTTTCTCATTATGCGTTCTTCTTGTGTCCCTTATGTCATCAATAATCGTCCATTCCAATACTCAGGTCGTGTCCCAAATGGCACACTTCATGTGGACTTGCGGTCTCGTGGACTTATATTGAGCATGCTTGCCAAGTCTACGAGTCTGTAGGGTGTAACTACAATGGGACAGCAAGTGTGGTCGACTTCACGCGGCCTGATCAAAGTACCCCTACCAGAGCCATTCCATCCATGTGCTTACACTGAACACACACACATGCGCACACACACTCACCTCAAAGAAACCGATGACAGTCACTTCTGAGGAGTCAATGAAGGCCTGAGCTGCAGGAACATCACTAAGTCTGAGGAGGGCACTCTCTTCTCCACCCGCCGCTGCTATGAGTGTTACAACATCAGACATGAGTCGTGAATTCACATTTACCATCTTCAGTAAAATCAAGTCACTGTTGTTTCTATAGTAGCTTCACAGCACAGAAAAAAACACATTCATTCTTTTCTCTGTACCACAAATAACGTGCGGTTTCAAGTTAAAATACATAGAATATACAGTATAAATATGGTCATGTACTGCTTAATGTAGGCTTACAGACATTAACATTAAATAACAAAGTTTAATCTTAAATTTGTGTCATTTATAAACAATCATTCCGAATGGATTTCTGCCAAAAAGGCTCAACTTCAGCAGAATGTCAAATATCACACAGCAGAATTCATTTATAATTTCATACAATGATGTTAAATGTCTAAATCATAATCTCACCTTCTGCAGTGACACGTGCAATAAATAAAGACAAAAGAATAAAAAACATGATGCAGGATGATAGAAGATCGCAACTGAAAGATGAAAAGGCTCTGGGGTCGTGTTCTTGTAGGTCACGGCCCCTGGTCATGTGATCTCTGCGGCTGTCATTGATTGGTGGAGGCGTGTGAAACACACAGGTGTGCTGCTGGGGGTCTGGTCAAAAGCTGCTGGATTACGTGTCATTGGAGGCACACGTGTTGGTCCCTTCTTCTGAATCAAATAGCTTTTGAAATTCAATGTGACACAAACTGTTTGAATGTCTGACCTTGAGACTGAACAATGACAGCGTCCTCTAGTGGTGAAAGAGAGTTCAACAGCATCATCTCTGTGATCTGTCACATGTAATTCGTCTATTTATTCTGTTTTTGTCATCTACACAGATTGAGGAAAAACTGCACAAAGCACAGACGTTATATTCTCTGAAGACAAACAAAAACACGTCTAGGAGATGATAAAGTGACACAGCAGCACATTCTACAACTAATATTACAGTTTATTGAAAAAAAACTCTTCTCTTGTATGCCGTTTTCTTCTTCTAGCGTTAACCCTTCCCCTGTAATGTTTGCTCTATTTCCTTTCCTTCTCCCTCATTTGTAAATTGTTTCTGTCGTGTAAATGTATTTGTACTTGACATTCTCATATAAAGTTCAATGAACACAAACACATCTCCATCACACCTCATACAGCAGTATGAAACAGTCATGTGTTTTACAGTGTGAATCAAACCTCTTCTCAAGAAAGCGACTTAATACTCTGGATTTTAAACAGAGTTTATTTTTAGGATTAGGAACTATAACCCACCTTCATGCGAACACATGTACAGTACATGCTTTCCTGTGGCTTAGTGGTTAGAGCATTAGTTTGCCATGTCAACGTCATGGGTTCAATCCCAGGGTTTGCACATACTCAGAAACAAGTGTGTAGTATAATGCAGTGTAAGCCGCTTTGGATAAAAGCATCTGCACATGCGGAAATGTATATGTTATGCAATATTCAGGTGCAGAGAAAGATTCACATTTTATATCGTCACTGTCTTTCAGAAACCTCTGGGGTCCAAAGTGGGGGTTTTTTTCAGGAAATGCACTGTATTTTTTAAATGATTAAATACTGTGTTGTCAAAGTTGACAAACATAAAGGGTACAGTAACTGATAATAATGATTTTTGGCAAAAAGATACAAATCACGAAATATGGAGATATTTGGTTTCAGAAGGACGGCAACATGTGATGATGGCATGTAAATAAAATTGATCACGGGACAGATTGTGTAATAACGGCTCAGTGAGCATCAGGACAGTCAAAGTGCTCAAGTTCATGTGTAATGAGCTTTGTGTGGTTCTCAGAATATCTCCTGCTTGTTTTACTTGAGACTAAAGATCAGCATGTGACAGCTGATGAAAATCACGATAACATGTTATATCCTGTGTATGTAAATATGGCATATGTCTCCAACAGTGGTTCTCATACTGGGGTCCCCAAGATAATCCAGGGGGGGCTACAGATGTTGTGGCATTTTATGAGATATAGATATTTATCATACATTTTATGCAATCAAACATAAAAAAAAGCCCACCAACCTCAAGAATTGATGTTCCAGCAATGTGTAACTGAATATGTCTTTGGTTTAATTGAAATTCTAAGTTTTAGATTATAAATCTTTATTTAGGGGACTGCAGAGCCATGCAATCTACTCAAAGGGGGTTAGTTTTTTATCTTTTTATATATTCTTAGTCTATATTCTTTTACGTACAATATGGGGTTCATTACCAAAAAAAGCCTGCAGAGTCACGTGCAAGATAACACAGAGCTGAAAGTGCTTAAAGTACTTCAATCTTTTGATCTCTCTTTCTGCATCTAAGGATGGGGGGCTTAGAGGTGCGCTATAAAAGCAGCCGGCAGAGACACGGTCCATGAGCTGTGACTGACACAACGCTGAGAAAAGGGCAAGAGAACCATCAGAAGAACCAGAGGAATAACCTCCAGAACACGGTAACAGACTCGCATTTATCTGACGCATGACACCTCGCATGAGATCTTTAGACAGATTTAGTGATGCACAGCAAGAGCATATTTACTTTTTTATTGAAAGCAACCAGAATTTTTCAGTACGATCTGTATTTGAGTAATCATATCATGTACAGTCCAGTATGTGTTTCTTGACTGTGACTTGTCAGCATCATGCTCCATCATTTGAGCTAGAAATCATTTATAATTGTGATCATCATGTATTGTAGCCTGAGTGTATGAAAGGACCGATAAGAGCCTCAACCTGAGAGTCTGATGAGAACATCTAAACTTTGACACATTTCTGACGGGATTAGAGAGTAAATGTGATGCTAATAATGTCTGAAATTAGGCCGCTTTGATGTTTCTCTATGAGATTACACAGATTGTGTAACAGTTTGTAAAAGCTTGTCCGTGTATATGTCAAAGCGACTAGATGTTGAAAAATAAATCAACTAGATCATTATGTAAGAAGATTAGTATGAACAAAATCCTACAACGATTAACAGCTAACCTGAGGACATGATAACAGAACTAACGGAGAAAACTAACTTTGGCACGCTTATTTTAAAGGCACAAAAAGCTAAGTACATCTTCTGTTTGGACTTCAGTAAATAAGGAAAATGGATATCCCTGCACCTGCAGAGAAAAGGGGACCCCCCAAATTTAAACAGAGGGCCTTTCGCACCTTCAAGAGCAAGGCGCCAAAGCCAGGTCAGAAGGGTTTTGGAGAGGATATTCCGGGAATGGAGGGTCTCGGCACAGGTAAATCACACTCCCAGACAATTTACATGTTATATGAATATGAATGTATTAACGGGACAGTTCACCCAAAAATGACTACTCACTCTCAGGTTGTTTCTAACCTGTATAAATGTCTTTGTTCCGATGAACATAGAGAAAGATATTTGGAAGAATGTTAGTGAGTCTCATTTCTGGAATATCTTCAACTACCATAGTAGGACAAAATGTTTTTTGTTCTGTTGAACACAACATGACATATTTTGAAGAAATTAAGAAAACAATCAGTTGTGGAGCACCTTTGAGGGTGAGTGAATGATGACAACATTTCATTTTTGGGTAAACCATCCCCTTAACTAGATTGGTTTAGATGGAGATGTGCAAAAATAAACCCGAAACCCCTTTACTTGTTTTCATCAGACTTCTCTGTGGTCTGTCCCTGGGAAGCGTTTGGTGACATGGAGCTCAGTGATCTGGCCAAATATGGAATCTTGTAATTTCCTGCTCCTGGGCCTTTTCACCTGATGCCTTTTGTGAATAATATTAGCTTCTAGAATCATCCATCCACAATGAAATCAAACCAGCGACGGATGAAGATCATTGAAGGCGATTTCCAAAGTTCCACTTTTGTTTGGTTTACATTTGTAATTGTTTAATGGAGATAATCAGGGACAAACGCTTCACTGTAGCATGTCAATTGAAGTCGGAGGATGAATTGATTTTCAAAGCTGCAATATATCCCTCTCTTCAAATATTGTATCTTAACACATATTTTGTACAAATTAAGTTTATTTTTTAAACTGTAAATATGCGCACGTGACTGACGTTACAACACCAGTGTGGGGAGTTTTTTTTTCTCTAGTAGGCCTAGCTAAACTATGTTCATCAACATGACACTAAAACACTTATGATGTGCAGTTAAAGACATTAAATACATGTATGCGCTGTTTTACAGGTCTTAACTGTAAATAACTTGCCCTGTTTTGTCTCGAGAACAACACCAGTGGGTTTTTTTCTACGAATCATTATTAACATTAGGGTTTTAATGCTACAAGCAGTACATCCAGACGTTATTTACGGGTTCATGTGGGAATTATCCTTCAGCCGATGAGTCTAGGACACAGAATAAATAAGCAGACACGCGACGTACATTTTGCGTCAACGTCTGTCTTATGACGTCAGCGCGCCATATCTAGAGCGAGGCGATGCTGCGCGGACGCGTAAGGACTCTCTGACAGAATCGGCGCTTCGACATCATCTAAGCAGGCGAGTAACTTAACAAACATTATCACTTGATTAATGAGAAGCATTGTATCATGTAAATGGCGATATACACGCAAGAATATGTTTGCGTGTCATATTACGACAAAAACTCCAGGGAATTTCCCTCACCTCACCCCCATCTTTGACTGCACCTGACGAGAAAAGTGAATAGAAAAATCACAGACTCTACGTGATTGTTAAAAAACAGTTTATATGGACATTTAGATACAAATTACATCACAAATGGATTCAGAATATGTAGAGAGAAATAATTCAACTCAAAAACACGGTTACACTGTAAACCAAAGCAGAGTATGTGAGACAGGATTCATATTTATAAGGTGCGAGAATGAAAGAGATGCCATCTTTAAAAGTTTACAGCACAGACGGAGGAGATTGAACCTCCATTATCAGAAGAGCAGCTGTCACTCAAGATCTCGCGCCATCGGGCGGGCAGGCGAGCGTAATACATGAGACACGTGACAGAGGACGAGAAAAAAGCATCTTTTAAGCATATGTAAAAGAATTTAGGTACAGAGATATTTCAATATTACATAATACTGTGGAAAATGTATGCATAGACTGCAAAGTACCTTTAGAACATAAAAAACAAACAAAAATGCTGTCTGGTATAGTGTTTAGATTGTGGTCAGTTTCTCGTTCAACTTTTAGATTTAACAAACATTACCCATCATCCAAACACAAAAAACAATGTGGTAAAACGAATTTCAAGTGTCTGAAATGGCAAAACGATTTCTGTCCTTCACCAGGATACAGTCAAATCTAGAACTCTGAATCTATTAAAGCGGATGACCTGCCAAAGAAGATGCATGAAACGCATGAGAAAGAAATGGTTCTTGAGGGCACGCTGCGTCCTTGCACGTTAACATTCCCACATCCAGCCTATTTGAAATAATTAACGAACCACTTCAAACAATATAAAAAAAACCTATTGATACAAAAGAAAAAAACAACAGAATTACAAATACGTTTACACACAATCAAGAATGTGCTTGACTCGTCTTTGGAACCAAAATTCAAACAAAGCAAAATACCAATATACCGAAAGAGAAGAGGACACACTCAAAAAGAGACAAAAATATTATGTAGTTCTCTTTTAAAATCATCCAATTTAGATCCTCCATCTTTCTCCAACTAAATTTGGGTTGAAAGTTGCATATTTTACAAACTATGCTAATAAAAGAGTGCCTATCGGTGTTCCACAAAAGTCCTGTTCAATCCGAAATCTGAACATAAAGGTTGTCAATATTTTCGTAGCATAATTTAAACACTTGCTATAGTAATCTAGTCATTGTGGGATGTGTGTCTTACACGTTTATGTGGGTTCAGATGGTGTCCTGTGCTCTTTCAAAGCTAACACACACAACCATGAGAAACGAATGAGGATAATAATGTTTGGTAAAATTTTGTCTACTCTAGTTTACTTGCATATAATTACTATTTAATTTTAAAGGTATGCCTCTTCAAAACGGTCGGGTCGGAGGTACTGTTTAAAGAACACAAAGCCTTCAGCCAGACGGAATATTATGACACATCGTCCCGTTTGTGTGCATCACAGTTCGGAGACTTGTAACAGCTGCTGGCGTTGCATTTCATCCAAGATCTTCAAGAGAAAGCAAATTCACGATAGTTGTATCTCTTGTCATGTTTCTGTGTTTGGGATGATAGCATCGTCCTCCCTTACACAGCCAATGGGATCCACTTATTTCAAGATGATCCTTAAAATGGAGAAAAGAGCAGTCCACATAAACGTCTCTTTTTCTTCTTAAAGAATATTGATATTATTGTAGTGTGAAACAGCAAGGGGTGACGTATAAATGTGTTCACTGCAGTCCTGATGCCCTGTGCACATGTAGTTCAATGGCCACTAGAGGCAGTCTAGAGCCGTTACTGCATGCATATGTGCAGAGAGAAGAGCCAAAGGAAGAAATGATTCGAGTTTGTCAGTCAAGTTTCAGTCAGATATCTCTGTTACTGTGTAGTGTTTGACGTTATGACGTTTCCTTAAAAAAAGCAACGATCTTCGACGTGTTGATTTATACTTGCATTCCTTATTCAAAGTTTGTTTGTAACAGACGTGTTTTACAAAGTGTGATTAGATTTTTCCCTCTTGATCCGCAGCCGTTGGTGAAGTATCGGAGACAAAGAATCTGGAAGTATATTAAATGTATTTAATACGGCGAAAATCGGCTGTATCCTCCTCTGTAGATAGTCGCCTGTGAAAGAAAACGTGTGATTAGAAATATGCAGACGATTTATTTGAGATACAAGTGATTCTGTAGGTCTGGACAAAAACGTAAAAGACATGGCTTACCATCGCTCCCACTCCATACGCCGCTGCTGCCGCTGCTGCCGCTGGAGATGCTAGTGCAGCCGCATACGGATCTGCTGCGTACACGCGACCGTAGCTAGACAATGAAGAAATATTCAACAATGCAAAGCAAGAAAATATTACGTTATGTGGGTCCCTTTTCTCTTGCAAGTCAACTACTGTAAATGGCGAGTTGCGTAACCAAAAATGTTAAGTCAAGAATATATCAGAGGTCAAGTCTTAATCACTAACCTATCGCTATAGGCGGCTGCTGCTGCCGCCGCTGCCGCACTTGGGCTCGCTACTGCCGTAGGCTGTGTGTAGCGATATGCCGTATAACCGCTCTACAGAGAAACAGAGCAATCATATTTCAATCAACACCAATAATAAAGCAGTTTAGTGGTGAGTTTGCAGGAAAAGAGACTTGAAAACATCAGAGAAAAGCAAATCTAATGTCAATCAACAAGCATCTGCCACTGATGTTTAGACAAACCACATTCTGAGACCCTGTTACGCACCGTGAATCTTCCTCCGTGGCAAACAATGCACAGTAATGGCAAACTAAGAGTAGTTCCTCTAATGATTGAGAGTCAATGTAGCTTTTTATTTTGTTTGTCAAAGAGGGAGACACAAGCAGAAATGGGGATTGTGAGTGCATTAGCGTCAGTGTCATCTTCACCCTCAAATGCACGGCTACACGCAACCAGGGGTGATCAAATCGATTACTGTTGCCACAGACAGACAGTGAGATTAGGAGAACATCCACACAACCACACAGACAGCATGCACCCCAAACTGACTAAATGACAAGCCATTTCTGCCATTCTCTCCTCAGCATTCAACCCTACGCCCAATCAGAAGACTCTCCCATGATCCCTCACACTCCTGCTGAGGGACGCAAGACAGGAAAGGAAGACAGAGAGAGAAAGAGACAGTTGGAGATAAAGTGGTCAAAGGAAGAGAAGCAGGCGAGTTTCGAAGTAAACAGAACAAAAAAGAAAAACAAAGTGAAAAATGTGAGAAAAGAGGTAAGGAGAGCGAGACCTACAGACGAATTAAGTGTGAACGCATGCCAACACAGACCGAGTTAACATGCTGTAGAGATAGAAAGATATATATATATATATTTTTTATATACTTATATATTTAGAGAGAGAGAGAGATAGAGACAGGGACTCTGGGAAGGGGACAGAATCAGATACACTCTGACAAAACCCAAAACATCCAGAGTCCTTGGAACTATCATAAATATAGCGGTAATGCACAGCAAAAACTACCTGCAGGACAGTTTTTTACAGTCTCAAGCGTATGTAATCTAAGGTTTAGGGCTGGTGGTATGACTGAAAGAAGAATCGACAGGTAGAGATAAAGATTACACAACAGTAGATCTATCTGCATGGCATTTATAAGAAGTAACTGAAAAAGTGAAAGAATGTTACTCTAGAGCTTTTGAAACGAGATATTTATCATATATAATTTTTTTATGTATTTATAATAAATGTTAGCAAAAATAACATGGAATACTACTACATGTCCATGCCATAAAATGACGGAAACCATGACGTTTAAGCGACTAACAATTTAAAAGCAATTTCTCCCAAGTGATTTGGTCATACCACCCCCCTGTTTGGTTTGTGTGTGTATATGTATATACATACATACAGACACACATACATTGTTTAAGAGTAGCGTCTGTAAGATTTTAACCTGCCAATTTAAATTAAGAGAAATTGTGAAAATTTCTTGCTCCCCCTTCCATGCCCTCACTCCTGCCAGATTACTGTGAGTTAGTAGGAAAACAAAGACAGCAATCTCACACGATCAATATCAAACAAATGTATTAATCAGAAGTAGAGATGCACACTATCCGTCTGAGAGCCTACCTGAGGCATTCTGCCACTAACCAGTGTGTCCTGAAACACTATTCTACAGAGAAAACAGAAAAAGCTATCGTCAACCTGGACACACACACACACACACACACTGAGACACTTGAGTTCACACAACAAACACTCTTGCGCACACAGAGCCGTTGAATTGACTAGACCGGGCTGACAAAAGTCCTTGGATCATTATCATGTTAACAAAATGAACATCGACAGTCTACGTTTAAAGTTCTACGGCTCTGTGCTGCTACAGTTTGCACGCAGTAAAGCACTCGGAAAGAGAGAAGGAAAGAGACAGGAAGTGAAGACAGGAGACAGGAAGTGTCATACTTACATACAGCTCTGCAGCTCCATAAAACCCATCCTGGTACACCACACTGAGAGAAGAGAAACAAAATGACAGAACAAAAGCGCAGAAAAAAGAAAGATGGAGGAGTGAAACAGAATAAAATCAACAACAGTGCGCCACCATGTGGCCGTTGAAGGAAAGAAAAAAGGAGATGGGAAGACAGACCACAAAAAAGAGAAAGTGAAAACATTAATTCACACACATGCAGTGCACTCGGTCATAAAACGTAAAAAAATGCCACTTTAATCCCGATCATCTGCACATTTACCAGTGAGGTGTGTTTGAGCCATGACATCATCAAATAGTTAACGTTGGGAGAAAATGGCATTTTTGTGTGTAATTTGTGTAGTTCTGATTACATAGTTATCTGTGCTCATTCTCATTCAGATCGGCACACCAGAAGCAGCAAATAGTCATGCAACATGCAGAAAACTAGAGAAAAATTAAGTCTGCACGTTTGTGAGTGCGTTACCCAGGATATGTCGGTATGGCAGGCTGCGGAACGGCAGCTCGCACCGCTCCGTACACGGGCCGCCCACGACCCCGTAGATGATGAGCCCCTCTGAAGGTCGCGGCTGTGGATGCAGCGGCTGCGGCTGCAGCGGTGGGATACGGAAATCCTGGAACTACAGAGAGAGGAAAGTGGGGTCACGTCGTTGATCTTCGTTATTAACATGCATTAAACAACATTAAAAACCTCACCTGCGTAGAGCTCTGGTCCGTACATAGCGCCCACCATGGGACTCAATTTCCACCCAGCTAAACCCAAATAAGAATAGAGAATGAATGCATCGCTGCGATGGAAGGGCAAAACAAAAGGCAATGCTGCAGTCTGGAAGACTTTTTTTTACCGTAAGGCAGTGTGCTGAGACCTTCGCCATTAGCATATGGACTAACCAACTTCTTATTAGTCATCACTCGAGCTGTAGCGTTATTCACCTGTTTAATCACAGACAGAGCAAAAATCAGATTAGCAACAAAACATTCCAAGAGCTGTAACATTTAATCTAGAGCCATTGATATAATCCAAGAGACTTCAGTAATTCTGCAAACAGGACTAAATGAAGACTGCAGAGCGTTACGATATTAACATGAATTTGAGTTTAACACTCATATCTATAATCAACGCATTATACAAAAGGAAATATTCACAGGTACAGCAGAAATTGTGGACTCATTGATATTCCCTTATATTGCTTCATGCATCAGTTAAACTTCCACTATTTTTCAAACATTCAACACAAAATCCATAAATCAATGTGTAAAGCAAAATGAAAACGGGGCATTCCATTGCTAAAATGAAAGAGAGAGAGAGAGAGAGAGAGAGAGAAACAGATCACACACGACCAAATCAATACACTGTGCACAGCTTTGAGCAAGAGTCACATTCAGCCAATTACAGTTAATTAACCAGAAATTAGCATATCAGCCAATCAGCAAGCATCAGATGCAGCCTATGGACCAATCCAAATACTCTGCAGCCTAATCCCGCCCCCTCGTAAAAAGAAAAGGTCGTCATAAGAAAGAACGGGGATGTTCAGAAAGAGAGGGATGCAGGAAAGGAAAACAGAGCCAGTCGACACATTCAATGGAACCACAAAAACAAGAAGAGAAAAAGAGGGACAGAGAAAAAGACTAAGAACAATTCACCCAATCAGAAACGTCAAACTCAAAAAGCCATCCAGTTTGTTATGAACAAGTACACCAAAGTGCGTCAAATGAAAGGAAGCCTGTGATTGGTTGTTGTCAGACCTTGTGAGGAGTGACTGAGTTTATGGGTGAGAGAGAGAGAGAGAGAGAGAGAGAGAGGGAGGGAGAGAGAGAGAGAGAGAGGGAGAGAGGGAGAGAGAGAGAGAGGGAGAGATGCATATGCTACATGTCACAATAAATGAACTCATGAAGCCTGAAAAACACCAGCAGGCATCGACACGCTTCTCTCAGACACTGAAGACCAATAATGCAAAACACCGTCTCACACACACACACGGTCCAAAACCAAAGACCAATAACAAGCTGGAGTTGATCATCCTCACATGAATATAAGGGCAGAAATATCGTCTGAGAAACAATTTCGATGTGTATGCACGTTTAGGGGCGTTTTTGGCTCGCAGGCTGTGGAATAGTCAGCAGATAAAGTATCATAGTCTGAACTGCATGAAAAAGCAATTCAATCACAAATGACTCTGAAAAATAATGACGGCACTTAGGGTGGGGCGGCATGACATGACGGTGTGCTGTAAGTGTGTAACTCAGATTTGAACTAAATTCTTTAAGGTCGTCAGACGGTGTTTCAACAAATCACGTAAATACAAAGCTAATGCGTATTGATTGATGTTAGAAATATCAAGAGTAATAAACTCTTCCCTTTGGTTATTCGTGATAGACATTACAACATAAACTGACTGATGGTTTTGCATGAAAAATAACTACAGTGACATCACATTTACACTTTATGTCTTACAAACAAGTGAGCATTTACCAATAATTGTTATTTTGTTGTTATCACAATGAAGGATTATAAGAGACCGGTCATACCGCCCATCCCTAATGAGAGCTCATTGGACCCACGGGATAGATGAATGGATGGCTGTATGAGAAATGAAGGGGGGGGGGGGTTAGTGTGACAGTCTCATCAGCTGTGTCAGTGCTGTGAGAAGTGTTAATGATCATGAGAGAAATGAAGAATGGAGGAGAAATGGTGAGCGCCAGGGAGGGAATGTCATTTCTGTCAGTACTCTGTGGTCCTTAGCGACTAATACAGACATGAGACTGAAAATGGTGATTTCATTTGGTTTTCCATGCCTCAGTTGCATAATGTATGGGGACAGACCTCGGGGAAGAGATGCCGTTAAGATTGCCGCATACAGTTGCCGCTTGGCTGAACTTCTTAAAGAGGACGAGGGTTGCCGTCGTCTCCCAAAGGGCTTTAATGCATCTCAGATCCCTCACGCTAATCAGTGCAAAAGAGCGAAAGACCACAGTTTGTAAAGCTTGAGGGGGCTGGAGTTTAGCACTCAGGGGTTTGTGGGATTGATCAGGAATGAAGCCGTACATACACAAACTTACCATGAGCCGGGAAACGGCGTGACGACACGCGAGCAGTTACCGTGGAGACTGACAACGATAACAACACATAGAAATCGTCAAGGGAACAGAAAGGAAAAGAGAAAATGAACAACAACAAAAGAACAAACAAAACAATGTAAAAGAATGTGTGAACAACTAGGAGAGAGAGAGAGAGAGAGAGAGAGGGAGGGAGGGAGGGAGGGAGATAGATAGAGAGCAGAGGATATTAGAAAACCATAGTACGGTGACAGATTACATGGAAAATAAAATGGGAAATTCTGACATTCACACTGGTTGAAAGAAAACAAGACAAATCTTCAGGTGATCAAATCTGTCTGTAGGTGTGCTAAAGAGCCAGCGGCCGCATTCGTCTGTTTTACAGAGGAGGAGGAGGAGGAGAAAAGGGACGAATGGTTAGAGAAACTCAAACACTCGGACAAGTCCAAGTCAAAGCTGCAACTATGAGCCAAAGTTTTACAGGAATGAGCGGTTAGTGACATGCCAAACAATTGACATCATTTGAGGGAGTGTCGTCAGAGGCAAAAAACAGACACATGGACAGGAAATGATGGAACAAACAGGAAACAGTGAGTGCAGTGCGAGAGAGAGAGAGAGAGAGAGAGAGAGAGAGAGAGAGAGAGACAGAGAGAGAGAGAGAGAGAGAGAGAGAGAGAGAGAGAGAGAGAGACAGAGAGAGACAGAGAGACAGAGAGAGAGATGAGTGAAGAGTTTGATTGTGTATCGCTCTCTCCACAAATCTCCTCTCCACATACACTAACAAACACATTTGGGTGTTATTACATACAACATAACATCATGATCAATTCAGATTCTATTATTCAAATGAAAGAAGACTCAGTAAACACAACGCATTCAAAGCAAACAAAGAAATCGAAATGATCCTAAATGAAAGTGCTATTGCTGCTCAGATCAAACCCACGTCCTGCTTTTGAATGAATCTGACAGATTAAAATCACTATCAGACTCATGCAAACCCAAATGAAGATCTGCTGCTATGGCGTCTCTTATCCCATGCACAAACAGCCATAGACACCAGAGGGAGCTAAAGAGCAACAGGCATCATGCATCAAACACCAGGGGTGTCAAAGACAGACTGTGGTCTAAAGAAAATATTTGTACATTGGTTTTACATTTTATATACTCAAAACATTCAGCAACTACTAGACAGACAGATGAATTCTTAAATCTGTGGGTGACAAAAAACAAAAACAGAAAAGATATCAGAAAAATTTTAACATCTGAACAGATGAAGTTGAAATTTCATTTCTAAGGGATTGTGTACATCCAGTCGGTTGTAAAACCCCAACAGGGTGGATGTACATTATTCCGCTATGAATTTGATCTGAAATGTTTTATTAGCTTACTTGAAGCTAAAAACACGAGTTTAAAAAAATAACATTTCGTATAATCTTTCAGGCAAAAAATACTTTTTTTAAATAAGACGAACATGTAATTTGGTTTAGTCTGTTGTAAACGTAATCTTGTTTGTTTAATAATTAGAAATAAATTCAATCTAATTATGTCTTAAGTATTAACCTGTACCAGCACTGCTTTTTTGCAGTTGTGATCAAGGAATTAACTCTTAACGTGACTGACCAATCATAATCAATAATTCAAGTAGCATATATACAACATCTACATAAAACATCTCTGGCAAATGAAATGGAGCAGCATAAACATTATTGACACCCCTGATCTGTCCACTATGATTACCATTAGATCTGAGACAACCCAGATGAATTTACAAATAAAATGACTTAATGCTGGAATACAGTCTTAACTGGCAAAAACATCCACAGAAGAAAGTAATTACCCCAGTCTATGAGAGACAAACACAGGCAGCCATCCCAGATATCATGCAGGAGGGTGAAAAACCCAGAGGAGCTCAAGAAATATTCGAAACACCCAAAAACCAGATCGCCAAACACGCCTGGCTCACACGGGGAAACACATGCAGCAGTCGACCGCATACACACGCACGCAAACACACACACACACACACACACACTTACAGCAAGCAACAAACTTCTTCTGATATCCCAGTCTGACAATACAATTCTACAAAAGCACTAAAAACAAAGCCATTTTCTCACATTATGCACACGAATGCCATAAAAGGCATAACACCACAGTTGTGAAAGCATTCAGAATCACCTAACAGTCCTTGTGTATCATGAGATTCCAAGCAAATGTTTATGAACAAAAAAGCCATTCAAACCAGGAAGAACAGAGACGGCATCCAATGCAGCACGGGATTGGCTAACGCATATACTGTAAGCATGCTAAGTACAAAACTGATCGTTGAACTTAAATGTGGAAAAACGCATGCTGTTATTAACCAACACTCAGCCAGACGACAACCAATCACAGAACAGGCGAGAAAGTCAAAGGAACTACAGTGGACTGCAGTCAAGATGCCACCATGCATTGCGTAGCTCAAACACACAAACACACACTACTCTTAAGCAGTAAGAGGGCACGTGTGATCAGAGAAGTGTACATGTTCATCAGAAAGAGAGAAAGACACACCTCGACCTTTCGTCCTTCTACGATGGTTCCGTGAAGTCTCTCTCTGGCTTTCTCGGCATCTGCGCTGGACTCGAACGTCACAAACCCAAAACCCTGAAACAAAGAGCGGAGAGACAGAGAGTCCGAATGACATTCAGATTACACTCAATCGCTCTGCAACAGAAAAGCATTTACAGCGCTTCATAGTCAAGCCTGAAGCTTCAATATAACCTAAGAACAGACAGACACGTTTATTCACTACAGACATATTCCCCCTTTCTGAGGATCTTAAATCTTTTTTGTAATGCTTTCCAGATCGGTCACGGGACACGGCACACCCTTGAATGTTATGAGCACAAATTTGAAATTGAAGAGCTCTAGTGTAGAAAGTTTAGTCAATAACAACTTACGGCTCTGTTTAACATCCAAAGCCATCATAGAACTTTTTGAATACAGTGCACGCTTTTTCTATCCTCCATGTTTCAACACTTCTGTGGTTATTTTCTTGGCAATGTAGACTGATGAGCCAAAACACAACAACCCTAACCTCTCTTAAATGCACTGCCCGCTGAGGCATGGACTCTACAATACCCCTGAAGACATTAAAACCAGATCCTTCAGGTTGCAAGGTGGAGCCACCACTGATTTAACTTGTTGTTCCAGCTCACCCCAAAGATGTTCAGTTGTTTGAGATCTGTGATATTAAGAGGCCAGGGAAATATCCTAAACACCCCATCATTTTGCTCAAGCCATTCATGAACAATGTGTGCAGTGGGCAGTTATCATACTGAAAGAGGCCTGTGTCATCAGAAAACACAACGGTCATGAACGGTGTACCTGGTCTGCAACAATCTTAGGTAGCTTTCCTGTATCTCAGTGGAAAGAGCATTGCTTTAACAACTCAAGGTTGTGGGTTCGATCCCGGGGATTGCAGATACCCAAGTATAAATGTATAGGATAATGCAATGCGAGTCACTTTGGATAAAAGCGTTTGCCAAATGCCAAAATGTAGGTAGGTAGCGTGTGTCCAATGATTGGCCAGAGCCAGGCTTTCACTTCCTTCACTGTCTGGTCATCACCCTACAGTGCATCCTGGTGCCATCACTGTTCATGGCACATGTCTGCCCAGGTGACTCTCTTCCCCTGCTACAAGGTCCAGTTCCAATGCTTGTGTCCTTTGAAGCTTTCCAGTGTGGACAGGGGTCATCATCATTGGCCGGATATACGGTGTGACACAGTTCGCCAATAACCATCATTAAAATGGTGTGAACTGCGCCACAGTAAACCTTTTGTTGACTTGGATCACACAGGATAGCCTTCATTGCCCTCTGGCATTAACAAGCCTTGAATGTCTCCAGCAGTCTGTTGCCAGGTTGCTGTTAGCACCTCCCTAGACCGCTGTTGGTAAATTCTGAACAATTCTGACCGGGAGCAACTTAAAATCTTTGATGGTTCAGAGATATTCTGACCCAGTCGCCTTACCTTAACAAGATTTTAAGATTTGGGCTTTATTAGAAGATGATCAATAATATTCACCTCACTGGTGACTGGTCATAATGTTTTGGCTCATCAGTGTAAAGTAGTGTCACTGTATGAAAAGATCAGGACATTTCGCCTGTGCCTCACACAAGAAACATGAGAAATCCAACTCAAATGAGCTTGATTTAGGTTTCTTACCTTTGAGCCTCTCTCATTGAAAATGATCTCAACATCCAGAATCTTTCCAAATTGCTATAAAAAAATAGAAACATAATAAAAACACATAAAATGTGAAACCAACATGTACTCTTAGCCAACACACAGCTGTTTCCATTCGATGTAATGGAAAGTGAGAGTGCATCAATTACAACATTGATCACCAGGGGGCAGAATTGGCTCTTATTCGCATGACAGTTATGTCACTGTTTTATTGTATGATCATTAAAGCTTGACTCCTACAAGCATCCAGTACCCCAAACATCTGCCGCAGGTCCGGGTCTCTAAAGCGGAAGGGGATGTTAGAAACGTGGAGCCGTTTTGGGGTGCCTTTGGCCTCTGAGGATTCGTCACTGCTGCCTGAACCGCCGACAGGAACACATTGAGTCTCTGTCTGAGGCGACCCGTCTGACAGCTGAAAGACAAACGAAGAGTCTTCGTTGGACCTTACTTGTTTCACAAAGTACAGACATAATGACAATCTATGCATGAAACTGCAGTTATGAGGTGTCATCGGGAGCTTTGACACAAATGTTGGACCAACAGGAAGTCATTTGACACCCATGTGTTCTCTAAGGTCCTCCTAATGGCTTCAGTCATCAGGAGTCACCATATGCTCAATATGGGGGGGGGGGTGGTGTTAGCACTTACTTGGGGATTGCTCGGGTTAGAGGAAGGGGTGCTGACTCCTGCTGGCAGCTCCGTTTGCCCCTGCCCCCCTGCAGGGTAACTGCCGACTCCCCCAAACTCCAGCGCAAGGCCATTCTGGGGGGGAGGTGGAGGGGGTGGAGGAAAGGTGGAGAATGGTGGAACAAGACCCTCCTGAGCCACCATCGTGTCTTGTGACCCCTGAGAGTGTGTGTGAGACAGAGAGAGAGACAGAGAGAGAGACAGAGAGAGAGAGAGAGAGAGAGAGTTAATTGACTGTCTGGCCAGGATCCACAAAATAAAAGCGAGTGAGCAGGCGCAGGAAAGAAAAACAACTCCAAACACCAGGAGACACACGAGCAGAAGTGAAATGAACTGGAATGGAGTCACACAGACAGACAGCTCAACTTACGTCTCCGTTGTCATTTGTGAGAGGATTTCTTGCATTAATGATATCGTATTTCTCTCTTTGGTGACGAGAGGGTTCAGGCAGCTGTTTAAATATTCAAGAGCGGCTCATAAATAATTTAGTGTTGAGGACTCTGTACAAACTACACAGCCGACAACACACAGTTGACATTAACACCAGTCACTATTAAAACGGTTGTATTTGTTAGCATTACCTAATGCCTTGGCTAACATAAACTAGTATTAAAGCATTTAGAACTCTCATTTTATGGTAGTTTGAACATCAGCTAATGTATTTTAAAAATCAAAAGATGTAACTGTTGACATCAGTTAAAGTGATAGTTCACCCTAAGATGTAAATTCTGTAATCATTAGCTTTTCTTTCAGTTGTTCCTAATGTGTATAAATGTCTTTGTTGCGATGAACACGGAGATGAGATTTTGAAGAATGCTCAACACCTGTTGACTCCCGTAGAAGGAAAATATACAATGGTAATCAAAAGTGCCCAAGAACTTTTTGCTGTCCTACATTCTTCAAAATGTATTTTGTGATCAACAGAACAAAAGAAGTAATTTTCCTACTGTGGGAGTCTGCTGAGACCTGTTCTCCGTGTTCATCAGAACAAAGCCATGTATACACATTTGGAACAACTCAAAAGGTGAGTTAATGATGAAAGCATTTTCCTTTTTGGATGAAGTATCACTTTAATAGTATTGACATTAAGTAGCATTCACAAAAATGACAAGCATGTTATCTGAGGGGAGGGGCTCTGAGCGAGTCATCCCTCCTCCTTAATAGGCCGAGAGTGAGGCAAAGGGTTGCAAGAGCTATAATGCACAGGGCGAGGGACAACATACAGACGACTTCTCTCCATGACCTCGCTCCTCCCAAACCAAAATGTTAAATAAACTTCATTTAAAAAAATGCTAACAACCTTATTGTAAAGTGTAAACAAAAATCTTTACATTAAACTCTTGATAATTTATAAGGAAAGGAGTCACTGCACAGTTACACAAACACACACACACACACAATTCAGTGCTCATGTGTCTGGTGAAGGGGCTGATGGTACGGTGCATTCCTGCTTCCAGCATCCAACATCTCTTCCCTACATGGCAGCGTAGTGAGAACGGAGAGAGAGATGGACGAGTGGGGAAGAGACTCGTTGTATTTATAGCTCAGAGATCTTCTCCAGAACCATACACAGAAAGCACTGCACAATTTAACAATCTAACAATAAGTTATTAGTCATCTGTTTATGAGGGTTGGTTATTCAAACCAAATTGCCATTGGACGATGTCTACAGTGAAACATTGCGATGGACGATGACATCACCCCGAGGCGTTATAATGTGAGGCACATCTAGGCATCAGGAGCGCAGAGACTCGTCTTTATACCGCACGTGCTGGGCAGTTTAAATTTAGCCGTGTGTAATCACAGTTTTCCTGTGGTTCAGTGGTAGAGCAGGTGCTAGCAACGCCAAGGTCATGGTTTCGATCCCAGGGATTGCACATACTTAAAAACAAATGTATAGTATCATGCACTTTAAGTTGTTTTGGATAAAAGCGTCTGCCAAATGCATACATGTAAATCTATCTGTACAGCGCAAGCTTCACAGTTATTAGGTGATGCTTGATTGTATTGTTATTCTGATGTTATATTTAATGCCATTATTATTAGTATTCAGATGAATTCAATTGTGACATTTAAAAATGATCACATTCTGTCGTGATGAGGAAAGACTTTCTTGAGCTCCTCATAAACACGCGTCTGTGTGTGTGGACGTGTTCAGCGGAGCGAGAGCTTCTGAACACTGACTGCTTTAGTTACGGGTCAGTTGGCGTCCGGCTGTCATCGATGCAGCCGTGACATTACAGTAACTCACAACTCTAACCATCAGCAGCTCTCAACACTGCACCTCATACAGACCACTGAACATTCAGAGCCGTGACTGAGGCAATATACATACATTGTAAAACTATTAAATTAAACAGTTTTAGCATAAACTAATTACATTTTTGTCGCTTAATGTGACATCACACGTCACACAAGATGTGCAGGAAATGAGATCGACAGAACGTTTCATTAAACATACACAGGACCCCTCGCCCAACCTTGATGTCACTGAGCTGTCAGCTGATTGGATCACACTGCTCGCTCTCTCTCTGAACACCGCAATCGTTCATCGTTCACAGACCAATCAGCATGCAGTGGTCTGTGTGGTCCAAAGGTCATAAATTCAAATCTGGAAACAAATAAAACCTCTGAAACAACCACAAATGGTTGTGTTTGAGTGTGAATGTTTATCCGTCACACTCCGCCCTCAGCACATGGGCTACGGTCAGGAAACTCGTTCATCTCGTTTGGGTAAATGACGGCTTCTTTACACAACACACTATTGTGAACACGATATTTATGAAAATACGCCCATGATGATAGTTTTGATCTGTACGTTCAGATTGAACATTGTCCCACATGTTGATCTCTCAATGGCCGCAGCATCACCCCTGAACTCAAGAAAGAGAATTTAAAATAAAATAAAAATTCGCACAACATCCCTTCTAATGAAATGAATGCAGAATAAGAGCTTTTTCCTGGATGTTGACATCAGGAATCATTCAGTAATGTAATAGGTGACCAAACCACCCTTTTGTTGTGCGTGTGATCAGACGTCTTCATGTTTTCTAATGAAGAATGATGTTAGCTGTTCTAGGGCAAATACAGATCACAATCATGTTTGCCGTGAGTATTACATTCATAGAGAATTTGTGTTTAAAAGCGTGTGTGTCAGATAAGCCATACTATATTCTACAGTCAACAAAGAGAAATAGAGAGATGATATTTCAGGTAAATACAGACACAGGCTGTGCTCAGAATGAAGTTTAACAAGAGTACTGTGTAATGTACTGCGAGTGCTACTTTTTAATAGCATGTCAAACACATGGCATTATTCCAAAATAATATTTCTGAAAAATTCCAGACATGTAGTTAATTTCAAGTAAGGCATCATTTCACATATTGTGATATTTTATTGTCATTGATTATTATCAGGGCTTATTTTTACAAAACGATTCAACAGGATATAAATCAAAGCAGGTGTTATTTCATTCATTACAGTTATGGATACGCATGGAGCACAATGCATTGTTGTATAGAGTAGTATCTGTAAACTGTTGCATTCTGGGTATAAAAGTGTATATTGAGAACAGTAAATACACAGCAGAAATACATATGTTAGCTGTGCTGTTCCACCAACAGCCTTAGATTTCTACAGATGAGACGTGTGACTTTTAGAATAGAATCATATAGATTTCACTTCATAAAGCAACGGTGTGTGTAATGGTGGCAGGTAAATGAAACGTCTCTCCCACCCTCCAGGCCAAATGCTGGGTGGGGTTCAAATACCTGAACTTCTCTCAAGAACTGCTAATAAATACAACTGCAGTTTCTCATTATGTATTAACATGTGTAGAGTTTGACTTTCTGTGTTTAGAATAAACTGCAGCACGCACACACCAGGGCTCCAGACTGCGAGTAAAAGGTTGCATTCTGCGAGCAGTTTTCGAGACAGCGCAAGCATTTTTTACAAGTACTCGCGCATGTGCGACCTGCAAAACAACTAGAAAAAAATCTAAATATTTTATGTGGAAAGTCGAGTAGAACGCGACCCGCCACCAGTGCAGCTGTGTGTGATGGTCCACTGTGCGGGTCACTCACGTCACCGTTTCTAACGCGAGATATTTCAGTTTGCTTTAATGGGTAACACTTATCAATTAAATGTATACTTTTGATAAACACAATTTCTGTTGTTTCAAATTAATTCAGATTACCGTCTCTCTATTTTACACCAATCAATAACAAAGCTTCTCCGTAGACTCCGCCTCTTTAAATAAGCAGAACCAAATCTGCAGTCATCAAGTAACTTATTTGTCAGTATAGTAATCGTTATTTTGTGGAAAATAATTGAATAATTGCATTGCAGGCTGATTTAAGGTGTACCCCTCAATGTTTTGCTTGCGCTCCTAAACATTTCAGTCATCGGGCTACAGTGCTCTCAGTAAAAATAGTTAGTCTGGAGTCCTGCTCACACACACACACACACACACACACAACAAACCTGTGGACACTGAGATTTATGCACCTTGTTTACTAACAGTATGATTTAAAGTTGTTCACTCTGTTTTTGACATTGACTATCGTTAGGACATAATCACAAATTTTTAACCTGTATACACACACACACACACAAATGTATGCGACCCTTGTTGAGAAACCATATTAGTCCGGAAATTCTGTTAACTAGTGTTTTTATATTACACCGTGTCTACACCGGAGATGACATTTCGTCCACACTGGATACTACACAGTGTCAGGCTAATGATATTATCAATCCTCTTAATTTCATCAGATTAAAAATCAAATCTGATTCAACCGATTTATGAGTCTCAATTTAGTGAGGAGCAGTTGGTCATCATTACATGTCACTATGGTAGTCAAAGACATCTGTCCCTCAAATCTAGACAAACAAAGAAACGGATACATGCTTACATCCGACACACACACACACCTCCCTTTCTAGTAGCTATAGCTAAATTTTTCCAAAGATTCCGTCTGTCACCTTTAAAAATCAATTTCCATTCCCTGCCCCCAACCAACCAATTCCTGCTTTTAAAGGAAAACATTGAGATAACAGCTGCTCGGACCCTCGGGAAACGACAGGAGAGGGGGAGGGCGAGCGATAGACGGGTCAAATCAGTAAAGAGAGAGAGAGAGAGAGAGATTCCAGGGTATGAGCGGGACAGAGAGCAACAATAAAAGACTGATTTATATCACTGCGTCTGCATGTTAATACTAAAGCTGTGTTGTCAGACACCTGGCTCGTTCACTCAAGAGACAGCTGGAGAAACACACCAGACTTCTGCACCTCGGTCAGTGTCATTCAGATCTGCCCGTTACAAACACACACTAAATGATGTTTGAAGAGAACGTCTCATGTGTAGATGCAGAAAGTCTATTCTAACAAACAAACACAATCTTACAGGACAGACAGAACTGGTGAATGAACCGGCGAGTGCGTGTTACACAAACATCAGCGAATAACACAAAACATTTAAAGCAAAGAAACACTTACCGACAGCAAGTGAGGATAAAACAATCCCATCATCCTCTTCCACACACAACTAGACAACACTACACTGACTCATACACGTGTCTCTCTGACCGTGTGACTGACACATCCCACATCTCTCTCTCTCTCTCTCTCTCTCTCTCTCTCTGGTTTAGATCCTGCACTTTCATGTCTTGTGTCCTCCTGCAGGCTGACTCTCTCTTACCTCCTCCCCCCCCCCGCTCTCTCTCTCTCTCTCTCTCTCTCTGATGAATCTGACAGACCAGCATATCACAGTCTTTACTTACATGTGACATCATTTATAGCAATAAACGTGACGGGAGGATTTTTGTTGCATCGTTGCATCAAACGTTTGTGGGATAAAATACTTTTAGTGAACAAATGAGCTTGTCTGGGCCTCATCCATGATTTATGCAAATCTACACATTACGTTACATAAAACATTATTACATAAACTTGACATTTAAATCTTTGGCAAATAAATAAATAAAATAGTACCAAACCAATAGTATACAACCAATGAACACACATTAAACTATATAAACTGTAGCTACTACTGGCCAAAAACACATTTGTTTTCAGTCAGCATGTTAACAGATTAGACAGCAAAGACATCGCACCCGACACAAGTCACTACACGCGCATACAACACGTCATGGCAAAGTGCCTCTGGAATTCACGCTCTCAGTATTTGAGAAATACTAAACTAATAAAATCAATATAATATAATGTCAGTAATCAGATCAAGGGGAGCGAGGGAAAACAGGGCAGATGTGAAGGTCAAAGGTAAGCGGCTGGTGATAAAGGGATAAAGAGATGGATAGAGAGATTATACAGAGAAAAAGATCAAGAGTGAGATTAACTACACTACGTGAACCATCCCAACACAAATACAATCTGCTGCTGTAATACTCGATGCTAATCTGAAACATCAAAATAAACAGCCGTCTGTCTTTAGCTCAATTCTTTCTTTTCAGTCAGTGCCATCAATACATGAAGACGTATCAGGACAGCTGTATCCATTGAAATCAATGTAGTATTTTCAACAGATACTTTATAAATGTGTCAAATAACTGGATGCTGCTGTAAAATACTTTAGATAGTTTAAATGTTAAAAGAAAAAAGCACATTAAATCTCAGGTGCACTTGAAATTATTTTGTTCACAGGGGTTGGAAAATTCTGGGGCGTCATTGATTACCATGAGGAAAAAAGATTTAATAGTAGTCAACGGTGCCCCATACCGGTTTGCTTTGCTAAATCCCCCAAAACATATTTGGGGTTCAACAGAACAAAAACAATTATACAATACTTAGAAAATCATTTACATAAATAAATACAGCGATAGAAAAGTTTTTTGGCAGTTCTAAATTTTGATTTGACAACAGGAAAAAATTGTTCTAGTTTCCTTTACTTTTCATTTACTTTTCCTTTACCTAACCCTAACCCCTAACCCTACTTTTAAAGTATTGACCTTTCTTTAATTGAACAGCTACTGAACCTTGACATTTCCACCACTTACAGCGAGTGTGTTTGTAAACACCGATCACGTGACCATGAGTGACTCTCACACATTATAATTGACTATCAACCAATTTATATTCATATCTGTAAGTTGCCAGCGAGCAAACTAAAGGAAACTGTGGTAAAGAATGCACTTACATTTAGCAGACGCTGAGAAAAACAATAGAAGCTATTGGAACAACAAAAAGCATAAGGGCATTAAAACTGGTCTCATAATGCCCAGCACAGTATAGAAAGCTAAGGAAGTAGAAAAAAGCCTCAGAACTGATCGGTCAGGTGCTGACGGAAGAGATGTGTTTTCAGACGATTCTTAAAGATGGCTATAGAATCTGCTGATCTCGTAGCAGTCGGCAGATCATTCCACAGACATGGAACAAATCTAGATAAGGTGCGTGAGAAGGATTTTTTTCCCTTTTTGGGATGGCACTACAAGACGTCGTTGGTTTGCCGAGCGTAGGGATCTGACGGGGTACATAAGTCTGCATTAGTGAGGGAAGATAAGGGGGTGCCGAAACCAGTGGTAGTCTTGCAGGCCAAGAGCAGAGTCTTGAATTTGATGCGAGCGACTAAAGAGAGCGACGTGTGCTCTCTTGGGTTGATTGAAGACCACTCTTGCCGCTGCATTCTGGATCATCTGTAGAGGTTTGGTTGTGCAAGCTGGAAGTCCAGCCAGGAACGCATTGCAATAGTCCAGTCTGGACAGAACAAGACCGCGGACTAGGACTTGCGTAGCATGCTTGGAGAGGATTAGTCTACAGGACAATATTGGTGTTCATCTTTTATCTACAATGGTCTCATAATTTAGCTTTGCTAATTTCATAAATATACACCAAACTCCAAATTTCATATTGGATTTATTTTCATCCACCGAGTTTGTCACAGTGCATTCTGAGATACTGTGTTCTGGAACAGAGCGTCATTCAGTCAGGTATGGAGACACAGAAGTGTCTCTGCAGCATCTTACACGGCCGCTGCAGCGTGTCACACAAACTTTAATTGGCCTCCATGTTTAATTGGTCTACAGTGGTATATAATCAGATTACACGCGCCTCACCGCTCCGCCGGGCTTCAGACCCATCTATTGTTCAGACATTAAAACAAGAGGATAATGACAACATGAGGGACAAACAGCCGAGAGCGAGAGGGGATGAAGAGGTTTGACAGCAGGGATTAAAGTTTAACAGTTTTATATTACAGTCCAAAAGATCTGCTGTAGTTAATATTTTATGTAAATAAGACGTTCTGATTGGAACACATATTCACACCGCCGTTAAAGGTGCAGGGAATTGTGGGTAATGCCTGTTTTTCATTTTCGTCTTTTTTCATCTTTGTCTTGATAAAACACCCTCAATGAGCAGCTCTCAGCTGGAACTAATGTCCCTCATACAGTCCACTGAGGGAACATTTAGAACTGCGCACACACTATGACTCCAGAGTGTGAGAGAGAGATACTATTTTGTATACAGACCTTAAAAACATGTCTTGTTTGAAATGTGTAGATTTCACTTATAAAACTAAGAAACATTTCCCCCCAAAAAAGCAGTAATGAAAACATAAACTACAATTACATTAAAATTAAGTAACTTCTATAAATAAGGTAAAACTAAACAAATTAGAAATAATTATGATTCTTTAAATTACGAGAAAAAATGCAACATAACTCTGGTTTCATAATCTCAGAGTGTTTTTATTCAAGGTTCAGTTAAGATCTGAATAATTGTCTGTCCAGAGAATGAAGCAAGAAACATCTGGAGTCCATGTGTTTGAATCAGACCAGGAGAGAGAGAGAGAGAGAGAGAGAGAGAGAGAGAGAGAGAGAGAGAGAGACAATGACTCATAGAGAACCACAGTCATGTGCCCCATTTCCTGAAGGATTGAAGCACTGCTTCCTGCCAACCCCACACTTTACTGAGCAGAAGATCAGTGCAAGAACTTTAAGAGTCTCCTTCAAACTTACTGACCTGTATGTGTTGCAGGAGAACAGTAGAAGAGAAAAATGAGTGAACATAGGGTCTGTATGAAGAGAGGGAGGAGCTCAGAAGAAAGAGGACACGAGTGTTTCTCATAACAAGTCTGGAGTTTAATGTTTCCCGTGTGTGTGGAGGATTTTACCAGCAACCCCTCACATTCTCCACAGCAGCATGAATTATTAACAAAGATCCAGAATCACATCTCCACAGAACATTCTAGAAGTGATTTTAAAAACCGCTCTGATGAAGACAAATCATGTGAAGAACAATGGTTTTGAAGACACAGACATCTCTGTGAATGAGCCAAAACCTCCACAGTCAACAAACAACAAACCGACTTCATCTCTTCCAGTCTGATTCTACACAGGACCATCAGACCACAGTTCAAAATAAACTTCTAATCTGTCGCAATAACCATCTCCACCACACCCCGGTTTTATTGCCCCATTCATGAGGTCAAAGTTCAAAGCTGTCTTGGAAACATATGTGCGCAATCACATAAGGGTAATTATTAGAGGCGAGGGGTAAGTAGGGCAAATCGGAGTCATGATAAAATGGCCTCTGCCATCATGAAGTGTCAAAACTAAATGTATGACAACAAATCCAAACACTACACAAACGAAAACCCAAATCTGATCATCTACTTAATAAAACACTGTTTGTACTGCGCAACATGCTGTAAACACGCTAAGGCTTATCTGAAGCTCTCTGAACAGTGTGTGTGTGCTTCAGCCCCCCCAACCCTGCATTAGGATAAATGTGAGATCAGAGACTAATGCCACTCTAAAGCAGTGCAGATCTCTTTAACACAACAAAAGCCTCTTTACTGTCAGTGATACAGCAAATCCTCCGCTGATGCTGACATCCGCCGGTCAAACCATCAATGATTCCTTTCCTTTTCCAACCATTTGTGAGCATATAGAGATTACACTTCTACTCGTTTTCCAGACATTTCCCTCCACTAAAGCGTCCCATAGTTCTTTCACTCTTTATATGAGCGTCTCTGTCATTTGACCCCCCCATTTCTGTCTCTCTGCTACAGGCACATTTCCAGATGCTTTCCACAAACAGGATCAATACCCTTTTAGGGCTATACATAGGGTACACACACACACCTGTTTAGTCTCAACCCCGTCATGGTGCAGCATGGAGAACCCATGAGCCATTAACCAGTGAAAATGAGCAATTAGAGTACGAGAGAGAGAGAGAATTGATGGATGGATGAAAGTGCTGATATGAGAGATGAGATCACGTCTGTATAACGGAGTAAATCTGCTGGAGGATGGAAAAGTACCGCAGTATGGAGAGATGAATGCAGGCCACTGCAACTCTTCCATGATTCAGACTGAGGACCATTTACTGCAGAACGGCTCTGGGGCAGCAGCCAGAAAAGCCCTCTCTGGTAACCACTGTACCCCCAATATTAAGATGATTGATCAGAGTTCTCAAGATCATATAAAAGCCCTTCGTGGGGTCAATATTACATGAGCTCTTATGATTGTAACGTTCAACAAAGACAACGTGCGAGAATCACCGTCATTTCATATATAGCCTACGTAACGTGATATTAACGCTTACCTGCCCAGTCTCCTCGGTGCCGTCCATTCGCGCTCGTTTGCATTCAGCCCCGACCAAATCCCCCGCAGTCACGGCGCCCTCCGGCTCCGGATCTCCGCGTTTCATCCCTCGAACCCCCGCCGAAGCGGAGTCCAGATCCCTCTCGCGCTCCATGATCCCGCGGGTCACGGGCAGCATTAGAGATGCGACGTCGGTCGACATTAACATTGACGTGGGCCGCAGAGGTTGCGTATGAAGAGCGAATAACAAAGATCAGACGTTCCGTTTAAGGATCACAGCTGTTTTATGGATCAGATTTGATGTTCATCTGACGCGTTAAAGCCCGTTAAAAAGTGACGCGCGTGTGTGCCGCATTAAAGGCCTTTGATCAAGAGCGAATATTTGAGGCCTGGACACAAATAACGCACTCGAACCGCGAGCAGAACAAATGTTCACAACGCCTCGGTGCGTTCAGATAATCTAACGTTAAGACAACGAGAGTCGACTGGTTCGAGCAGAGGGGGAACCGCAGAGCAAAGCTTAATGCGTCTGGACGCTTCAGATCTCAAACGCGCTTGTGTCGATCCCACTAAATTCAACGGAAAAGCCTTTAAATCGCCTCTAAAAACTGCCGTCGCAAAGAACCACGAGGGAAACGCGATGCATCATTTCAGTCCTTCGAGCGTTTCAAGCGATTTCCTAAAACAAAGGAGTGGCGTGGAGCTGCTGCTTTTCCTTTCTTCTGTCTCTCTCTCTCTCTTTCTCTCTCTCTCTCTATGGATTCTTGCGGCGCAGAGGAAACTCGCGCTCGCGCGCGCGCACCCCCTCCTCTCCGGTTTCCTCGGGCTCTCGTTACAGTCGCGCGCTGTTTTATTCCCGCTGCAGTTTGAGCTCGACGCTGTTTTAGTGCTTAACGCACGAGCACCGAGTCCAGGGTTACGATCGACCAGATGCTTTTATTCATCAGAACCGCAACCGCTGCGATCGGGGAAAAGGTCAAAGAGACAATGTTACATGTTTACGTCTAAAAAGAAAAAACAACACATGGAAACAGATCGGTTGAGAAGAGAAATTGCTGAAGGACGCGTTGATCTCGTTCTGTTGTGTAACGATGTTAGCAGACCAACAGCAATTGAATGTCAATATCGATCGAGTTTCAGTAATTCCATGTGCCTGATGCGGATTTGTAGTGGAAAATAAAGGAGCGGATAGTGAGTCAGAGCCGACGCCTAGCGGCCACATGACGCCACGACACCCATATAACTGCACGTCATATCAAAATCGTCCAATAATAGTGTTCATGAACTTCCCCAATATGTTTTCTGTATCTTACAGTTTTGCTGGTTAGGTTTAGATTTGTTGATCTGATTTATACACTCAAAGCACATCATAAGACAAGAAGCAACATAACATTGTGCCACTGACAATAACTTTGTGTCACCAGCTCGTCGTAGTTGTTTTGGTGAAAAGGTTCTTGTGCATCTTGATTCTTGGGCTTCTGTTACAGACACTGTTACAGATGTTGTCAGTGTGAGTCAGATGAGCAACGCTTGACAGATGTCGGACATATTCTTCTGAGGTCCAGACATTTCGATGTGTTGAGCCAAAAAAATCATGTTTTCCAAATATTTTTATATTTAATGAAACTGCATTAAAATAAAACATCTTGAAATAAATACATGTGTGTTCATATTGTGTTCTGTGAAATAATGACATTAAAAAGTTGATTGTTCCCAAAAGACGTCACAAAAGTAGATACGTTAAGAAGCTATCTGCATCCATTCACAGTGGCAGAGATGTGTGTTTTTGCAAGATGTTACAGTAGATTTACTCATTTCATTCCTTACATCACCTGTTTACGGGTTTAGTTCTGAAGTTACATCACAAAAGTTTTTTAGCCAGACCCTCTTTAACCAATCACGGAGTTATTCTACTCTCTTCGGCTGCTTGTTGACCATAAAGAACAGAATTGATTGGTTGTGGCTGAAATGTCCCGCCTCTGGCTGTGTTGAGATAAGCTTGAGCTTGAGGGCACATCTGAGTTGAGATAAGCTTGAGCTTGAGGGCACATCTGAGTTGGGCGACACTGGCCGAGACCCACATCCATCCATTCATCCATCCATCTATTCTCCAATCCTGGTTGTCTTCTGCAGGGGATCGACGGATTAAAGCACGACACATTCCCTTTTGGTTGTAAGTTATATTATTTGTTTCTTCGTTTTTGATCATTTTACATTTTTACTATTTGAATCGCTGTGTTTCTGTTTTCATCGACATTTCATTTTGGCTCTAGAGAAACTAAATCTAAATTGATTTTGAGTTCATGTAGTGCAGGACAGCCACAATATCAGATTTTCATTACACAGGTTCTTGTCGTTTTTGTGGGAAACTTAATTTACTGTCACAATATTATCATGAGATTTACTCGAAATGATGGTATAAGTCAAATTCCTCGTTTTATTTTATATTTTTGTTTTTGGCCAATGAGTTACACCCGCAATACGAGTGTAGGGAGCCACAGAGATCTTTAGATTGTTATCATTGTGTCTCTTAAGACAAAATATTAACCAAGTGTAAAACCACCAAAGACTGACGCTGAATTATTGGCGATATTATCATGTGTGTGATATTAGCATGATATGAATAATTACAATTATTGATGATAATTCAAAAGATGAAACTTGTCTATTCTCACAGGTGATAAGTAGTGACTGATTGTGATCTTCTCCACAGATCCTTTGATCATGGACAACGTCTCTGCTTTGAATCTCAACTCAAGCATTTCTGGCCATCCACCGTGGTACCAGTTTGATGCGTGTGCTGTTGCTCCTTATGGATTCGTCTTCTACTTCGGTGTCAAAGTGCTTAACCTCGCCGTGGGATTCCCACTCAATGCCCTCGTGATATGGCAGATTATGAAGAAGAAGAGTGAAGGCTCGACATCTGACATCTTTATTTTCAACCTCTCTATCCTAGATGCATATTTCTGCCTCATGACGCCTGTGGACATGGTCAACCGCCTTTACCTGAATGATGAAGATGTCTGGCACTTTCAACGCTTTGCTTATGGACTGAAAGACATGGCTCCATTATTCCTCACCTGTATTTGCCTCGATAGGTACATCGCTGTTGTCCATCCCATCGTATTCACTGGGATCCGGGACAATAGTATCCGGATCGGCGTCTCTATGTTTGTGTGGGCACTCATTCTGCCGGTCGCACTGACCAAGAGCATCTTGGGTGTCCTAAGTACCAATGAGGTGTTCAGCGGAGTCATCCTGTCTGCCTTGTTTCTCATGGTGTTCTGTAACTTGTCCATCATCTGGGTCCTCAGGAAGAGTGTCGCTGGGAAAGAATCCATGAATCCTGTCAAGAAGAAGGCCTTCAAAATGGTTTCTATAGTTCTCGGTTTCATCGTGGTGAACTATCTGCCTCCTGTGGCTTTAATGCCGTTTGCTTCCACCTACACATTTGTGGATCTCCGCTGTAAGATTAGCATCTCAGTGTTTGCAATCATGGACCTGAGCTGTACGCTGGAACCTCTTCTCTACGTCTTTAAGATGCGATCCGCACTGTGCTGCTGCCCACAGGGTTCCCCTGCGAAACCCATTCATGTCAGCGTCTGAAACAGTGCAAAAAAACACCTGAGACTCTTCAACTGTCTGCTTATCTTCTCATTTCGTGAATGTTTACAAAATCTTATTATACAGCGCTCGGGAATACTTGAACATTCCAAGGTATGTTAACTAATAACACTGGGTCATCCGGGTACAGAGAGTTATCTTGATCACAAAGATATAAGTGTGCCTAATTATAACAATATGCTTTTTCCTTGTTTTCCTTGCTGAAGGTTTGTATTTAATTTAAATGAGATACTAATAAAATATTTAAAATCAATAGATTATTTACAATAATGTACTCATGTGGCAAGTAGTCATGTAATGAGTGGGATACTGTATATCCAGCCGGTTATCATCACTCCTCTCCCTCCTGTCGGGTTCTGTTCTGGGCTATACATGATCCTGGACACATTATAATTGGTAGAAGCAAAAATCCTCGAGATTCTATATTTGATACTAGCAAAGCTCAATAATTGTCCCACATGTTGTTTTAGAAGCAAATAATGAAACATCTCAATAAAGAAAGCACAGGTATCAGTAAGAGATCTTACTGAAACCTCCGATAAATGTCTTCACACCAAACGCAAATTAAGCGATTTGCGAGAGTAATTATACCAAGTCAATGCGAAGACACGAATAGACGCGAACGCGGGTCGATCTCATCTAGCGCGCAAGTTGATAATGTTTGTCACATCGCGTCAATCAAGCGGAAATTGCGAACTTTTCCGACGAGTAATAAAGAGCGCGGAAAGCGACTGTTGGCGTCTGGTGTGAACCCAGCATGAGAGCAGTTTTACATTATAAATCATAAACATTTGACATATCTTCTAGATCAGTGGTTCTCAACCTTTTCATGTTCACGCCCCCTGTAAACTAATTTAAAGAACTGGCGCCCCCCCATACTGTACATTGAAGATAGATAGATAGATAGATAGATAGATAGATAGATAGATAGATAGATAGATAGATAGATAGATAGATAGATAGATAGATAGATAGATAGATAGATAGATAGATAGATAGATAGATAGATAGATAAGTGTAAAATATGTTCGATATAGTTGATATATAAAAACTATATTTAAAGAAGCAGAAGATACTTATATGACAGATTATAAATGTGCTGAAAAAAAAACTAAAGAAACCATCATTAAAGTTAATTGTTTCCAATAAAATACTATTATGAACCATTAGGTTTTCTACGTAAAACCATTACAAAATTGTAGTGTTTTGGGCAATATTCCAAAAGGATTAATCTGCCAGATCACGAGTGTTTCATTCATTTGAACACGAGCGAGAGTTTATTGGCAGTTTATTATCCAGACGCGGTGTGTGTCGAAAATAACGCTTTACATCTTTAATAACTGTCGACATCTTTAATCTGACGTCCAAGTTCAGAAAGATATGAAAAGGCACTTTATGCACGCCACTCCCTTCACGCGCACTCTGAACTCATTTTGCGCTTATTCTGAAATCACAGTCTGAAAGACAAATTCGTTTAGTAGGATTAGCTGTTATAATAGCAATATTTCAGCAGTTGAATTGACCAATAAGACATTTCCTTCACTCGAAGCGTGACAGAGGAGCGTCGAGAATATGTGTCGGGGAAAAAGAGTCGAGGCTCCAATGGGTTCGTCAGCTTCCTCTGTGTTTGAGGAAATATAATAATAAATGCATAATATATTTATAAACATATTTAACTTATATGAGCTACCTGTTTCTTAACATGATGTAGAGGTGATTGCTGCTGCTTCCTGACTAGACGTTTGTCTTATTTGTAGATATTATGCTTTTGTTGCGCAGCCTAAAATCGCACTGCGCAGAACCTGCAATGAGTCTGCGTGGCCGCTCACGCGCGCAGCTTCAGACGGAACATCGCGTTCCTCCGGCATCCGCAATCGAGTTCCGAAGGTTGAGCACCACTGTAATAGATGACACATAACAGGAGAGATCTCAGAGACGGTTTGCAGATGATCAAACAAAACAGAAAACGTCTTTAAGATGTAAATGCAGACATCATATAGACGTCTCTCAGATGTATGTGTGCTATCAGGGAATGTTCTGGATATTATAAAGGGAATTATAAAGGACTGGATCATTGTATCAAGTGATCAGACTGATGGACAAAATAACAGTCTGACATGTTTGTGCTACTCTTTGCATTTGCTGTTTTCCTTGTTTTGCTGTATAAGGTGGTCAATCCTGCTGAAAGGATTCATTTGTCTCCACTTGACTTTTTTTATTCTGGCCAATACTGATATTCAAATGTTTCATAGTTTCATGTTTTAGTTGTAGTCACAATTTAAATCTTTGTGTCTATACAGAAATGTAATTCAACAATAAATTCACATCAAAATGCTCCAATATCTGTAATTAGCTTTGAATAAAAGACTTTGCTGAACAAAATATACCCCAGTCTTACATCTGAGTTATTGAATACATTCTCTGGGCATGAAGTTAGTCTTTGGTGAAGAAGCCATTTCAGTAACAAAACATGTAATGGACTTTCATACGTTGTACAGTTTCTCTTTCCCTGGGATAAAGTAAGTCCTGTAGAGAAGCACACATTCATGATGTCTAACACATTCTTCTGAGGTCCAGACATTTCAGCGGGTTAAGGTGAATAAAAAAATCCCTTTAGAAACGTGAAAGTGAAACTGTTTTAAATTCAAAGATCTTGAAACTGATATTGTGTTCTGTTAAATAATGACATTTAAATATCTATTATTCACCATAAAAACGTACAGATGCAGAGACACGTCACAAAAGTAGATACGTTAAGAAGCTATCTGCATCCATTCACAGTGGCAGAGATGTGTGTTTTTGCAAGATGTTACAGTAGATTTACTCATTTCATTCCTTACATCACCTGTTTACGGGTTTAGTTCTGAAGTTACATCACAAAAGTTTTTTAGCCAGACCCTCTTTAACCAATCACGGAGTTATTCTACTCTCTTCAGCTGCTTGTTGACCATAAAGAACAGAATTGATTGGTTGTGGCTGAAATGTCCCGCCTCTGGCTGTGTTGAGATAAGCTTGAGCTTGAGGGCACATCTGAGTTGGGCGACACTGGCCGAGACCCACATCCATCCATTCATCCATCCATCTATTCTCCAATCCTGGTTGTCTTCTGCAGGGGATCGACGGATTAAAGCACGACACATTCCCTTTTGGTTGTAAGTTATATTATTTGTTTCTTCGTTTTTGATCATTTTACATTTTTACTATTTGAATCGCTGTGTTTCTGTTTTCATCGACATTTCATTTTGGCTCTAGAGAAACTAAATCTAAATTGATTTTGAGTTCATGTAGTGCAGGACAGCCACAATATCAGATTTTCATTACACAGGTTCTTGTCGTTTTTGTGGGAAACTTAATTTACTGTCACAATATTATCATGAGATTTACTCGAAATGATGGTATAAGTCAAATTCCTCGTTTTATTTTATATTTTTGTTTTTGGCCAATGAGTTACACCCGCAATACGAGTGTAGGGAGCCACAGAGATCTTTAGATTGTTATCATTGTGTCTCTTAAGACAAAATATTAACCAAGTGTAAAACCACCAAAGACTGACGCTGAATTATTGGCGATATTATCATGTGTGTGATATTAGCATGATATGAATAATTACAATTATTGATGATAATTCAAAAGATGAAACTTGTCTATTCTCACAGGTGATAAGTAGTGACTGATTGTGATCTTCTCCACAGATCATTTGATCATGGACAACGTCTCTGATTTGAATCTCAACTCAAGCATTTCTGAACCTCTCCCATGGTACCGTTATGATGCTTGTGCTGTTGCTCCTTATGGATTCGTCTTCTACTTCGGTGTCAAAGTGCTTAACCTCGCCGTGGGATTCCCACTCAATGCCCTCGTGATATGGCAGATTATGAAGAAGAAGAGTGAAGGCGCGACATCTGACATCTTTATTTTCAACCTCTCTATCCTAGATGCATATTTCTGCCTCATGACGCCTGTGGACATTGTCAACCGCCTTTACCTGAATGATGAAGATGTCTGGCACTTTCAACACTTTGCTTATGGACTGAAAGACATGGCTCCATTATTCCTCACCTGTATTTGCCTCGATAGGTACATCGCTGTTGTCCATCCCATCGTATTCACTGGGATCCGGGACAATAGTATCCGGATCGGCGTCTCTATGTTTGTGTGGGCACTCATTCTGCCGGTCGCACTGACCAAGAGCATCTTGGGTGTCCTAAGTACCAATGAGGTGTTCAGCGGAGTCATCCTGTCTGCCTTGTTTCTCATGGTGTTCTGTAACTTGTCCATCATCTGGGTCCTCAGGAAGAGCGTCGCTGGGAAAGAATCCATGAATCCTGTCAAGAAGAAGGCCTTCAAAATGGTTTCTATAGTTCTCGGTTTCATCGTGGTGAACTATCTGCCTCCTGTGGCTTTAATGCCGTTTGCTTCCACCTACACATTTGTGGATCTCCGCTGTAAGATTAGCGTTGCAGTGTTTGCCATCATGGACCTGAGCTGTACGCTGGAACCTCTTCTCTACGTCTCTAAGATGGAGCGATTCCCGCTGTGCTGCTGCCCACAGCCCCCTGTGAAACCCATTCATGTCAGCGTCTGAAACAGTGCAAAGAACCGCCCGAGACTCTTCAACTGTCTGCTTATCTTCTCATTTATTGAATCTAAATCTTATTATACAGCGCTCTGGAATACTTGAACATTCCAAGGTATGTTAACTAATAACACTGGGTCATCCGGGTACAGAGAGTTATCTTGATCATAAAAATAGTTCATTAACAAATTAATTAAATATAAGTATGTCCAATTTTAAAATATATATTTTTTAAATGTAGTTTATCATGGCAGGCAGGTAACACCTTTTTTGACATTATAAAGGACTGGATCATTGTATCCAGAGGTCAGACTGATGGAGAAAATAACAGTCTGACATGTTTGTGCTACTCTTTGCATTTGCTGTTTTCCTTGTTTTGCTGTATAAGGTGGTCAATCCTGCTGAAAGGATTCATTTGTCTCCACTTGACTTTTTTTATTCTGGCCAATACTGATATTCAAATGTTTCATAGTTTCATGTTTTAGTTGTAGTCACAATTTAAATGTTTGTGTCTATACAGAAATGTAATTCAACAATAAACTCAAATCAAAATGTTCCAATATCTGTAATTAGCTTTGATTAAAAGAGTCTGCTATGTAGTTATTGAAAACATTCTCTGGACATGAATTTGAAGAGTAAATGTTTTGTTATTTTAAAGTTCCTCCATAAGGTTTAGGGAGTTTCCAACAACACGTTTACGTACGTACAAGGTGTAAAAACACTTTAATTTTCTAATAATGGGCAGTTATTCTTACCTTACTTCATGACTGACTCAAATGATTCATTATCTGATTCATCTGTCTAATCTCCTCCTTTCTGTCAGCTTACTCTGATCTGATTGGTCGGATGGTCTAGCCTGCTGTGATTGGTCTACCGCGTGTAGCGTCCCAAATGGAACGTAGGCGGGCATTACACGGAGTGACACTAATCCGACCCGGAACTGAAATAAGAACAACGGACGATTCGTTCACGCGATTTAGAGTCGACTCCTTCTTCCAATTTCAGCTTCACAACTCGGCAGACTGCTTACATGCACACACAGCAACATTACACATTGCATTAAATGTCGTTTTAAAGACATTGTAGTAGTTCCTCTTTAATCTTTGGTAGAACAAAACATGTTATAGACATTCATACATTGTACAGTTGCTCTTTCCCTGGGAATCATCAGTTTTAATCCAACTGACTTCTCCTTGTCCACTTGTTTTGGTGAAAATACTTATGCATTCTTACGCTTCTCTAACAGAGACATTCAGATGTTTTCAGTGCCAGTGAAATGAGCAAACACTGGCTGATGTCTAACCCATTCTTCTGAGGTCCATTTGAGCGGGTTGAGGCAAATAAATAATCCCTTTAAAAAACGTGAAAGTGAAACTGTTTTAAAATCAAACATCTTGAAGCTAATATTGTGCTCTGTTACATAATTTAAATATCTATTTTTCACAAAATGTGTGAATGTGGAGTCAAATCACAAACGTAGCTCTGCTTCCTTTCACAGTGGTAGATTCAGATGTGTTGCAAGATGTTACAGTAGATTTACTCATTATCTACTTGCATCACCTGTTTACATGGAGCTCTGTTCTCAACATGAAGTTACATCACAAAACTTTTATCATCCTCCCCACAACCCCCAAACTTTTTCAGCAAGACCCTCTTTAACCAATCACAGAGCTATTCTACTCTCTTCGGCTTCTTATTGACCATAAAGAACGGAATTGATTGGTTGTGACCAAAACGTCCCACCCCTGGGTCCTGTGAGATGAGCTTTTTCTTGGAGAGTGTGAGATGATCGAGGGCACATCTGAGTTGGGTGACGGTCAAACACTGGCCGAGACCCACATCCATCCATCTCTTCTCTGTTTTTGATCAACATCTTTTCTGGCAGTGAAGTGAGTTGATTTCGAGTTCACATAAAAACGCAACTTCTCACAGGTCATTAGTAGTGACTGATTGTGATCTTCTCCACAGATCCTTTGATCATGGACAACGTCTCTGATTTAAATCTCAACTCAAGCATTTCTGGGTGGCGTCTACCACTGTGGTACAACTATGAGGTGTGCGCTGCAGTTCCTTATGGATTCGTCTTCTACTTCGGTGTCAAAGTGCTTAACCTCATAGTGGGATTCCCACTCAATGCCCTTGTCACTTGGCAGATTATGAAGAAGAAGAGTGAAGGTTCAACATCCGACATCTTTATTTTCAACCTCGCTATCCTAGATGCATATTTCTGCCTCACAACGCCCGTGGACTTGGTCAACCGCATTTATTTAAACAATAAAGCTGTCTGGCACTTTCAACGCTTCGCTTACGGAGTCAAAGACATGACTCCCTTATTCCTCACCTGTATTTGCCTCGACAGGTACATCGCCGTTGTCCATCCCATTGTATTCACTGGGATCCGGGACAGTCGAATCCGGATCAACGTTTCTATGATGGTGTGGTTACTTATCCTTTCATATGGACTGACCAAAAGTGTTTCCAAGGCTATGATTTTGTACGATTTGTTCAGCGGAGTCATCCTGTCTTCCTTCTTTCTCATGGTGTTCTGTAACTTGTCCATCATCTGGGTCCTCAGGAAGAGCGTTGCTGGGAAAGAATCCATGAATCCTGTCAAGAAGAAGGCCTTCAAAATGGTGATTATAGTTCTCGGCATCATCGTGGCCAACTATTTACCTTCTGTGGCTCTAATACCGTTTGCCTCCTCCTACACATTCGTGGATCTCCACTGTAAGATCACTGTTTCAGTGTATTCCATCATGGACCTGAGCTCTACCCTGGAACCTCTTCTCTACGTCTCTAAGATGGAGCGATTCCCGCTGTGCTGCTGCCTGCAGAATCCCTCAGGGAAACCTGGCAACCTTACCATCTGAAACCCTGCGAACACTTTCTCTTCTCATCTGGTGATTCTTAGCATCGTCACGTGCTACACTAATTTGATGTGTCATTTGTTTTGCTGTGTCCAGTGAGTCTCCATTTGGTGTCTTGTTTGCAGTCTGAGCCTGAATCACTGCTGTAATTTACTGCTCAATGTTAACAAGCTTTGGAAGCGTCTCAGTGATTGTGTTTTCTAAGTGATGCCTTTCTGTAGATTCCCTGTGTTTCATTGCTAATGACTGTGTTTGATTAATAATTTGACCCTCGGACATAAAAGGGGCTGAAATGTAATTTTTTTGCCACCAGATAATCACGTTCTTTTATTTCTCACAGAATAAATTACAGGTTTTCAAATGTGTAATTAAGAACATTACAAGTCACTAATGGAGATGCTTATCTAAATGCCTGGGGATTAATTAATAATATGCCGAGGTGACACAGATGGTACAAGCTTGTAATTGTGTAAGTAGATGATGCTATGTGCTTAATTATCATGAAAAACATTTACAGCAGGTGGTCACATGACCTTCTGTTGAACCTGACTCCATGTTACTGCTCTTATTGTTTATTATTACGTGTTTATTAATTGGCTGTATGTATAATGAACATGAGTCACCATTATCATCCCCTGAAGGCTTGCATGAAATTAATTTTGTAGATCATATATCTCAAACTTCACTGCTGTTTGTCCTGTTGAATTATGACAAAACAATACATGAAAGGTCTATTGTTAAGGCTAATTCACATTGATTCAACAAACTCATTCACTCCGAACTAGAATGATGTATTTGCTGTTTTCATCGAATCAGCGGGAATCAGCCTTCTGCATTTCTACAAAGACTACAAAAACAAATTGAAAAGATAACAAGGTTAAAACTGTCATTAACGAACACATATTTCGTAATAAATCAGCAGATGTTTAACGGTGGGTAATCTTGGCACAGAGTTCTTGGAGACTTTCTATATCGGCAGGAGGACCATTAACTGATGTAACATAACCAGGGTAAAGCTGGTTAAAGTCAGATGTCGGACAGGCGAGACTCAGCACAGGTTTATCTGGTGAAGAGACAAGTGGAATCAGTTTAGCGTGTGCGTAATCAACTTCAAAGCCCTCAAATATAAGTCCCACCCCCCACGCGTCAAGCCCCGCCTCCAGGAGCCAGGACACTTGTCTGGTGGCCAGCACCAGCTCTTTGAAGTCCGCCGCCTCTAGTCGGAATATGTCACTGGAGAGGGGTCTCCGGGGAATGAGCACAGTGAGTCCGGGCGTGTTGGGAAATGGTGTGAGAAAAGCAATGTGGCTGTCATCTTCCCAAACCCTCCACTGCTTCTCCTCTCCTCGCACAATTCGTGGGAACAGCTCGCGGTCAGAAGCTTCACCCAAATAAGTGTAGTTCAGAGCTGTTTTTGGGACGGGCAGCCGCGCCCGTATACGGTTTTTGATCTCCTCTAGACAGGAGTCTGTCCAGCGCGGTCCACTCTTGGAACTGATGTAACCAGGATCGTAGGGCTGGAAATCTTCTTCTGCAGCAACATGAGGTTTCCACGGCGCCGTCACACCGTGGAGGGGAATGACAAAGAGCTCCGCACCGAAGCTGCCTGCCCGAGCATGCGGCGTGTGGACGAGGGCGCAGCGCTGGACTTCAAGCTTCTCACAAAGGAGCCTCGCTACTGTTCTTGCTCCCAGAAGCAGACACACAAAGGAATCCTCAGGTAAGTGGAAAAGGCTGCTAGTACTGCCAGAGGTCTTATGGGTAACAACAGCGACCCCTGGGGTCCACGGAGAGGGGTGCAGATGTGCCAACAGCTCCTGGGACTCCCAGATTACATTCAAATGCTGCAGTCCACAAACCATGGATGACATTCTGTCCCATAAACATAAAAGACGACCGCAAATATTAATACGACTTTGAATTATTGAAGGAAATCACTGTTTGCATGGCATCCCTAGTATAGTGTTACAGATTCAATTCAAGCGAATTTAAGACGTTTTTGGAGAAGACAAAAAACAACATTTCTAAAACCACAGCTGGAACAGAAATACAAAAGGAGCAATTTCCTTAAGCACCTTACGAAAAAACAGCACACAGCACGAGCTTTACTACTCATTCGCCACCGGTTGATCGCCATACAACCTCGAGCGTCTTCAGCTCACGTGACTTCCGCAATAGGTGGTTATGGCAAAACGGTTACAGCTACGGCCGGAAGTGATGCAAAATCTCGCCATTAAATGACATTAGCTAACATATTCACATACCGCAACCCTAAACCTAACCTTACAGTAATAAACAATAGTAATGAACTGTTTTCAGGAATGATGCTGTATTGAAGTGCGCATGCCCAGTGGAGGAACCGCGAAGGTCGTTTTCTTCTCCATCCTCTGGATCTGTGATGCAGCGCGTGACACTCCGCCTGACGGCGAGGAGAGAAAGTGCGCTGCACATGCGCACACGTCCCGCAGATGTCGCCAAACGCGCAAACGCCTCTTTCGTGTGAGACGCGCTGCTCTCTGTATGAAAGTGATGAAGACGAAACTCTTGTGTTGTTGTTAGCGGCGATGTCTGTTATCATCTCATTAAAGTAACTCAATGTTTGCACCCGTGTACAACGCGACACTGTAAACAAACGACAGGGCACAAATGAAAGTTGCACTTTTAATAGTTTAAAACAGACACACTGTTGGATGATGATCTGTTATCAGTATATAATACACACTACTGTATTCCCTCTCGCAGTATCTTTGAATACACTGAAGTTCCTGAGGGTCTGTGTGACTGAACCGGTGTGATCCGGCTTAAGCTCACACTCCCTAATCACTCTCAGGACACGTGCTTTACCTAAACAATCTTATTAGACTCTATATACACCACAAAAATACAATGAATTATATAAATTGCATCAAAGGAACTAAAGCTTCACTAGTTTCACTACAGTAAAAGTGTACTACAGTATTTAGATCTGTTTATCAATAATGCAGAATACACCAGTTTATTTGCTAATGTATACTCCAGTTGCCTGTATCAGGAAGCGAGGTGAACAAACACAGAGTTGTAGAGTAAGTTTTGAGTTGAGCGAGTATTCTCAAACTAAACATGAATTTACAGGACACAGAACTTGTGTAATAATCTGTGGGTTATTGTCAGTCAGTGTGAAGTTTCATTGGCCGATATATCCATGATTCTCTACTCTTAATCCCTCTAAAGAGCCACAACCCCACTAAACCAGAGCTCAGATTCAGTCCAACACATTAGTTTTCTCTTAAACACATGTGAAGACCTGTCAAGAGAACAAGGGCCAGTTTCATAAACACAGCTGCTAATTTAAGTCTCACTGACTAGCAATTAGTGAGACAAAGTCTTTCTTTTTAGATTTTAAGACGCCCAATCTACTGTTATATGTGACCGACTTATAGTTATGATCCCTATTGAAGAAAAAAATCGGACGACCAAGAAGTGATTCAGTTTCTGACTAACATGGCTTGACTGATGATCTAGATTAGGTTTATTTAAACACATGTGAAGTTGCGGTCACTTTACACCTTTTCTCAATCAGTTTACATGAAGATACAGTGTATTCCACATTAACTAGAATAGTGTTTCATGATCAAATAACTTAAAAATATAAGTAATCTATATAGTCTCATTCTGTTTAAGTTAATACACACCAGCAGGAACATTATTGAGTCATGTACTTTGATGTCGCACAAAACACATCTACAATCAGGTTCACTTTTCAAGATTCACAAACAAACAGTCCAAAGAACGATTCAATTGAAGCATCTTTAATAGAAAAATGGAAAGCAATGTTACAAGCCAACACACTTTGATTTAGCATGTTTAAATAGAGCAAACATTTGTACAATCTCTCCAGCAAAAAGTTCAGTGTAACAATTCATAAGGACCCTTTCTGGACGATCAACGGTTCGAGTGTAAGTGAATGAATGGATGAATAACTAGTGCAGGTGTGGTGGTCTCCAACACCGGATAACAAACAAACATCAAGTGAACTGCAGAGGCATCACAGCAGCATCTAAACCTAAAGAGCTGATGGCTTTAGTCTCGCTGATGGCTCACACCTTCGCTTTGCGTTGTTTTGCAGAGCGAACTTCCTCCATGAGGTTCTTCAGATACTGGATCTCTCGGCTGATGGCATCGGCTTTCTCCGCAAGCTCTTGGTTTCTCCTCTCCAGATCGGAGCACTCTGCATTCAGGTTGTCCTGCTCAGAGCGTTTCTTCTGACGGTAGCGCGTCGCTGCAGTTTTGTTCTGCTCCATCTTCTTCCGTTTCTTCTCTACCACTTTGGTCTTCACGCAGCCTGCGACAGCGGACACAGCCTCTGGGTCAGGTCTGGAGTACGGTTTTGTTCTCCATGAGCCCGCTAGCTTAGGTGATGCTGCTAGATCAAGCCGACGTTTTGGAGAATCAGTGACAGAAACGCCGCTGTCGCTGTCCGACAGATCGTCTGTGGAACCGACACTCAATTCCTCTTTGGTGGTCAAAACCACCATGAGATGAAACGGACTGGCATTTAGCTCAATTCCATGAGATGGGAGCAGCGTGGAGGATCTCATCAACTCGGACACATCGATCTCACTGCCCAGGTCCAGAGTGTGAAGCGAGGAGACGGCAGAATCAGAAGACGGTGCTGGAGAAGGAGGCTCTGATTTGATCTCTGCAAATTCCTGTGATTTTTCTGGCTCAGCTGTGGATTCTGACAGGGGGAGGTCGAGGGGCAGCGGGAGCTCCAGTTCTGCAGAGCTGAAGGGCAGGGAATTGAGGTCCAGATCCATATCTGCCTCCAGGCATGCGAGAAGATCTTCAGGAGAACTGGGAGGCTCGTCGGAATCACATGATCCTATGAGAGAATCCAGGTCAAAATCACCCAGGTCTAGTTTCTCCGTAATCCAATCCATTCCAGAAAATGCATCTGATGTTAAGAGCACAAAGAGAGAAAATCTTTTATTTACAAACAGCAGCCATTATCAAATCAGTACCTCATTGACGATAATCATGAATTGTCCTGTTTAAGTCTGTGTTCTTTATAATTGATTTAAATATGAAGACTTGGAGATGACTTCGTAAAAAAAGTCAAGCAGAAGCTTTTCTATTATAGCAGTCACACATCAGGGAGTGTACAGTATGAGCAGGTTATACCTTTACTCCGCTCCGGCTCGGTTGCAGGAAGCCAAGAGAGCAACGGCAGCTCTGACTTACACCCTACAGAAGCGCAAAGAGAGGGAGAGAGGGGCGAGAGAGAGGAGGAAGATTCAGCATAGGAGGAGGAGAGAGGCAACGACGACCCCTCTAAAGGAACGCTCTCCTCATCTTCGTCCAGAAGGGGCCCAAAGGGGTCAGCCATCAGAGACGAGGGCCCCAGGAGCAGGACCCCCACGTCTTCTAAACACATCGGGGACATCACAGACATGACTGCAGGTGAATAGTGCTGATATGCTGTCTATAGCAGCAGAGCTCGGGGTGGTTGCCACAGGAGACCTGGAGAAGAAATCACATGTCAGGACGACAAACCTGAACAGAAACCATCAGACTTTATACTGAACATGTTATAAGGCTAAGAAGGACATCGGACATTTGCTATTATTTGAATTAAGGCAAAAGACAAGGGTTCTACTTGGCAGCGGATGGTCCCGATGCGATTTGTAAGGAACTTCATAAATCTGGATACGATCAGACTTTCTTGAACTTGAAATAGGCTGTGCATTTTATTTCTCTATAAGGTGCGTCTAGTCTAAGAACGAATCGTCAGCAAATGAAAGATTGCACTGATCAGGCAAACTGCACCGTTTTACGCATCAGTGTAAGAATGCAGAACGTGTTTAACTCTGTTCAGAACCGGTTCTCTGACCCCAGCCCAGGCCGCAGGGAAGAGTCAACCGTCCTTTTCACTGCAACAGGAAATTCTGCTACACTTTCCCAGTACTGAGTAACCAGTTGAACTGGTCTATAGAAAACGAGAGGCGTTATCGTGACGTATGGTGTTCCAGTCACTGGTGTGTGTTAAACTCCTACACACGACTATTATTAGCAAACACACCAGTTCCCCTTCATCTCCCCGCCCCTCCTGTAACATTTTCCTTATTTGGTCACGACGGCAGTTAACCACGCCCTCTATGGTTCCTGCGCGAGATCTCGCCATTTCTTGCACTTCGCACGTGGCCGAGATCACGCGAAAACAGCGGCCGCGCCATTTTGAGGTGCCACGTTGGATTTACATTACATTTAACGTTACCGTTCGCGCTTTTATCCAAAGGGACTTACAGAGAAGAGAACGGAAACAATAAAGCTATTTGATAATAGGAGGCAATAATAACAATATACTAGTGGGATCAAGTCCGCGCGTTTCTAGTAATGACGCGTAAGTGGGAAAAACAAAACAAAGTGAAAAACTGTCTAAATGTGGTCATCGTCCTACGGTTCAAACTTAAATTATTCGCGCAAAATCAAATGTAATAAACCTTGAGAACTTGAAATACTTACGCCATTTTGCCGAATAAAGCCGGTGCACTTGACCGCTGCACTGCCTGATCTGCCGCTGCAAGTTCTGCCGCTGCGCGCCGCTACACTGCCATGATTCCGCCGAACGTGCAGCGCGAATCAAACACCAAATAACACAGAAAACACGACGAGAGCGACGCCTTCGCTTATATAAGCACACACGACATCCGCACAGTCTCCTTCCGCTGCACACACTGACTCGTATTATGCCGCTCAGCTCTGGTTGCTGATTGGATGCTAAAACCGCCAGTATTGCAAACAAATAGAACCCAAATATTTACATTCTCACGAGATGTAGGTCACATGTCCTCGGCAACAAACCATGAGCGATTTCACTAGTCCGATTTTATGTGGTTGGGAAAAATGTCATTGTTAGATTTTCTTTTTTATTAAGAATGGCTGGTTACGGGTTTCATATTGTCTAGTTTGTTCTAAAATGTGAATTGCAGCAATATTGTCTTTATAATAATACTGATGAAGAATAATTAGTTCTTGGATAAAACACTTGGTTGATTGTTATTTCAGAACTGTTAGTGATTGAAACATTTCCTACTCTTATTCCTATTATAGGAACCACTTTTAATATTCATTGTGAATTAAATATTTATTTCAAACAAAGCGACCTTCAAAACTGAGGAATCTATGAAGCGATATATATCTTAAGGTGGAAACAGAGATTGATGTTTATTGGACACTAAATTCCTCTTGTCCATTATAGTTATTCATTTCCAATGGACGCTCAATTCTGTCTATGAAGCAGTGATGTATTAATTCATTATTATTGTTGTTAAATCAAGTCTTTTTTGTTTGTTCGGGTGGCAAATGTGCCGCATGAAGTAGCCAAGTCCTGTACTACTCAGTTTAAGGAAAAAAAAAACAGAATGACTTCACACAAGCTCCTCGCTGTCGTTTTAGGGTTATCTTCTAAATCTGAATAGAAGTATTTCTGTGTGTCTGTTAGTCAGAACTCTGAAGAAGAAGAACTCCTCACCTAGAGTTTAAAATATTCATCACAAACAGAAAGGAACTTGTAAAAGAACATTAATTTACTTGTGTCAATCATGAGTTACAGCGTTTCACACACATCACGTCAACTAAGTATTCTCAGAACCAAAATACTGTTTACACAACAGTTACTTTTAGACATTCTGTAAAGAAGAAAACAAATAAGAGCCGGTTTCATTTCTCTCCTGATGTTCCTGTTTTTAATATTCATTCAGCACACAAATATGTTTCATCAAAATACATTTAAACATCATCACTCATCAGCACAACCTTGTCAGTCAAAGAGTGTGCGAGCGAAAGATTGGTCCAGAGAAATAAAGGGTCCTCCAGCATGTTAAAGCTTCGAAAAATATTCTTGCTGAAATTTCTGGAACTCTTGCTCTGTAAAGACAGATTTCTCCTCGGGTTTGGTGACGGGCACCTGATCTGCCTGATGACAAGCACGACGACCGGAATGTTGCTGTATGATCTGAAGATAATTGAGGAAATAACATTATTATAAAAATTGGGAAATAAATCTGATCGACTGAAGGTCTAACTTGATTAGGAGAATAAACAGATGAGAGGTTCACACCTTTCCTGTGTGCTTTGTATGTGTTTTGTTATCAGCAGCCAGGAAATATTCCAGATTTGAACTCAGTTGATTCTTCTTTAGTTTTTTTCTGTATTCATCTGATAAAAGCAGAGCAGACAGTAATGGATCTGTGTAATCATGTGTAATCAGACATGTGTTACACGCGTGTGTCATGGACGGACTCACCCACAGCTGATTTAATGTGTTTGTCTTTGACTGTAGTCTTGCTCTTCACTGTCTGTCTGTGAACTCGTTGTTTATTACGACTGATCTTCTTCTGTTTATGTTTTTTTCCATCTTAAGAAAAGTGTAAACAAGGTTACATACATTTACATACACACACACATTATAGTCCAAAATAATGTAAATATTTTTTTCTATTCTTCGCATTTCTCATGATTGTTTTTTAATCAAGCTGTCTTGTACTTCAATGTTTCTCTTCTCACACATACAAACAATACTCTGTGTACCTTAATGTTTACGCTAGTAAAAAAATCTTGATGTTGCAGTGCTTTTGAATAGTAAATAAAACTATACTAGGGTTGTCACAATCATTAAATAATCGTTTTTTGACATATCGCTTATTGCTCCCCGAACTCGCTAAGTCGCTTTGAGTCATTCAGCAGATGCTTTTATCCATTTACATTTTACATTTATTCATTTGGCAGAGCACTTCAGCTTTTATCCAAAGTAGTTGACTTACAAGTAGTTTTTTTGTTATATATTTTTTTAGTATATTTGACCTAATCACAAAATTTCTGATAACCGCAATGATTGTAAATCCTTAGAAAACGAGAGTGATCTGCAGCATTTCACATCCACTGTTCTTGATCTGCACTCGCCGTTGACATTTCTTCATCATTAGGATTGATGTGTATTTTTTGTCTCTATGAGTTTTATTAAAGTGACACAGAAAGAAGACATCTTCCTCATATCTCAGTTTTTTCTGTTAGGGTCGCTATAAAAGGAATGTTACTAGTTATTGACAGAATTTTTCACATTTCTTAATGTATTTATATTTTATTCATTAAATAAATAAATTGTAATTAATCGTTGCAATTTTCAAAGCCTATAAGCCGACAATTAATCACCATAATCGCAATTATTTAATAGACAATTAAGCGCCATGCCAAATGCCATAAGAGCCCAGAAGTATACTACGATTCATCGATTCAATACTACACTATAGTAAATGCTTAAGTACCCAACAGTATTTTCAGTGTCACGTGGGCTATATAATTGTCTATATATTGTAAATGCAGTTTTAACACTCACGTGAAAAACGTTTTTCTAAAGTTTCATCGACTCACAGTAAACATCGTTATGATCAAAACAACAGATTAAACGGACCAGTTATTTACCTTTTTCACTGAACAGTTCAAGTCCTCTTCGTATCACTGATGCTGACATGATTTGATGAATGGGTTTAAAAAAACAGGTTTATAAAGATGCTTTCGTGCACGTGAATTCACGCTGTGCTAAGTGTGCTCTGCGATCAAGCTTCCGCCGGAAACATCAAACTCATCCGCCACGTTCCGTTCAGAAACACAACACGGCTTCATTCACATGAAACGCACAATGAACACCTTCAAAAACAAGATCAGTATTATGATTAAGGTTATTCATGGAGTTAAATGCAAGTCGCTTAGGAAATAAAGTCTGCTTAATGCCTTAATGATGTAAATATAACGAATATCCATAAAATGTTAGAGTAAGGGGTGATTCCTAATACAACAAACGCAATTGTGTGTGTGTGTGTGTGTGTGTGTGTGTGTGTGCGTGCGTGCGTGCGTGCGTGCGTGCGTGTGTGTACAGGGTTATCTTCTATGTTTGATTGTAGGTTTTGTTGATTGCTCTCGCTGTGTTCTGATGTCATATACCGCAGGTCACATGCAGGGGGCGCCACAGCAGCACAAATCCACTGCTCACATCTACACACATCCACTGCTCACATCCGCACACATCCACTGCTCACATCCACACACATCCACTGCTCACATCTACACACATCCACTGCTCACATCTACACACATCCACTGCTCACATCCGCACACATCCACTGCTCACATCCACACACATCCACTGCTCACATCCGCACACATCCACTGCTCACATCCGCACACATCCACTGCTCACATCCACACACATCCACTGCTCACATCCACACACATCCACTGCTCACATCTGCACACATCCACTACTCACATCTGCACACATCCACTGCTCACATCTGCACACATCCACTGCTCACATCCGCACACATCCACTGCTCACATCCACACACATCCACTGCTCACATCTACACACATCCACTGCTCACATCTACACACATCCACTGCTCACATCCGCACACATCCACTGCTCACATCCACACACATCCACTGCTCACATCCGCACACATCCACTGCTCACATCCGCACACATCCACTGCTCACATCCACACACATCCACTGCTCACATCCACACACATCCACTGCTCACATCTGCACACATCCACTACTCACATCTACACACATCCACTGCTCACATCTGCACACATCCACTGCTCACATCCGCACACATCCACTGCTCACATCCACTGCTCACATCTGCTCACATCTACACACATCCACTGCTCACATCTGCTCACATCTACACACATCCACTGCTCACATCTGCACACATCCACTGCTCACATCTACACAGATCCACTGCTCACATCCACACACATCCACTGCTCACATCCACACACATCCACTGCTCACATCTGCACAAATCCACTGCTCACA
>NC_136770.1:233474-249692 GCF_947034865.1 Barbatula barbatula
CTATATATGACCTTTCTTAATGTTGGTTAGTCTTATGTTGGATGCTGTTTTGTGTTGTCTTCACAAGTCGATAAGTGTTTCCAGTGGTCTTTAATAGCATCAAGCGAGACACAGGGATGAATTGTTGTGAAGCAGTGTTTATTGGTATTATAACATCTGATGCATTAAGTCAGATGAAGTTTGACCGAGCGCTGAAACACAACAATGATTTTGAATAAACTCTGATCATCACTTCATCTTCCGCCTGCTGTTCTTCCCTCTACATTTTCGTCTCGGGGTTGATCTCAAGTCACAACAGCGTTGTTGATATTTTGAGTCCAGACTGAGTCATATGTCCTGATAAAGAGAGATCTAGTGAACTGTAGAGCAAGAATCTACAGGATCTACATTTACATTTATTCATTTGGCAGACGCTTTTATCCAAAGCGACTTACAAGTAGTTTTATACAGTGCCACATTACTGCAGAGCAATCAGGGGTAAGGTGTCTTGCTCAAGGGCCCTTCAGTCATGACCTGCTGGCACTGAGATTAGAACCTTCTGATCACAAGCCCAACGCTCTAACCATCAGGCCACAGCTGACCCCTAACCCCTATCAAAACAAAGCCATGTCTTTCTCACACAAAACCTAAGGCTATGCCATGACTCCGCTGCAAGATCAAGAATAAACATGACATGATAGCGGAATCATGACAGCATGCCTCATATTCTCAGAACTCTACACACAATGGGCAAAACCCCTCAATTCTCCTGCAAAATGAAACTTCACATTCAAAACAATGTTCTTTCTTCTCAAAATGGTATTTAGTTTTCAAATGACACACACAAACCATCATATGAACAAACATTTATAAGAACCAGTTGAACACTGATGTGCTCTTTATAAAACACTTCTCCATTCATCATAATGACTTTGCTCTTTATTTGGTTCAGTGTTACACTTACTACAGATAGTACATATATAAGTGTGTAGTAAAATATTTTTAGTATATATATATATATATATAAAATAGTTTTACAGTCAGAACACACAAATACACGATAACAAATATATTTTATTTTTCCAACAAAAACAGTGTACAGTGTACATCCCAACCAACGCAAAGTTGCACATACAGTGGTGTACATACAAAACAACAGAAGAATTGACTGTATACAGTTACAGTAAAAAACGATGCTACATCTTCTCTTGGGTTTGGGTCTGACCACAGCACCTCATCCACATCACAAGCAATGTTTCTCAGTCCAGTCATGAAAAGCATCAGCTGTTATATCTCCACATGTGTCTTCTATAGCTTGGAGAAGGGGTTTAGGCGTTTGTGACAGGTGTTTACACATGTAATGAGTCAGTGTTCATATTTGAATGTTCCTTGTGAAAACAAGAGATTTTTCTGCCCGAAAATTGTGCCAAATGCAGAGAATTGTGTGTAGTGTTTTGAAAAAAGTGTGTTTTAGATCTGCAATGTGAGTGTAAAGCAGGAATTGTGCTTGTAGTTTAGCAGAATTGGTTCAGCGGGTTGGTGAATGAGTTACATGTTGAGCTCATTGTGTCTCAAGTACCAATATTTTTGTGTAAACAATCGAGAAAAACTGTAAGTTTTCCACAAGATGTGATCTTTTAGTGTCACGAAGTTCAGGGTTAGTGAGAGAGATTCATCAGTATATGAATAAATACAGTTTTTCTCAATCGATTTGGTACATTTCTCCAAACTCAGGTAACAGCTCTCAAAACAGTTGACACAGCAAACTAAACACGCTATTATGCTGGCGAAACCGTTAAGTTATCACTGCACAATGAAACACAGCATTTTATTCTAATAATGCATTTATTAAAATTCAATATTAACATCAAAACTAAAAGTGTGTTCTCTGTTGATTTTATAACAAATTCAGCTGAAGATACACAAAGAAATGAATGAAAATACATGTTTTCCATGAAGTTCTTTAATGAGGAGTTCAGCTGTATAACAATAAGTTGTGACCCGATCACTGTTTCTCTCAAATGGGACCGTGTACAACTGTTTCATTTCGAATTCTGTGTTTGGTCAGAGTGCGAGCAATGGTAGCCAGGCTGATGCTTTCCATGTTTTGGAATACCAGGTTGTCCTCTTCAATTCTGGTCTGAATTTCTCTCAGTTTTATTGCATTGTCAGCAATGACCCATCCTACAATGGCATGTTCTTGGTCTTCACTGAGAAGCTTTCTTCTTCCCCCAGAGGGAGGAAGTTGCTGTGTCCTTTAGAAGAACAAAAATGCAATATATTTGTATTTGTAACTTCTGGTGGCCAGCACACATTGTGATATTTTAATACAGTAGATAGCAACTGCATTGATAGCTCTAATCAAACGCATGACTTACCTGTTGGTTTGTTGAAAAATACAGATAATGGAAGCAACGCTTGACGGTCTGAGATTAGGCTGGACACTTTCACCAGCCACTCTCAATGATAGACCATGGTTTATCACATGGTCTATGATGGTGGCTCTGATTTCATCTGTGACAACAGCTCTCACTCTCCTTTGAACAGCACCTCGCATTCTTACTCCTCTTCCCCTACCTCTCCTTCTCCCTTGTCCTGGTCTAACTAGTCCAACTCTTCCTCTCCCTGGTCCATCTTGTCCTCTCCCTGGTCCATCTAGTCTTCTCCCTGGTCCATCTTGTCTTCTCCCTGGTCCATCTTGTCCTCTCCCTGGTCCATCTTGTCCTCTCGCTGGTTCATCTAGTCTTCTCGCTGGTCCATCGTGTCCTCTCCCTGGTCCATCTAGTCTTCTCCCTGGTCCATCTAGTCTTCTCCCTGGTCCATCTTGTCCTCTCCCTGGTCCATCTTGTCCTCTCCCTGGTCCATCTAGTCTTCTCCCTGGTCCATCTAGGCTTCTCCCTGGTCCATCTTGTCCTCTCCCTGGTCCATCTTGTCCTCTCCCTGGTCCATCTAGTCTTCTCCCTGGTCCATCTTGTCCTCTCCCTGGTCCATCTTGTCCTCTCGCTGGTTCATCTAGTCTTCTCGCTGGTCCATCGTGTCCTCTCCCTGGTCCTGTTCATATCTGCTAACACACTCTCTCGAATTTCTGTGACCATGTCAACAGTTGCCGTTTCCTTCAGATATGTGAGAGGTAACCGTTGGATCCTACAGTAAGCAGAAATGCATAAACAATTACACACAAGAAGGTTTGGAAAAGATCATCTTGCAGAATACAACTTACCTGTTTGGTTTGCCAGAGAACTCTAACAATAGATGCCGCTGTTGAGTGTTGAAGATTTGGCTGTACTCTCATTGAGAGACCATGATTTACTACATGATCAATTATAGTTGCCCTGATCTCATCTGAGACCACAGCTCTTGATCTTCCTCTTATTCTTCTTCCACCGCGCATACGTATTCCTCTTCCTCTTTCAACCACTTCTCTATGTATAGCCTGGTCCATGTTTATGTTTCAATTCAAATGGTTCCTTATTTCTCCTCTTTTTTTTAGATGGTAATGAAATGACACAAAGGAGTGACACATGTGTAGGTCTTTAGCTACAATGGGAATCATCTGTGGTTGGTCCAAATGTTTTGATAGCATTTCATTTTTAGAATCAAAAAACATTTCAATCAAATATCATTGTAGAAGTAAAACATTTCTTTTCATTTTTGTATTTTGTTATTGTTTTGAACTCAAGTTTAACAATTTTGAAAAGAGTAGGTAGACGTGTAAATGAGCAAATGAGTCTGTAGGTACATAGAGGTCTAAATGAGAGAATAATTCATGAAATTTGAAAGAAGTGGTCAACGAATGCATTTTGTGATGCACAGTTTAGCTCACACATACTACTGTTGTGCTCACTGTGTGAAGAGTTCTGCAAAAGTCACCAAAGAATGGAGAAATGCGTCCTAGCAAATGTAGAAAACAGCCGTTTTCAAGGATGTGATTCACAACAAAATTAGAGACAACGTATACGAAGAGTTTGGTTCCAGAATGAGATCAATTGTTCCAAAATCTTGTTTTTTTATTGTACAGTCCAATGAATTTCAATCAAACCGCAGTTGGTTTGTTTTGATTTGAGCCATAATAACAAAAAATACGGCAAACTAACACAATTAAACACAATAAAAACATGATAACATCATAAAACTGAGTTCTCTTTTTGGAACCAAACTCTTCGTAAGTCTTCATCTCTGAAAACAGTTTCTCATTTCAAAACAAAATCAGGTTCAGTGCCGTCTTGTTTTTTTGTGGTGGAAATGATAGGGGGTGAAACGAATGCTTCCTTTCAAAGGTCTTTCACCTGCGCTCGACATGCAGCCTTCTGATTGAGACTTGTGTTTCCTAAAGACTAAAATGAATCTGTTTGACGTGAAATCGGTTCAGGTGTTTCCCCATCACATGAAAAACAGGTGTTTCATCAGATGTGCTGCGTCCGTTTCACACTGCCAAATCAACAAAACTACTGAAGAATGAGACACACACACAGAGAGAGAGAAGAGAGACAGATAGATAGATAGATAGATAGACAGATAGACAGACAGATAGACAGATAGATAGACAGACAGACAGACATAGATAGATAGATAGATAGATAGATAGATAGATAGATAGATAGATAGATAGATAGATAGATAGATAGATAGATAGATAGATAGATAGATAGATAGATAGATAGATAGATAGATAGATAGATAGATAGATAGATAGATAGAAATAGGTTTTAGGGCCACAACCACAGGTTGTGGTCACTTCTCTTGTAAAGCTTCGCTCCTGCTCGGAAATGTGTGACCCTGACACACACACACACAGAGTTGTGAGGTTATATTAGTGTTACAGGATGTGATGGTTTTTAATGCTAAGATAAGCAAAGGATTTTAAGTTTGAGCGCATTCTTCATATCATTCTTTTTTATTTAAAACATATAACAGAACAATATCATGTTACAATATTATTAATCTGATTATTAGTTTTTCACTTTATTTTAAAGAGAGAGAGAGGGAGACCTCCCACTCATTTTTCATTTCCTGTTGTTTAAGCGTAAATGTCATATCCACAACTCATGTCACTATAAATGTGTGTGTGTTTCTGGTCTCTTTCTCTCTGTGGTTTTGGGTTTTTCCACCTCTCTCTGATTCACTGTTGAAGGTGTTTGGGGAGAAACTGAATCTTCTCTCTGTCATTTACACGGCATTGACCAAGAATCAAGTATCTCTCTCTCCTCTCTCTCTCAGTTTTGGTTGACTTGAAGAGGACTTACAAATGTGTGCCGGGAGGAGATGGCCAGGATGCTTATTCTGTCTCTGATGATGATGATGATCCATTTAACTCTCACAGATCAAAGTAAGATACATAAAAGTGAGCAGAACCTTCTTTTGGGGACACCTCTTCTTTTAAAATTGACGTTTTCCTTCAGAGTTAGAAGTGTGAGTTAAACGTGAAATAACAGTTAGAATAGAAATCAAATGTATTGATAACATTTATTTGACATTAAATCTGTCACATCAAACAGTGATAAATGATCATTTATACAGGGCTTGACATTAAGCATTGTCGTGTGGTTGTCCTTTGGCAAATTAAATTTGTCTTTCACTTGTCTAAGTACAAATATTACTTGTTTGAAGATCAAAAATGATATATCATTTGAAGTGTCAATATAATTGTATAAGTTCCGCTGCGGTCACCTCCATTAAAGAGGTTTAAAGTTTGCAGCACAGGCCAAACTGTTGTAGAACAAATACGAAGCGTCTGTTGTCATCTTTAACAAATGTGTAAGTTCAGTTCATCCCACGGATAGGCAGATAACTGATAAAATACAACGTCTGATATGTTGTCTAATGTCTAATGCACCTATTCCTATTCTTCTTTTTCTGGCACTTATTCTTTTTTGTCAAGTTAACGGTACTTGTCCGGTCCGGTCTCTCTCACGTGCCCATACAAAACATTCACTTTTCTTGGACAAGCGTTAATGTCGAGCTCTGTCATTTGAGCTGTATTTATGAAAGTGCTGTAGAAATAAATACATATAACACCATCTATGAGAAAACATCAACAGAGAGATGTGAGTTATTTTGTGTTTGTCTGTAGGTTTACAGTGTCATCATGATTATTTCAACACATTCACATGCGTGTGGAACATTTCCAGACTACATCTCCCCTCCATCACAGCCGACACAAACTGCACCCTGCGTGTGTGTATTCAAAAAGTGTAAGTAACAATGAACATGAACCACGCTGCAGTTGTATTTGTTCATTTTAAATATAAAATGTCTCTTTTGATTTTAGTTACGATCCTTGTTGTGATACGAAGCGAATGACCATGAAGAGTTCAGAGGTCAACATCCTCACGGCCAGTGTTGATTTTAAGAAACCGGTGAGTTGAGTTTGATCTTTTCTTCATCAACAAGCACAGAGAACAGAAACAGAAGATTAGTGTTGTTTTCTTTCTTCTGATTAAGGGTGGAATAATCATTCCTGGCACCAAAATCTCTCAAAATGTGACGTGTGAGAATTATAAGAATCCTGTGGCTCAGACAAAACAACACAAAGCCGATGATGATGGTAAATATGAGCCTGAATCAGCTCTCGTTGCCTGTGTTGAGATGTTGAGCATAAACGTGTGTGTGTGTGTACAGTAGTGAAAGTGTTTCCTCCTGTGGATCTGAAGATGGACGGGTTAAATGTTTCGTGGAGTCCTGGAACTCCTCTAAATAGAATGTTGGAGGGTCATGAGTTTGAGCTGCAGTTCCGATCTGAGGAGCAAAACTGGACGGTGAGCTGCTTCTCTCTCTGTTCACACATCTCTTCTTTTCATAGAAAGATGTGAAAATATAAAGACGTGTGTGTGTGCAGGATGTGGAAGGCACTCGTGTAAGTGGGCTTCATGTGGAGCTTCAAGAGGATTCACTGGTCTTAGATCAGCGCTATGTTCTCAGGGTGAGAGCCAAAGTCATCGGTTCATCCACCGCCGTTTGGAGCGACTGGAGCACAGAGTACAACTGGACCGCTAGGATTGGTAAGAGCCAATAACACATCAGAGGGAAAGAAAGAAATAAACTAGTTACAGAGTTACTAATGTTTATGATGCCTTGAAAAATAGTAAAGAAGTAAATTGAGTAGTGATGTAAGCAACAAAAAAGTCTTTACAGTGTCATCATCATTATCATCATACTTGCACACACGACCCCGCTCTGGTGAACGCTGTAAAAATCACCAAGATTTACAGAGCAAAACATTGGATAACAGAAGTTAATGAAATGAAATCAGCAGATTCTCTTCTTTCATTGCACACCAGCTGGAAAAACTAGAACATGTCTAATATGACAAACTTCTTGTTTGATGTTCATGTGTTCTGTCAACATTCAATTATTCACAAACATCTGGTTTATTATCTCTGTGGGGACAGTCCATAGGCGTAATGATTTTTATACTGTACAAACTGTATATTTTATCCCCTAAACCTAAAGATCATAGAAAACTTTTTAGCATTTTTAGATTTTAAAAACGTATTAGGGTTTTTTGCCCTCAGTATTGGTCCCCACAGTGACACGAGTCCCAATGAGTTGGTGTGTATTCAGGTTAAGGTCCCCACCGGGATATACAAACAAGGCCAAACGCACACACAGAATAACATGTTGATCATATGTGAAGATAATAAAAGCGTTGAGAGAAACTAAATGTTTGATGAATATTGTGATGTTGGTTTCAGTTCCGGGTGGTTCTCTGGAGCTGGACTGGTCTTCACTTGTCATCTGGATCACTCTCACAGGAACGGCTCTCGCTATCATGTTAATCCTCAGCCTTTTCTTCAAATATTACAGTAGCAAATGGTGAGTGCGTGACACTGTTCTGTAAACAGTTGAGAGAAACGTCAGAATGTGAGATAAACAGAACACATCATCTCTGATCATTTCAGGCTGCAGAAGATGCGTTCTTCATATATTCCTGATCCCAGCAAATACTTCACCGATTTAAACTCGCATCATACAGGAAACTTCAAAGTGAGTTCTTTTCAGTTGCTTGTTCATTTCAGGACTTCGTTTATAATGTAAATATGAAATATGTGCATTTTTAAAGACTCAAACATATTCTGTGTAGTCTCCACTGTATCATAAGACCTCATAAAGTCACAACATGTCATATTGATCAGATTGATTGACGGGGGGAATCTCTCTCTGTGTGTCTCAGTCTTGGCTGGGTTCAGCGTTCGCTCTTGATCACTTCATCGCAGCAGACTCTGAGTTTGTCAGTCCTGTGGAGGTTGTGAAGCTTCAGGACGCTCTCGACTCTCGTCTCGTGGACAGACATGGAGACGCTTTGAGGGACGGATGGGAAAACACCTCCAAAACCTCCAACTTCTCAAACTCCACCTACTTTCTGTCTCAGAGCTCAAATGGGCCCATGGACACTCTGGAACCCTGCTCGGCGCACTGCTCTTATGGCCCCGCGGGGGGCATCGGCGGCCCGGGAGAGGTGCTGCAGAACACTGCCGACGTCGCTCGCGGTGCCGAGGAGAACAACGAAATGTCTGAGCTGGAACATTCTCTGAAGAGGCTGGAGCAGCTCCGGCAGGACACTCAGAGTCCAGATTCGGGGTTCGCCGCGGGGGCTGAGGACAGCATGGAGGAGACGGAGCTCCCCAGTCCTCTGAATCTGCCTCCTCACCCCCTCCTGTTCCCAGACAAACACCTCCTGCTGTGCTGGGAGCAGATGCATCTTGTGCCAGGACCCATCCGTCTGATCCCCGACATAGACTTTGACCTGAAGCTTTTAAGTTCCTGTGCTATGATCGAGCCCTCTAGTGACGATTACATGCCAGTTGAAAATGTCCTAAATTAATGCAGAATTCATGCGAGATTAGCTGCATGTCACACTGCGGTTTACTGTTCTTGTGTGACGTCAAGACTCTCTCAGATTACAACTGTAAGCATCAGTGAGCGTTTTAGGAAAAGATGAAAAGTTAATAAAGAGAGAATTGTTTTGTGAACGCAGAGATTCAGATTTCATGTGCTCATTTAAAGCGTGCTAATAATATTATAACCCTCATACGCTGTATTAATATATAGATATATCTTTTATTTAGGATTGTAATCCAAGACATTAATTTGTTACGCTTTATTGCGATCCGTTCATTTGTCTGTTATCGTGTCAGGTATTACAGTGTGCTGCTATTGTGGAATAAATAAATGTGTGTGTGTGTGCGGGTTTTAGCTTTATTCTGAGTAGGTTTCAGTCTGGATTAAAGACACACAGAGGTTTGTATCAGTGTGCATATATAACAGCTCTGTAAACATAAAGTGATGCTTTACTGATAAAACATTGGATTGGATTCAGATCTTTGTTTGTGGCTCATGGACATTCACAAGCAAAACGTGTTTTTTCAAAAGAAATTGACTCTTTTGTTTCCACACTTCCTTTAGTATACTAGGAAGTATACTTACTATGAATAAAGTTACATTGCGTAACCGCCATTTCAAGTAGAAATTCTTTGGCAATATAAAGATACAGAAAAGTTTAACTGATGAAAGAATGGTCACAGACGTATTACAAAATATAGGATATGATGCTGTTTATGTGTCGATGTCGAATTTGCAAGCAGTATTGTACAAATCAATATCTGGAATATCAATACCTCAATCAGACATGAAAGCTTCTATTACATGTATTCAAAATGTTACCATTTGGTTTAAAATAATGTATAGGATGGTAATAATAATTTAATTGATATTCACATATATATATAAATATATATATTTTTTCTTGTATTAAAGAAGTTCAAACCTCAAGTCAGCTCACGTAAATACAGTGGAAAGAAAGAAAGAAAGAAAGAAGCATCAGCGGAGTGCACAGGTGAGTTGTGACGTCACGTGCAGGTGATGCGTCGCTGGGCGGTGACTGTCGTTAAGAGAGAGATCCGTTATTAAAATCATCAGAATCATAACGCACGCGCGCTCTGTCCTGGTCAGTGCGCTCGTCACACAGAGAATATTATCGATCCACGTGAACTTTGGACAGACAAACACAACGAGCTCAACGAGAACATGAACCTGTGAAGAAAGCGACATGTGTGTGAGATCTGAATGAGACGAATCCGAGCAGATTCACGAGCTCACACTGAGATTCATGGAGCGGAACCCGAGATAACGGTTCGGTTCGGTTCGGTTCAGGGATGGAGCTTGAAAACGATATCGTGGCGAATCCGAGTCCGGAAAACCGTGTAAGAGACGTCCGACGGTCTGATGTGTGATTCCTGACATATGATTGGTCTGATGTGTGTTTATTATGCGCAGGTGTCGCGTGCAGCTCAGAAGAGAAGTCGCTCGAACTCCGTCATTATTATCATCATCATCATCATCATCATCCTGCTGACAGCATCTTCATCTCTTATCTGGTATTTTATTGGTGAGGAAGGCCTCTTGAGAGTAAAGCATCCCACATGAATATATAGTGAAGTGTTATTACCATGGTAAACTGCGCTAAAATGTATAGATGTGCGTTTTCATCCTTAAATGTTAAAGAATGCATCAGCAGGCTGTTCATACAGTTGATTAAATCCCTTTAATTCATTCAACAGAATACAGCAGTGCATGTTCACACATTCAAGTAATTACTATAAAATACTATGATTTACTCGGGCAGCTTGTATGTTTTAAAGACCGAGTATGAGTGCACATATGTTTTCTGGTAGTCGCCGATGCCTGTGGCCTACTGCTGTTTACTATACTAAATACAAACGTGTGCTACAGGGTCTTTATGAGGGAGGTGGATTGATTTGAAAAGTCATGGTTTTAGTGCTGATATCAGGATCATACTATTGTTACTTGTTTAACAACAAATTCCAACGTTAAACTATAAACTAAAAGGTCTATAAACAGAAGCACATTTGTCATGTGTGCGTGTGGATGTTGTTGTTTCTCAGAGTACAGGGTTTGGGTTCTGGAGGCACGTGTGAGTCAGCAGTACACCGCCAGTGTTTCCATACTCAATCACAACTACACCAGAGATCTGTCCATTCACCAGAGCTCTGACTTCACACTTCAGTCCAAACGTGTGCAGAACATGGTGAGACTAAACCTTCCACAGCACATCAGGGATCAGACCTCTGAGGTGATCATAGATCAGGGATAAAACATCAGTAATCAGACATCAGAGATGATCTTAGATCAAGGATCAGACATCAGTGATCAGATATCAGTGTTGGGCATAATGCTTTAGTGAGTAATGGGCATTATGTGATCACATTCATTTTCTGATGTATTGGCCAAGTAATAAACATACACATCTCTATTTGTGTTACACATTATTTGACGAATTATGCCGAGTTCAAATTCTGAAGGTTGGTCAGGTGAGAAAAGATTACACAAGACGTTCTTTAGAGACAGTAAGAGTTGTTCACAGGTGGAGAAGCTGGTGAAGTCCACAGATCTGTCCAGATACTTCAACTCCACGCTGGTGTTTGCTTTCGGGTGAGACGTCATCATCATCATCATCGTGTGTCTGTCCTGAACCGTACACAAGCCTCATGTTGTGTTGTTGTGTAGAGACGGGAGTTTGGTGGCACATTTCTGGCTGATTCTGTCGGTTCCCAGCAGTCAGAGAGATGATGTGAGCGCTCAGCGAGTCAATGAGAGTCTGCACAGAGAACTGCAGCGCTTCTCACATACACAACACATCTGCACGTATGAAGGTTTCCAGATCCTTCTGTCATCTCTCAGTGTGATCGGTAACATTCATCATCATCTCATCTGCCGCACGTTTACCAACCTTTATTTGTTTTTGTTTGTTTAATGTGTTGTGTTGTTGTTTTACCTTCCAGAAACCACCCCCAAAGTCATAGAGCTTTTTCAAGCTTCATTTGGTATGAAAACGTTATGATTTTCTTTCTTTCTTCCGTTTGTTATTTTACTTTTACTGTAGGATTTGGAGTGTGGTGTGTTTCTTCTGTTAGGCATCAGATAAAGTCACGTTGTGTTGACACAGATGTTATTTACAGACGTTTATATTTAATGTGCTGAAGTACAGAACTGACTTCATATTCGCTGTCTCTTCACGTGTATGTAAAAAACCCGTCTGAGAAAAGAGAAGTTTATTCAGAGTAAAACTCCAGTCGCGATTATCTTCAGATTCCACACGCTGATATTTTCGATACAGTGACGTTTTTCAAAGTAGTCATTACTCAAGTTTTTGAATCCATCACACGCGGCCGCTCATGTCTGCTGATCTATGAATGTCTTCACAGATTGTTATCATTATAAGTGGGTGGATTCCGCAGATGCAGTGATTCTGGAGGGGCCGGACACTCAGCGCTCGTCCTGTCTGTGGCACCTTAGGGCTCCGGTGGGTTCACGGCTCGAGCTGAGGGTCGAGTGGCTCCTGACCGAGTGTCGGGACAGACTGGTCATCTACAACTCGCTCACTCCGACAGATGCACACCTCATCACCTCGTGAGGGAAATCTTTCACTGTTCACGCATCACATGGATGAATTGATTACTGAAGGATTGTCAAACGTGTGTGTGTGTGTCAGTCTTTACGGCTGCAGCAGGTCCGAGCGGACGCTTCAGGTGTTGTCGTCTGATGAGTGGATGACTGTGGTGTGGAAACAGGGCCTGTATCATTATAAAGATCCTTTCTCTCTGAGCGCTCGAGCCTGGCCTCACCGCGGTAATCCCCTTCTCTCTCTCAACATCCGTTGCTCTTTCATCAGATTAACACTTCTCCTTTAAGAATCAACTTGGTTGTTTTTCTTAATAGTGTTCAGGTGAAATAAAAACAGAATGAAATGAGAGTGAAGAGTCTGGAGGTGTAATTGAATGAGATGAAATCATCAGGCCATTGCACATCGAGTCCGAAATTTGCAAACGTTCAAAAATAAATACGACCTCATGTGTCAATCACTTTAAACACTGCCTCCGATATTTTTGTCCATCATAAAGAAATTTGGACTGTGTTAGTGGCATCCGTAGCAAACCTTTTGAGAGGTGTTTTGACCATTCAGAGACACCGTACAAACCAGCGCCGCATACCAACATTTCGGACTGTATGTGCAAAGACCTTAGATTTGATGAGAAATGTTTGAGTTAATGACAGATCTCTTTCCTGTGTGTGATTGTGTGCTCGTGTGCTCTTTTGTGTTTCAGATTGTGTTGTCACAGTTGTGTTAAAGGAGAGATCTGAAGTTCAGGGGATTTTGCAGACGCCCTTCTACCCCAGTTATTACCCCCCCGACATGAACTGCACCTGGATCTTCACTGTAAGATGTGACCTGTGAACGTTTGACCGGTCTCTCGTCATCACGTCATGAACACGTGTCCTCCGTGTGTGTGTTGTGCGTTCAGGTGCCGTCTGTGGAGTTCGGTCTGACGTTGGCCTTTGAGGGATATGAACTGCAGCGAGCCGGTTACTCTCAGACCTGCACGCAGGGAAATTGGATCATTCAGAACCGCAGGCCAGCGCTCGTCTCGTTTATTTCTCATTACTGGCTCGTTTGTGTGTCTCATGTGTGTGTATGTGTGTGTGTGTGTGCAGGTTGTGTGGGGTCCGAGTGCTGCAGCCGTATGCGGAGAGAATCTTCCTTTTGTCCTCCACCGTCACCGTTGCCATGACGTCAGAGGCGTCACTCACAGGCCCGGGGTTACAGGTGACCTACGGCATCTTTAACCAATCTGATCGTGAGTATGAACCTGTGATGTTTACTCATCTCTCGTTTGACGCAAGCGAATGTTCACGTGGTTTCTGAACTGTGCAGCGTGTCCCGATCAGTTTCTGTGTCACCTCAGCGGTCTCTGCGTTCCGGCGTGTGACGGCATCAGCGACTGTCCCAACGGCCTGGACGAGAGAAACTGTGGTAAATCCCCTGATTACTCACTTCTTCCACAATTCTGTGGAAGTGTCTCATATAGCGAACACTTCTGAGGAAATGACCTACACAGGAAGTGAGAAATGATGTGAGACAGTGAGAGTGGGCAGTGATGACTCACACAACTGAACTTGGTCTGTTTGTGTTTCAGTGTGTGTCGCTCAGTTTCAGTGCACAGAGGACAGTCGGTGTGTTGACTACTATAAAGTGTGTGACCAGCACTCGGACTGCAGCGAGGCCAGCGATGAACACAACTGTACTAATGGTACAACACACACAAAGTCACGTTTGTTTGAGAGGAATTCTACTACTACACAACACAACACATATGAAGTCTTCCTGACCGTACTTGTATTTGTTGAACATTGACAATGTCAGTCAAAGAATATTATTGTGAAAGATTCCTGACACTCTCTCTCTCTCTCTTACACTGTCATCGTTGTGTCTTAATGACAACATACTAGTAAAAAACACACAAAACAACACACATCACCCGTGACAACTGTTTGATCTCTGCATTTACATCTGCAAGACATAGTTTGCTCATCTGCGGAACGTCTCAGAGACGTCAGGTGTCGTAAAGACCTCTAGAAGACGTCTGTAAGATGTTTATGATCTAGAATGGATGTACAACAGCTCTTTCTAAGATGTTTAGCAGATCTTTGGCAGACGTACTGTACCTGTGCTAGCTGGGCCAGACCCACTCGCATCAGAAGAGCTTTTGTTTGTCACAGATAGGTGCTTGATGTGACGTGACTCTTACAGGTGTGCCGTGTTCAGACATGACGTATGTGTGTGGAGACGGAACATGTTTGAAGAAACCTAACCCAGAATGTGACTTCATCACCGACTGCCCGGATGAATCTGATGAGAGATTCTGCGGTGAGAATGCGTGCGTGTGTGTGCGTGCGTGCCTGCGTGTGTGTGTGTGTAAACATGTTGTCTTTGTAGACTGTGGGCTGAGACACTTCAGCAGTCGTGTGGTGGGCGGGGCTGATGCTGTGGAGGGGGAGTGGCCATGGCAGGCAAGTCTGCAGGTCAGTGGTCGTCACATATGTGGAGGAGCTTTAGTGTCCAGCCAGTGGATCATATCTGCTGCCCACTGTTTCTACGACGACAGGTAAGCAACCACATCTGACTGTCTGTCTGTGGTTATTTTGGTCTGTTGAACGTCTGCTGGTCTCTCTTCAGACTGTCGTCCCCGTCGGTTTGGACCGTGTGTCTGGGTAAACTTCGTCTCAATGGTAACAGTCAGACAGAGGAAGCTGTGCGGGTGTCTCACATTCACCTGCATCATTACTATGACGATGAGACGCATGATTATGATGCAGCGCTGCTGCGGCTGGTTCGGCCTGTGTGGTCCGGGACTCTGGCTCATCCGGTCTGTCTTCCTCCGGTGACACATCAGCTGGAGCCGGATCTTCTGTGCTGGGTGACGGGCTGGGGAGCACTCAGAGAGGGAGGTGAACACATGAACCATCTTTCTCTCGATTCTCTTTTGTGTCTCTGTTGCCATCTTTGTGTGAAAGATAAAACTGCAGGTTATTTATCTTTGTGTGTGTTGATGTCAAATGATGTCCAACTGACCACAGACATACAATTGTAGAAGATTTCATGAATCAGTTCATATTTATATAAACTTTCTGTCAGTAATTATATTTAGTCATAATTCTATGATTATTATTAAGTAAAGTAGACAATAAATATGCACACACATCTGAATACTGTATAATCTCTGTAATGATAGAATAGTTCATATGCTAAACAAATGATTTACTTTCAAAAATGTTTTAAAAAGGACAGACGCACAATGACAGTGTGACATTTGTGTTTAACTCTCTCTCTCTGTGTCTCTCTCTCTGTGTGTCTCTCTCTCTCTCTGTTTCTATCTCTCTCTCTCTCTCTCTCTCTCTCTCTCTGTCTCTCTCTCTCTCTGTGTCTCTCTCTCTCTCTCTCTCTCTCTGTGTCTATCTCTCTCTCTCTGTTAGAAGCTGCGAGTGATGTTCTGCAGAAGGTAGACGTGCGATTGGTCAGTGAAGATGCCTGTGTGCGTTCCTATGGTTACGCCATCACTCCCAGAATGATTTGCGCCGGTTATCGCAGCGGAGGGAAAGACGCGTGTCAGGTCAGCATCAGTAAGGTTCAGGTCAGCTGACGATATGTCAGACTGTCACTCACTCACATCACTTTCTCTGTCAGGGTGATTCTGGAGGTCCGCTGGTGTGTCAGGAACCGTCCGGGCCGCTGGTTTCTGGCTGGTGTGGTGAGCTGGGGCAGAGGATGTGGACGGGCTGATTATTATGGGGTTTATACACGTATCACCAAACTGACGGCCTGGATCAGACAGCTCATCTCCTCCTGAGGAGACGCTTCACTTCTTCTGTGTTTCTCTTTCTCAC
>NC_136770.1:249892-269892 GCF_947034865.1 Barbatula barbatula
CATCTGCCCTTTGTGGATTTTTATGTTCTGTGTGTTTTTCAGGATTTGAGATCTGAAGTAAAAATGAAACAAGAGCAGACAAGTGAAGAAGAAAGAATACAGTATATATGACACTTGCTGTTCATGTTTTAATGTAATCATGTATGTTTTCTCATGAGATGAATGAAATCATTGTTTGTGTGGTTCAGAGACACTCATGACAACAGGCACCTGTGGGACGCTTCACTGTCTCTTGAGTCTGAAGAGGTGACATCATCTGTGTGTGTGTGTGTTGCCGAGAGGTTCAGAGGTCTGTTGAAATGGTGCTTGTGAGGGTTTTGGATGGTTTCTAAGTGGTTGCTATGATGTGCTGGGTGTTTTGAACATGTTCTCATAGCTAAGGCTTTCTGGTTGGCTGATATTCTGCTCTTTAGATATATAACTTTATGCCTTTAATGTAAATCTGTGAGATTTCAAAGAGTATATCAGAGTCTCCTTAATAGGCCACCTGATCTGATTCAAACTGATTCATTTTCCTGCACACAATTATAATCTGTGACATCAGCATTTCATACAGACCCTGAAACCTCCAGTGGCCAACAGAGAGATGTACAGAGATTTAGAGGCGGGGAGAGAGAGAGAGAGAGAGAGAGAGAGGGAACACCTGTGAGTGTCTGTATGTCTGTGTCTTTCAGGTGTCATGATGTCTGCTGTGCTGCTTCTGTCCACCGTCACCTCCAGACCCCCCACCAAATATTGCTGCAGGTGCTGTGATCACCTGGACCCGCTCCTTAACCCCGCCTCCCCTCCAGCAGCCAATCCTACTCCTGAGATCAGCACTTTCATTAACATGACAATCCTCAAAGGTAATGAACATCAGACTTTCATGTCAACATCAAAAGATTTAAGCTTTACAAACATTCATTTTTGCTCTTCTGACTGCGCACAACATCAACACATGAAGATGAGACAAACAGACATTGAACACACACACACACTCACACACACGCGCGCACACACACACACACAGAGGTCAGTCTCGTGGTCACGGTGTATTTCATTTTACCGTAGTTGTGCTTGTGGTTGTTGGTAGAAAGCAGAACTGTGGAAACTATTTTACACTGAAAATATTCCACGAGTAATAAATAGAAAAATTATAATTACAGCACAGATTGATGAATCAGACTACATTACACAACTCGTGGTTGGGTCAAATATTGAAAAACTACTGGTTTAAAATAAAAAAAATGTCCACATTTCAGAACACACACACAAATGTATTGTAAAGTTTTTACTTCCGTATATTGACATTTATTGACAAGGAATTTTTAAAGGAAAAAATAGTGGGCGTGGCTTGCGTTTTTCACTGCGAATTCATTGGATGAGTAAAACCAGCTGCAGACTGACAGGTGAAGGGGAGGTGTTAATGGATCCTCCGCCCAAGTCATCTAATTACGTCATTTCAGGGCGGAAGTGCATTTTCAGATTTGAATTGAAGATTATGAGGGTACATGGATTTTAAAAAGAAAAGGACCCACATTGATAAGCTCTTTACTAACGCTGCAATATTTCATGAAGACATAAGATTAGTCATATATTATTTCACTGGGATTTTAATATGCTTGTTGAAACATGTATTCATGTATAATTGTTTAAAAACCATCTCGGTGGAAACCTGATGAAACGAAATGTTAAATGAGAGAAAACATTTCTGCAAATTCTACACAAAATGAAGATAATCCAACATCTGAAGTATTTTTTATGTTATTTAGGTATTTTTATACCTGAAGCTTTACTTACTGTAAAATATGAAAAAAGTAAGTGTTCTCGTACAGAACTTCATTCAGTTTCAGCAGTTGGTGGCGCTGGATGTTTTGACTTAAAACAGCTTAAAACTTTCTGTGAGCCTTAAAATCATCAGCTGTCAAACACAGATCTGTTCTCAGAGGAGAAATGAGACGGTGGTGACAGAGGAACACCCGGTAAACCCGGAGGAGACGGACACCCTGGACTCAGAGGTGAGACGGGACTCAAAAGCAGGAAGGTGAGAGCGGAGCTCCTGGAGACACCTGCAAAACCCAGCAGTCGTCATTCTCTGTGGGCCGACGTAAAGCTCTGCACAGCGCCGATTATTACCCGACCATGACCTTTGACACCGTCTTTGTGAATCTGGAGCAACACTTCAACATGTTCAAAGGAAAGTTCTACTGTTTCGTTCCAGGAGTTTATTTCTTTGACGTCAACGTTCACACGTGGAACCTAAAGGAGACGAACCTTCATCTGATGCACAATGAGCCCAGCGCTCAGTCAAAACTTCATGGTGTCATTACAGCTCAATGATGACGTGTGGGTGAGACTTTACAAACGGCAGAGAGATGATAAATAAAAATATGCTGACCAATAATGGCCACAACCTCTCTAACAAAACCTACTTTTCGTGGAGACTGAACCACCTGCTTCTCCGATGCAAACTCAGATGAAAAGATTGGTTACATCTACCTAAAAAGCTAATATTATTTTTAGTTACCTTTAGGACTACCTTTTTAAGGTTACTCGTACTTTTCCTGAGGAGTTACCCGTGAAGTTACCTGTCCGTCAAAATGCTCTTCCTGTTGGGGAGAAAATACAGCCCATGTTTACCAAGTTAGTCATGACAACATGCCATTCTTTACCATGTTTACCATTCTACCATGTCCTGCTGCTCAAAACATAAACGTCAATGCCTTTTGTCTCAAAAAAGGTCAGTTGTGGTCTAGTGGTTAGAGCGTTGGGCTTGTGATCAGAAGGTTCTAATCTCAGTGCCAGCAGGTCATGACTGAAGGGCCCTTGAGCAAGACACCTTACCCCTGATCGCTCTGCAGTAATGTGACACTTTGAAAAACTACTTGTAAGTCGCTTTGGATAAAAGCGTCTGCCAAATGAATAAATGTAAATGTAAATGTAAAAAAGTCTCAAAGTTATTGAAAACTGTACTAATACTTACAATTGTGTAGTCAAATGGAGCATCAGGCACAATGTACGATGCAGACTATAAATGAAATAGACGTCAGTATTATGGCAAAACAATATAATATTAACTACAAACATAATGTACTTACCATCAACATGACCACACCACAGTCATTGCCATATGATTGTACTGGAAAACCCTTAAATATAATTAAAGGAGGGAATAAGCAGAATTTCATAGAAAGATAGATACATAAGACTTAAAGAGATGGATGGGATAGATAAAATTAATTTAGATAACGTTAGTTCTTCAATAAATGACTGTATGAAGAACAGGTATCGTTACCCAAGTATCATAGATGCGATAGATCTGGTATCATTATAAGGATTAAGTTAGTTTTCGAAAACATCATCTTATATATTAAAACAATACTTTTACATCTATATAATACAGTACGAATGAAATCAATATACTTACAACATTCGTCTGATAATGTTAAAGAACGTTTTCGATTACATTTGTCAAATAATTCATAATAACACTTTTACTTCGACTTAATCTTGTTCGAATTGAATAAAGTTAAAACAACACTTTAACTTCGACTTAATATTGTATGAGAATAAATAAATTGAATATTGAATAAATAAACTTACAATTGGCCTGTAGGTCCATTTGATTCACAAAGGTGTCTAATAGTGCATGTGTCGGAGTGCGCATGCGCTGCTGGCCTGAGAGTGCATCTGGTCTGCAGACAGACCCTTCTCGCGCAGTTGCTCTCGTCCGACTGCGCTATTCAAAAGCTTGATGGGAAACGACTGACTGACGACACAGCTTCATGCTCATTGGCTGAGAATGTCAACTGATACATTTTCTCTTTATTCTAAGAATTAGATTACGCACTTTATTCTATTGTATGTTTGTGTGAATTAATAAATGAATCCATTAAAAACATACATGCACACATACATATCTAAATGGACTGTTTAGTCATTATGCCTCATATTTGTGTGGTTTCATCTGAGAAGTGTCTGGGTCTTAAAACAAGGGAAAAATACTATGGACGTGAAATGGTGGCAGAAACCTGCTTGTTATTAAATATGACAAACATTTGTTATGACCTCTGTCTCTCAAAAGCTTCTTGTTATTTACTTCATTTACCATTTGTTACATAAGCTGTTTATTTGGACATTATCTGACAGTACATTCTGTGATTATTATTGTAAGCATCCTAATGTAAAAACAGTGGTATTTCGATTACATCCACTTCGTCTGCGATAAAAAACGCGACCGCGATCTCCTCCATTGTTCACGTTTACAAGCGACAAAACAGCGTCCGACTTTAAAGGTCTTTTTTGACTCCTCCCCCCATATACTGCAGCCGCATCTCAAACAAGCCTCTCACACACACAAACCATATAATCATCCCTCTCACCGAAAAACATGTGAGACACGATTTATAGGACTTTTTAAAAATTAATTTATTATATTTCTTTGTCATAGAATTTGTTATTTTAATGTTTCAGGGTTAACATATATCCATTCATATGCACAAAACAAAAGGATTGTATAAAGTCATTACGCGTTCTGCTCTCCTCAGCAGTGGAGGAGAAAAATGTCCTCGAATACTTTCACTCTTTCCTCACGATCATCGCAGGAATTATGGCATCTATACACGAAACAAGAGGAAGTGAATATTGTGCACTCATAGCGCCCTCTATAGGGTTCAGTTGTATTGACACCAGCGTTGATGTTTGTATCAGTGCATCATTTCATGACATTGGTCTGAACATTTGAACCCAAACATATCGAGACAAATACATTTTAATAATGAAAGAGAAGCAGTGCAGAAGTGACGACACAGCGGTCAGCTGAAACATCTCCATCATATTCAAACGCGTTTTATTCTTATTCGCTCATTTATTTGACATCGATGTGTATTTACGTCATTATAAAACTCACCATTGACGATTATATCAGCAGAATCTGAAGGATGACGTCAGAGCTAACGCAAATCTGACGACACACGCCCCCGACTGTTCGTTCGTGCGCATGCGCGGATCTCTGATCAAGATGTATGATGATCGGAATAAAACCACATCTGGATGAACCTTCAGTCTCCTGCAGTTTTACTGTAATAAGATCGTAAGAGGATATGGTGCAGATGTTTGAGCGAATCTCTGATATCCGAACACAAATGAGCTGTAATGGGTTTGTGGTCACAACATATCAAAATATAAAGTGAGAGGACAGCTTCACCAACAGAACAATCTTCCCTTTTCTGCAGAAAACAGGGGCCTCGTTTATAAAACGTTTACGATCATTTCTCAAAGTGCGTATGTGTGATTCATTGAACGGGCGCGCGCACGCACAGAAACGTCTCTCTGTCAGATGTGAATCTATAAATCGCAAATGATGGTGAAATGGCGCGCAGGTGAACAGTGACGTCAGTGTTTAAATGATGTCTAAAACATGTCATTGATATATGAAAGAGCGCAGATCCTCTACGAGCAGCAAGAATGACCTGCAGCACTCGAACGAGCAAAAGTGCGTCTGTTCACATCCTAAACACTTCCGACGTAAAAGACTCTTTTTACAAATAGGAACTTCGCTGTGGATTTTTGCGTACGGACGCTTTGCGATCAAATCCTTGCGTGCGTGCGCACGTTTTATAAATGAGGCCCAATGAGAGTAATAAATTAGATAAATAATGTAAACAGCAACAGCATTTACAACAGCACAAAACAAAAATGACATTAAGTCCAGGACGAGAGAGAGAGAGAGAGCCTGTGGGCTGTTCACTAAAGTATATGAAGTCAAATATTAGACATTATTCCACAACACCATGGAACATTACAACATGACCTCACATATTAACATCTTGTAAATCTAAAAGTGATGTTGTGGTTGATATTACTGGAAATAGAAGGTGAAAATGCTGTGGATTTACATACAGAAACTTCACATATGAAGAGTTTGGCTCCAAAATGAGTTTTATAATCTCTGTTTATAAAAAATTCTAAAACCATGTTTTTTAATATGTTTTATTGTGTTAGTCAGCTGTATTTGTGTATTATTATGATTCAAATCAAAACAAACCAACTGCAGTTTGATTGATATTCATTGGAATGAAGAATAAAAAACATGGTTTTAGATTTTTCTTTTAATCTCATTTTGGAACCAAACTTTTCATATATTGCAAACTAACTGACCTCAGTGCAGCTTTACACTCTCACATTCAACTGTTGATGAGGCAGATCAGATCAGATCAGACTGTGAGACGCATGCATGAAATATTCCCATATATGATGTCAGACACTGAGCAGCTGTCACATCATCCTATACACCGTTTCATCGGACGCACACGCACTGGCCAGATGTTAACTTCTAGTCTGTGTTCTTTATTAATAAAACAATAAATTTTTTATATTACATTTTTTAATTAATTTTATTGTTTATTAATTGTATTGAATTCAACAGTTATTGATTCTTTGAGGTTGTATTCTGGAAGTCAAGTAAGGGCCACATAACGTTAATGTCGTTGTATGATTATACATGTAAATGTAATAATTCTCCCTAAAGAAAGAATGATCTGACGCTCTTCTGAGATCTGATCTGTACCACACCAAATACAGTTCATGATTCTCTCATGCAGAATGAAATCTTATTGCTCAGAAATGTATCTCTCAGTGATGTTTAAATTAAATTTAGGCTCAGATGTTTCTTCTAAAATAGTTTACGAGAAATTCAAGCAGTTTGATATGATTGGAATAAACTGTGGTGTGTGTTTCATGTATAAAGAGTTTTCTCAGTTTAAAGCTCCAACAGAGCTCAGCTTCTCTCTCTTTCTCTCTCTCATCCACACATTGATTCTGAATGAGACACAAAGATTTGTTTCTGGCTGAAGATGAGGACGTTTGAGTCTTGAGGAATTTACAAGTACAACCCCAACAATGTTTTTCTCTTGATTCTGAAGTGCAAGCAAGATCGGATCAAGCAAGCGCGCACACACACACACACACACACACACACACACACACACACACACACACACACACACACACACACGGAGCTGGACATTTTACACTGAACTTATCAGAGTCTCTGAAAGAATGCTGGAAATGATTCATGTAAACATCTACCAGAACAGAAAGATTGGAGTTCTTCACATTCTGTGTGAGCGATACTGACGTGTGGGGATGGAGAGAGGAAGGAGAGATAGAATCTGGTCATCCTCCCCGAACGCTGTTTCTATGGCCCTCCCAGCTTGAGCGGTCTGGCGTAAGGATTCTCCAACAAGTACCAGTACTGATCGTAATGATCCAACATGTATTTGGGGGCGTACATGTGTTCCTTAGGGTCCGAGGGTGGGTACTCCTGTACCGAGCCGTCGAACCAGCCCCCCGTCCGGATCAGCTCTCGGATGTAGTTGAGGTCCCGTTTGTCCTCGTAATCTCCCCAGCGAGGGAAATCTCCGTTCTGAGCTGAAATGAGTTTGAAGTGAATTCCCTCCGGCGTGAAACACCAGGAGCAGTGCCAGCCCGCAAAATGGAACGGACTTCCGATGGACCACTGCACCAAGATGTGGCCTGTGTCATTCTCGTACTTTCGGAAACCGGACATGGTGTAGTACTCCCGCCTGCGGAGCCGAATGCCATCGTTGTCATAGACGTCCCTCAGCATTCCGACTGTACAGCCGGACACCACCTCCAGAGAGCCCAGCTGCTTCCAGAAGAACCCGTAAAGCGATTTCCGCATGTGAATGGCGAACGGCTCCGTCCAGCCGTCGAACAGCTTGAGGAAAAGAACTCCTTCCTGAGCCGGAATTTCATCTGCGTCGTTGATGAGAAAGACGTCGTCCGACCGCAGGCCGGCCACTCGTGACATTCCGTCGCGGGTCAGGAACGTGCGCAGGTAATCGTCTGCAATCCATCCGTCCTGGCGGCCGCCGTCGGGGAAGTGGTCCAGGAAGACGTAGAGGATCTTGTGACGCACGTAATCATACGTGCCGTTGAGCAGCAGATGCAGGAACCTCAGCGGCCGTCTCTCACCGTACGCTGTGAAGTTGGACTCGCACACGAGGAAGAGGTCCACAGCCCGGCTGAGCTCGCGGAAGCGCACATGTAGCAGGTCGAACTCGTGGTTGACGTTGATGGCGTTAATCACGCGCCGAGGGGTCTTGCGCGGCGTAAGTCTTTCTTTAGTGGGCAGATTCGAGTGATATACCATGGTGGGCACTCCGCAGTAAGGGCCATGCCACCCTGCCTGACAAACGCACTTCACCAGACGCTTGCCATGCTTCGGTTTACCTCGAGGGGGACCCGGCTCCTCTATGGATTTGGCTTGAGTCTTGGTGTCGTCGGGCATCTGCAGAATTCCCCGCTGACCCAATCTGGCCATGGTAGGTCTTGCTCTCGACACCTCATCTTTAAGGGGCGCCATCTCCATGCCCTGACGGAAGCACAGAGCGCCAGCTTTGGTGCGAACGAAATACGGGGTGCGATCGTCCTTGAGGGGGTGGACGCGAAGGTGCTGGTTGCCCAGAGAGCGCAGCGGGTCTGGAGTCGATGTTTGTTGCGACTGAGGTTTCATCGCTGCGGCTCTGATGGGACTGTGTGCTCCTCCACCTCTGTGTGGATCAGGCTTGTGGTTGGTCGGGCTGCTGGGTTGCCAAGCGACCAAATTTCCCTTGTGAACCTGAACATAGAGCACAACGGATAATCAGAAAAGTGACTGTTTAAATAGCAGATGCTTCATAATGATCGTTCGTGATGTTAAACGTACAGTATGTCTGTTCATTCACATTTGATCGATTGTTTCCTTCTATAGTTTACAGCAGACATGAGTTTATTGAAGTGACACTAGTGTACCTCTGTGGAGACGGAGCTCCTGTGCTGCGGATCTTCAGGTCTCCTCCACGGCTGTGGAGCTTCCGGTTCTCGTCCCGACTCTCCTCCTCCGCCCGCCCGGCTCTTACTCTCCGACAACCGCTGGACCAGAGGAGGACCTTCCTCGGGAGATGCGCTGGACAGAGGAGCGGTGCCCTCCTTCCAGAAGAATCCTGTCACCATGATGAAGGATTTGATGTTGGGGTAGGGTGCAGACAGCTCCCTCAGCAGGGACACATAGTGTAGGGCTTTATAGTAGTGCAGGAAAGAAATGACACACAGCCCCACCGTACAAATCAAGAACACTCTGTGACGTCTCATTTTCATCCTGAAAAACACAGAGAGAATTTATTGAAGCATAATTAGACTTTATATGAAACTGCTCAGTAACAACAAATGAGACTTTGTTTATTCCACTTGAATGTAATTTCTGTAAAGCTGATTTCAATATTCACTGAATATCTGAAGATGGATAGAGAAAGAGAGAGAGAGTTTATCCTGCATCTTCTATTATTCTATTTCCACATCACAAAATGCCGACAAAGAGACACAGAATGTCACCATCTTTATCATGTTGTTATTATTCTTTTCTGTTTGTTGTTTTTGACTTGTCAACCGCTGAGTCCTTGAGCCGTACACACAAACCCATCGATGTCCTGTGGACACCACGACTCCAAAAACACAAATAAACACGATCCATGAGATTGGACGGGCAGATCTGATGTTTTGCATTAGTATTTTTTGCTTTTGATGTTTTGGTTGTGAGAGACTCAATTGTTATCACACAGCAGCAGTGGTCACTGCGGGATTAGCCAAACTACAAACTAAATCAACACAAACTCACGGACACACACACACAGGCCCACACAAACATAAACATGGACACACACAGCACTGAACAGGACATCATAAGGGATTTGTCATCAAATACTTGGAAATGACAGCAACAACATACCATGCACACCTGTCAAGTGTCATGTGCCTCATTTTTTATTTTGTGTGGTTTGAGGCATTAATGAAGGCGAATTAAACAGATTAAACACAAACATACAGAACTCATTAAAATGATCCAAAAATCACCAAAATAACATCCGAGAGAAGACAACTTAAACACGAACAATTAACTTCAGCAACTCATGAAGTGTTGTGATACAAAGGTGTGTTAAAATCACACAGACACACATCAGTCCAAACACCATTATACTGTCATAACGTGTGCCATGTAGGTTAAGGGGAGGCGCTAGGAAGGCTCAGAAGACACTGATTATAGTCCCAAAAATGTATTTAGTTGAAGGCAAAATTTAGAGGAATTATGTAAGTATAGAAGTGCAAAATAAAAGGAAACAATCCAACAAGGAGTTCACAGACATAGGGGGCACTAGTCTCAGTACCCTAACAAAGAAAAGGTTTGATTTCTCAGCAAAACAATACACATCAATACAATTGGAGATTATATGTGATAGTCATAGCGTAGTTGTGAATAAGTCATCTAACATGCCATGTGGAATACTCACCTCTTCCTGGACTGGTACCTCCTATTAAAGGAAGGTGGTACAATAGTTGTCCTTATTTATTCTGGCGTGGTCATACCATTATATAATAGGGGATTTACAATAAAAGACCCGTAGAACAGTTATGATGAATGAAGAATACAATCAATCGAAGAACATTTACTGAAGAAAAATAGTTTGTAGTTCTGCCCGAAGTATTCAGCTTCAGCTCTCTCCAGGAGTGCCACAGGCCGACCTGCCTTACATCCGAAATACAGTGATATTTGTGCTAACAGAGGTTTCTAATTACGTCAATACTTCGATAAATCAAGCTCACATGATTGGTTATCACTTAAACAAGAACACAAAGCTCTCAAAGAGTCATGGGATAGGACATATAGTCATATGTAAAGACATTATAAGGTCATTGGGTCTACGTTTTTTTGTCTGTCTTGTGACTTTCCACTCGTTCTAGCTTCCCTGGAAAACAATACAATCATGCACACACACAAAGGCTCTCAAGGCTACAGTGTGCTAGCTGAAACTGTTTCCGAACAGGACGATAAGGGGTCCCTTCTAACAGTCACGATGACCTACAGGAAGAGAGACCCAAAGCATTCATATAAACTCTCAAATTCTATTATTTTTGTAATGTACTACTTTTCTACCATGTTATTATTCTACCATAAAGTGTTACAGCTCCTCCCAATGTCAGTCAGTCTGTAGACCAGGCCCACGGTTAGACCAGTTGTTCGTGTATTAGGTGGAAGTTGAGGAGAAGTCTATCGAGCAATACTTCCCGTACCTTAAGGTTCTCCGTAGACTTTTCTAAACTGAATGCCATCTCGGCCTTTGTTGATAAACTTGGTTGATAAACTGGTTGAATATCTAGGGAAGGCCAAATTCCTGAGCATGCTGGATTTACGTATGTAAAGGATATTGGCAGATTCCCCTGGGTGACAGTTCTCAGGAGCTGACTGCTTTCAGGGTTCCAACTGGCCTTTATCATTTCAATGGCATGCCCTTTGGCGTTCATGGAGCGGCGGCAACATTTCAGAGGACTATGGACCGTGTATTAAGGGGCACAGATGATTTTGCAGAGGCCTACATTGATGACGTTTTCATTTACAGCTCTTCATGGGAAGACCATCTGGACCACTTGTCTGATGTGTTCTCCATAATTATTATAAGCTGTTCGGCTACAGGGAAACAGTGAAGACTGTAGACCTGTGCAGTATATCAGCTAGGGGTGTAGCGATACTTTGTAGTACGATATTTCACCATGCGCATCATAGAGAGATGGGGATATTTCACAATATGATGGTCTTTTAATTCTATTCGCTGATCGGTCAAGACGCCAGCGCCTCACATGCTTATCTCACATATGCGCTAAGTCTCTGGGAGAAGGAAGCACAAGACATAATCTGTGTCTCCACATAGTTTACAAAGCATCCTATTTTCCTTCGCAATTTGCCGGTAAAACACAGCAAATTGAAGCGAGTCACCCACGAAACTCTTCACAAAGGCAGCAAATACGCCCCTCACTGAACGAATCAAAATGAGCTTGAATGAACCGGTACATGTCGTTTATGGTCTAATATCCTCTGTGTTACAACAATGCATATCCAGTTGTTCCTGAACATTTCTGAAAAACAAAAGGTAATTACCTGGTTTGATTTAATTCTAAGTAAATCTTTGTATGGAACACTTAGTCATACCAATTAAATGAGTTAAACCAGTTAGACTTGATGGGACAGAAGGTTCAGTTAAGCCTTAAAAAGTTGAAATTCTTTATGAAGTTCCTGATATTGTAATATATATAAAAAAAAGTTTAAATTTTGTTTAAAATATCGTGATGTGTATTGTATCGTGAGCCAAGTGTATCATTACACCCTTAAAATGATCCCTCGTGAGGCTCAAGCTGTTAAGTGGGCATTAGATACCTTGAAGCGTTATCTCATTGGCAAAGGCTCAGTCTCAACAAAGTCTCATTGGCATTGTCGCAAACTTAACAAAGAAACATTTTGCTTTTAGCAGCTACAACAATACGCACAGACCACTCTCTTCCCCCCTAGGTTACAACTAGACTGGTTTAAATAACCTTGTCCAACCTCACTAATAGAAGAACCCTACCAACTATAGGGGTGACAAAATCTCTCAATGAACATATCCAACATATAACCTTTTAACACTAAAATCAATAAAGAAAATTCTTCATATTAAATGTTCCATTATTAGGTATTCAACTCTTTTAACAGTTTTGATAACAGTTGGTCACAACCTCAAGCCTAAATTTATATAACTTGGCCCCACATTGCAATATGGTATGACCCGCCAGAATAAATAAGGACAACTATTGTCCCGCCTTCTCCTAATAGGAGGTACCAGTCCAGGAAGAGGTGAGTATTCCACATGGCATGTAAAATGACTTCTTCACATATATGTACTACAAAATAAATCATGTATAATCTCCAACTGGTCTCTGTGTGTTTTAATATTGCTTATTGGAACGATTGATGATATAAACTAGTCTGCCGTTGATCACTACCATGTGCACCTATCAGTGAAAAACAATGTTAGCAGATGTACATTGGCTAGATTCTTATTTAATATAACAACACAGTCCCCTAAATCTATTACCAAAACATACATCAAAGAATAAACTGTGAATCACAAAACCAATAATAGCAAACATTCCAAGAAACTGTTAACAATGCAAACATGCAAACAATAATGGCAAACCACACACACACCTCAAGTGATGACGACAACAGAAATCATAAGGCTGTCGATAGTTTGACCTCATCGTGATTGTTTAAGATCATCTCTATCGAAGACAAGGGGAGCTGAAGTGCCTCTGCGTATAGTATGATAATACTGGTAAAATGTACCACCACAACACCAACACTTAAAAAAAAGACTTCAAAGCATACACCATAAAAATAACGTGCAGTACAATTTAATATTTAAGCTAATGTCAGTGTGAAAACCAGCCTACCAACATTTCATTTACAGAAGTCAACTTTGGGAGGAAAAACAGACTAAAAGCTTTTCTATGACTGACAGCAATTTAATGGTGGCCTCAATACACCCCTGATCAATCAATGTATTATTGAGACGTAAAAGCTCTTGACAACTTGAATATATGACCCCATCTTTTCCAATGTATTTCCAAGAAAATGTCTTCTATTCAGAACAATCAAAAATGTATGAGAATGAAATGTCTATGCTGTAAAAATCGTCACAATTGCAATATCATAATCGTGACAGACCTCAAAAATCGTCATCACAAAAACACTAAGTCATAGATCACCACAGTACACTACATGTGTGTGTTTCTGAGAATAGAGACGGCTCAGGTCACATCGGACACTTTTACCCAAAACAATCATCCGTCCATTTACAAAAGACTGAACTGAACACGTGACTCGGCTGTTACGAACATGATGTTGTTCTTTAACAGGTTATCCGAGGAAAAACATCCCTTATTCATCAGCATTTACTAAGAAAAGAAATGTTAAATCTCTGCATTAATGTGCAATATTCTGCAGTATTTCATCAGATTACACAGTGGCTGTTGACCCGCTGACGGTTCAGAAAGAAGTTACGACATCTGCTAACATGACTGTGCCAACCAGATGAAACCTTGCACATCAATAATGAAATCTTCAGTGTAATGTTATAAGAATCACTTCTCTTATCATATGTGACATGTGGATCTGTTTCACACATCAAGACAAAAGTACCCTTTACACATCTATCTCTAAGGATTACTTGATTTAACCGCTCAAAACTGATAACACGCCACTCATCTTAACCTTACAAATGATTTACTTACAATAAATTCACTATACATATGCTTCATGATTAATAACATATATGCGATTATATTTACTAAGGGATTCAATCAAACTCATGTTTGTTTTGTTTAAATGTCATGTCTTTGCTTAAAGTCGAAATGAAATTAAAGATGACAATTTTCATAGTTTTACACAGTGTTGCAGTGTGTATTTGAGATGATTTATCCATGCACATCATTATAATGAAACGGCCTCTCTTCACTTCCGGTCACACGGAACCGGCCCGAGGGCGGGGCTCCAATGACTGACTTATGTCATAACTCATTGAGGCCACCAGTGTGTGTTTGTGTCCAGAGCTGCGTGACTGATGTTTCTCGCTGTCGTCGCATCGGTCACAGCTCAGCTCATCAACTTCACAGACACAACGTGAGCCCATTACTACCATCCGCTGTTTGCTGTGACAGATCTTTGGAGCCTGAGGACGGATGAGAGACGTTCAAAACTAAACCAACTGTGGAGGAGTCAGAAATACGCCATTTATCTGTTGATGACTTGAGACAGCGATAAATCATTTCCAATCCGTTCACTACAACGGATGTAGGGATGCACCAAAATGAAAATTCTTGGCTGAAGCCGAATGAAAATGAAACACACTGAAGGCTGAACACCGTACATGGCTGTTTTTTTCTTCTAATTATGTAGCCAATTTTTGACATTTGCATAAACTGGATGGTCAAAATCTGCTTTTTATATTTTGTCTTGCTTTTCAATATAATACAAAATAACTTAAAATAAAATTGAGCACTCTTGTTGAATAGCCGATATTAGGCCTATAACTGACTGATGCAAGAATGCACTGTACTCTGTACCCCAACAACAAAACACTTCATTAAAAGGTGTCATCCAACATTATAAACTAATACTATCAATAAACGAAAACTCCTGGATTATATTATAGGCTACACTGCAAAATGATTTAAAGAAAAAAAACATCCATGCAAGCATTTCTGAGTTCTGACTGACAACCAGTTCAGTTCAGTTCAGGTCTCTCCTCCGACTCCACTGTTCTCTAAGAGTCAGTCACATGATGCTCAGAACACACTTTGACAAGTAGTTTAGTTCAGGGAACTCTGTGTACGTGACCCCTGTGTGATGTCATGAGTGGAGGGGCTCCTGTCTGACGTACACAGGTTACTCTTCATTCAGACACATGGGTAATGTTCATGGAGATTGATGCGTCTGTCTGGATGGAGAAATAAGCAAACTAGTATAAAGCACTATTATAAAGATGCTATGAGAAGCAACTGTGAGTGATCTTTCAGATGAGAACAGAGAGTTCATCATTCATATAAATATCACATTCTGCTAACTTACAGGAAACACCGATTTCCGACAGAAGGCTCTAGAGGAAACAGGATTGTGTGGTGTGTAAGATAATACAAGAGCATGTCTGTGAACTCGCTTTAATAACACACATCAACCCACAACAACACAACCCCAGATCATACAGAAATTACATTTGATAGACAGAGTTTAAAGGGGAAGTTCACCCAAAAATCTACTTTGTGTGATTTTTGTACTTCCCCACATGACATGTTTAAAGAACTTCCAGCGTTCATGAGCATTTCTTCTTCTTACGTCTTCTCGTAACATGTTTAACATCATGTGGGGGTGTAAACAATCACACAAATTAGATTTTGGGTTAACCTCCCCTTTAACAGTACTTCATTCAAAGGCCTCATTCTGTGTGTGTGTGTGTGTGTGTGTGTGAAGTGAAAATTGTGAATGTAACAGTTGGTCGTGCCAACATCACACTGGCAAACCAATCACCTGCTGTGTCTACGTATGTTCCCATGGAAACGCACGTCACATGTCATGTCACCAGAAGTGTTCCAGCCAAACTTGAACAATGTGTGTGTTTGTGTGTGTGTTTCTGAGCGCAAGCACATCTGAGACTGCTGCTGTGTGTTGTGTACAATAGATCTCATTCAATCTGCCTGTTCATCACACACACACACACACACTGCACAACAACAGACTTACAGCCACACTGATAACAACACCACAGCAACGCTTCGACATCATGCAGTACACATTCACACATCTAGTGTACACTAAAAGCAACATAACTAACCCTAACAAGTGTTCATCGGGCTCTGCAGAACATCAGATCATGGTTCAGAAGTCAAACACACATGAGTGACTGTCTCTGTAAGGTTCAACAGACGTGTTTCAGATACACTGTGTGTGTATCATTGACCTTGATGATTCCATAATTATGAGATAAACATTTCCTCTGAAAACAACAGCTGTGTGTTACTCTACACAAGTGTGTGTGTGTGTGTGTGTGATCCCTTCTTTCTCTCTGTCGAGTGTGTGTGTGTGTGTTGCGTGGCAAGTGTGTACATTTATACAACACATCTATAAACAATTAATTTACAGATACTCTATATATTGTTTCAATTAGGGCTGCGCAATATATCGAAATTATTGTTCATATCGCAAGATTTTTCAATAACTGAGTTATTTTGAACATTTAAAAAGTTACATATAGACCACTTTGGATGACATAAACAACGCTGACCCCTAAAGCTGGTCCAAACAAACTTCCTGTTTCCGTTTTTTAACACTACACAACGGCTGTACAAAATTAAACTAACAGAACATTTTTAACCCAATCAAATTGTTAGACGGTTATCTAAAAGTTTTATTAATATATGTGTAATGCATAAAGCTGAAAGCGGATGTCTATAGTCTATAAGATTTAGGTTGATGCTGATGGAAGAGAGACGTGTGTGAAAGATGATCAAAAATCTGAAATAATGTAAATTATGTATGTTAGTTTCTTTTAAATATATATTTTACATTATTCTATTGCACATCGCATTATTTAGCAAATGATTGTTTATCACATTTATCTTATATTATTGTGCAGCCCTTTTGATTATATCATTTTTTCAATATATTTTAAAACAATTTAAATACATTTTAGAAAACAAAATATACTATTGCATATCAAATATTGCATTATTAAGCATGCTACCGCATATCGCATTGTTCTTTAATATTGCACAGCCCTAGTTTCTATACACAATAATTACAAAAGAATGTAAAAAAGTCACTTGTGTCAAAGTGCAGAACTGAATAAACCCAATTTTGTTTAGAGAACGGAAGATTCCAGACATCTGACTAAACATTTGAATCCTTTCCAGATCAGTTCTGCTTAATGATATGAGAGATAAATAATATTATTAAATCATGAAGTTTTATAAAGCGCTTCTAAACGCTGAAATGTGTTCTGCCTGCTCGTGTGCCGTGACACTGAAGTCTTTGCTGTATGAAATGACTCTTAAGATTCAGATGATGAGACGTTCACGTCTTGCTGGAACATGTTGGGGTTTTCCAGAAAACATGTGGAGTGTTTGGAAAGGAAGAGCTTTTGGCAGCGACAGGAGGAGTGTGTGTGTGTGTGTGTTTGTGTCTCGGGTAATAACAACTCTTGAGATGTTTGTGTGTTATTATCCCCCCTCAGATGAGACATGAATGGAACATTCCAGCCAGCGTCTCGCTCCACACACACTCAGAGGTCAAAAACAGGTCAGCACCATTTTGGCAACAGGGGGTGTGTTAAGGACACAGCTGTGTAAGGTGACACGACACACACACACAACAGAGAAACACACAATTCAAACCGCTTACAGAGCGTCACATGATATCACATATATTATATTTATCATTTCATTCTTTATCATGACTGTCCTGTAAGTGTAATGTTACTCTGGGATTTGTATTTCACCAAAAACAGGCTTAAGAAATAAACTGACCGTGTCTGTTTTAAGAGGAAATTCTGTCATCATTTATTCTCCTCATGTGTTTGTAAACCTGTTTGTGAGTCTTCAGGGGAACTTTTGAGAAATGTCACAGTGGCTTTGTGTTCATACAATGGAGTTCAGTGTTGTTTGATGAAGTTCTGTTGTGTTCTGAAGAAGAAAGAAACTCACATACAGGTTTGACATGACATGAGGGTGAAGAAACCATTTCATTTCTGAGTGAACACGTGACATGAGAAACATTCTCAAGAGAAATTCAGAGAAACATCGATTTCTCACATGAATGTTTGATTTATCTTGATTTGACCCTTTAAAACAAACAGAAGCTATCATCTGACCTGTCGATCTGAAACACAAACACAGCCAGTGAGCAGATGTCTGTCTGTGCGTTTGCCTTTAAGAGCCAACAGTGAACACAACCCACCAAATCACTGTTACAGAACCTCCCAGTCAACACTTCAGCCCTGTGTGTGTGTGTGACATCATCATCATCATCATCATCATCATCATACCTCTAAAATCAGACATTCTGTTGAAGAGAAACGTGCTGTTATAAGTACGATAAACAAACAGGTGAAATCATTCAATCTAATCTCATATAATATTTGCACGGGCTCATGTCTGTGACTGACTGACTGTTCAAATCCTCTAAATGTTTGTTGTCTGTCATCTTAAACCCCGTATGAGGTCAGAGACTGACTTTAGAAACACAACATGCAACATCTGCTCGTGTCTCACGTGTCTCTGTGTTTGGACATGTGTGTGTTGTAGGTCAGTAAACTCAAACCACATCATGATCTAGAACAGAATAAAGACGAGCAGATTCACTCACATCCACATCCTCTCAGATCCGTCCGGACCACAGTACCTGATCTCCAAAATAAGACATTTAGGATTCATTAGGATTGAGACATTATTCTCATCACAGTCATCACTCACAACACATTGAATAAAAACATCTAAACTCATATGAGCTCATTACTGGAAAATACAATCACCATGCAAATGAATCCTTCAAATGTTCTTAATACCTTACTTTGGCTTTCTGATGTTTTGAGTGAGAGCATGTTGTGTTTTCACCACACAGATCTGATGCTTCACCTACACAACACTACATTATCATAAAGAAATCACACATTACCATGACTGACGGCAAAAGCAAATGCTAAAGTCTGACATTTGTTTGACAGGTCGAACACTCCACAGTGTAAACTGCTCAGACCAGACACCATCACCACCATCATCAACACCATCATCATCATCACCACCATCATCATCATCACACCATCATCACCACCATCATCATCATCAACACCACCAACACCATCACCAACACCATCATCACCACCATCATCATCAACACCACCAACACCATCACCATCACCAACACCATCATCACCACCATCATCATCATCATCATCAACACCACCAACACCATCATCATCATCATCACCATCATCATCATCATCACACCATCATCACCACCATCATCATCATCACCATCAACACCACCAACACCATCACCAACACCATCATCACCACCATCATCATCATCACCACCATCACACCATCATCACACCATCACCAACACCATCATCAACACCACCAACACCATCACCATCACCGATAAAAACAACAGCACACACGTGAACATCATCGGTTCTTATGTTTTTGTTATCAGACAGATGCGCTTGTGTGAGATCAATCCCCATCCACCCGTCCTGTCTCTCTCTCTCCCTGTCTGTGATGTGGATGTGAAATCGTCTCACCCATCGCCTGATGATATCTAGATGTTCATTGCGGATGATGGAGGCGCTGCTTCGGTCACGGCGGAGGTGATTGTGAACCGACGGAGGCTTTTGTTCGCATCAAACCGGATCTGCGGACTCACGGTTCGCTCGGTGAGGGCGGATGATGCTTCACTGACGGTCCGGCGGTGAGACGCGATCCGCCGTGTTTAAATCCATCCCGATGCGGAGGAAAATCACTCTCGACGCCCTACTCCTCCTCGATCCGTTTCTCGTCCGATAACGGGACCCGAAGCTCGTGCGTGTCGATTCTTGATC
>NC_136770.1:272392-299892 GCF_947034865.1 Barbatula barbatula
TCACATATATGAACAAGTTGTGAATAATTTTAACTGTTGTAGTTCTTGTATTTTATTATTCAAACGTTTGTCTAGTAAAAAGAAAACGGAAACCGGAAGTGATTCTGTACCGCTTGCATCTTGCAAATGAGTCTATAAATACATAACGATTTTAACACTATACACAGTTTCTATAGCAGGAACACACTCAGTCCCCTTTAGGCTAACATTACATTCTTATACTGAAGGGATGCTATCGGTTACACTAATATTCTACAATCACTAATATATTTATTTCACTGACACCTGTAAATGACCCAAACATATATAAACCTCTAATGTATGTTAAACGACATGACAGTTAATTACGCGACTGTGGCCCAGGTCAAGAGCGCGCGCACACACATCAGACACGCGCACTGAAGCGAACACAAGCACAGATTTATATCTGTTGTATTTTAACTCAACGGATTATTTTCAGCTATAAAAAGACGGATTTATAACATTCATCATTACGGTCATTATTACTGCACTTTATTTATTTCAGTGCTGGACGTCAGTCGGCAGCTCGTTAGTTTTAAATCTATATAAGCAGCAGGGAAAGCTCTGTCCGCGTTATTTTTAGGTTATGGAGCTTTTAGCACAGAGCAATGCGGTTCTGCTAATGCTAACAGCTAAATCAAGGACCCATCAGTCATCAAACACGGATGTGAGACATCTCAGTCATCTTACCAAATAATGATGAGAATGTGTGTCCGCCTCTACACTTTTATTTATTGATTTATAATAGAAGGCACTAGAAAGCCAAAGTACACACACACACACACACACACACACACACACACACACACGACAGAACCTGCAGTCAAACTTCATAAAAACAAAAACAAACAGACAAAAGTCATAAATGAATGTAGAGGAAAAATAACCAGCATCAAATGTCTTGAAGATTCATAACTAATACCGGACGATAAGAAGCGTCTCTTCTCGTTCATACTCGTCAGTCTAATCTCTTATTAAAGTTGAATTCATGTGCTGTAACCGTTTGTGTACATGTGCAGGATCCCATCAGGACCACAGAAGGGTTCTCATCGTTCTAACCCAATGACCCTGGAATGACCTCTGCTCTGACTGCTCATCCTCTGGGCCTAAGGACCGTCTCCTCACTGAGGTCCTAGATCTGCGGTCAGTCCCTGCCCGTCGCTGTGGTCCGTCCCCCACAACCGGTAAAACTGTGTGAAGTCAACGTACGGCGGGACCCGTCCGGTTTCATCGGGCTGAGCCGCTTGACTTCCTCTCTGACGGAACAAACTGCCGTCGCCAGAACTGGAGCTGGAACTCTGCGTGTGAGTGTTGGTGGACTGCAGCGTCGCTGTTGGGCTCTGACTGGTGGGAGGAAGAGGGGCGGGGTCAAACAGAGAGGTAGTAAGAGGGGCGGTGTCAGAGGCAGGAAGCTCATTTATGGGCTGTAAGGTCTCTACAGTCAGGGGAATCAGAGGCGTCATTAGTCTAACGGATGCCGTGGAGAGAGAGATTGACATGTGTTTATGAACACATACAAACGTCATGGAGGTGGATGTGAATGGGGGGTGTTTACCTGGCAGTGGGCGTGTCTTCCTTGAGTGTAGACGCTGTGTTGGAGCCGTTTGTCAGCGTGCCCTGTGATGGCATGACCAGAGACAGCGTCACACTGGTTTTACTGGTGCTCTGATGATTGGAGTACGGCACAGATACGGGGTAGATCCGTCCTCCTGCGCGCGCACACACAGAATGCAGAAAGAACAAAATCAACTTGTCACTAGCTTCTGGTCTGGTTCAGAATTCCATCATCATGTATTCTTCCTCATGTCATGTCAGTTTCTTTCTTCTTCAGAACACAAAAGAAGATATTTTGAAGAATGTTGAACACAAAACCACTGAAACATTTCTCAAAATATCTTCTTTTGTGTTCCACTGAAGAAAGACATCGCATACAGATTAAGAACCACATGAGAGAGAATAAATGATTGATTTTAGGCTGAGCAGTTTTCACTCACACTGTTTACATGGATAAAAAATGGCGCTGACGGGCCTTGAACTTTATTTGCACGAGGCTGATATGAGATCAGAGGAGTCAGACCTTGTGTAGGGGTGAGAGATCCCTCTGCTAGCGGGTAGTTGATGATTCTGATGAGTAGCGTCATGTCCTCGTGTCGTGCGCAGTGTGACGCTCTCTGTCTGCCGCTCACGTATGCGTCATGATGCAGCCGTTTGACTCGCTCCACCACCGACTGCGCAGCCGCCTCCAGACTGCTCTGCAGAGCTAACTCTGCTGCAACCATGGCGACAATCTCCTAAGCGGGGAAGCATGGGAAATGCAGTCCATCCGTGAGCACTTGCCGCACTCTTGTTGTGTTTTAGGGATTTGATTATTGCAATACTCAAGAATGTGCTGAATACAGGGGTCTTCATCCTCTCACCTGGTTGACCTGGTCCGGTCCATGAGCCGATTCGAGGGCTTTGATCAGCCCCTCTGACATCAGCAGCAGGAAACCCGTCACGTCTTCCAGCGATTGGCTGCCGTGAATCTCAGGCTCGGCGATGATTGGTTTATTCTTTGCTGCGCTGAATATGAACGTGTTGTTATAGGAGAGTAACTCAAACGCTTTAAATATACTTCAGTCAGTATGAACACACCTGAGCACTTCGATGTCTGTGTAGTTAAATTTGTTTGATTTTGTAGTCTCCGATCCGTCGAGTACTGCTCTGACCCGAGATTAGTCCAACCTGCCTCAACCCGACCGCATCAAGACCTGAGACAGACCAGATGTGACACTTCACAACAACCGCATTACTGTGTGTGTGTGTGTGTGTTTGTGCGTGTGTGTGTTCTGACCCAGTTGGGTGAGCCTGGACAGCTCATCATCATTGTCGATTGTGTGTGCTTGGCCAATCTGGATCACCTGGTTCTGACCATCAGCTGTTGTCTTACAGAGAAGAGCCCGATTGGTACCTAAACACACAAACAGACACACACACACACACACACCGTTACAACTCCAGAAATCAAGAAAGACTCATTCATATATGACCGATTCTCATGCGTTAATTCCAGGCATTATTGTGTGTGTACGCACCTACATTGGCGATGTAGAGTTTATTATTGAGTATGAGAGCGACTATAGCTGTGGCTCCACCCGAGACCTCCTGCTCTAAAGACTTGAGTCGTTCTGACATCTTCTGTGTCTGAGTCGAGATAAAAACGCCCTGACAGACAGACATGTTCATGATGAGGAGAACAAAACGACAGAACGTGGTGATGTCAGTCTCATGTGTGTCGTCACCTCAGGAAGTTGAGTCTGAAGATTTGCCTTCTCTGCAAGAGCATCATCAATGGTCTCAAAGTAACTCTTCTCTACAACATCAAACGCCTTGACAGAGACAAGAGTAGAGATGAAAGCAGATGTGACAAAATAATGAAATAAACTCATCTTGAAAAGGAAGGTGATCATATTTCAAAAGTTTTTTTTTCTTTTGTCCAAAAGAAATTAAGGTTTATGATGAAACTATTCCAGGATTATTCTCCATATATGGACTCCAAACAGTTGAAGGTCAAAATGACAGTTTCAGTGAAGCTTTAAATGGCTTTAAACGATACCAGACGATGAATAAGTGTGTTATCTAGCTAAAATTTTCTATTTCTTTTTAATGTATATGCTTTATAAACACAAATGCTTGCCTTGCTCTGTTCTGCAAAGCCCACTCACGACTTTATGTAGTCCGTAATTACATGGAAAAGGTCACTCTTGTCATAGGCAGAAGTACCGAGTCAGTGTTTACAAGTTGAACGTGCAAATACAAAGTCAAACGGCGTTTACAAAAAAAGGGTTACAAGAGAGTTACAAGGTAAAACAACGATGTCGGACGATTTTGAACTTGGAAAAGATGAGATGGATTTTTTCGCCCTGCCCTAGCAACGTAGTTACGTATTACGTGAAGTCGTGAGCACGATTTTTCTAAAAGAAGCAAGGCAAGCACTTGTGATCATAAAGCAAATATATATTTTTTTAGAAAATGACTGATCGTTTGGCTAGGTAAGACACTTATTCATTGTCTGGTATGGTTTAAAACTGCACTGAAATTGTAATTTTGACCTTCATTCGTTTGGAGTCCATTGAAGTCCACTATATGGAGAATAATCCTGAAATGTTTTCATTAAAAACCTTAATCCCTAACCTTAATAGTTTTTTCGACTAAAGTAAAAAAATACATAAACATCTTGGATGACAACAGCGGTGAGTAAATGATCATGAAAATGTTTGTTGAAAGTGAACAATTACTTTAAAGGGTTTCTCCGACAATAAATAAAAATTCTGCCATTAATGACTCACCCTGAAGTAGTCTTACATCTGTATGACCTTCCAAAAAACGCATATTAAGATAGTTTTGGAAGCTTTCTGACTCTAATAATTTATAGTGAACCACCGGAGTCGCGTAGACAATGTTACGATGTCTTTACGCACATTCAACACATTGAAGATTGATTGCGTTGCAATCTAAGCAGTCAGAAAGCTTCCAAAACTACCTTAATTTGCGTTTTTGGGAAAAATGGAGGTCATACAGATTTTAAAGTACTTGAGGGCGAGTTATTAATTGCAGAATTTAGATTTTTCGTCGACGTAACCCTTTAAAGTTGTTATTTTGGTTAGTTTTTCGCACATAAAGCATTCTCGTCCCTTCAAAAATCTTTAATTGAGCCACTAGGTGCGGATGGACCAATTTATCGATGTCTCATATAACAACTATAACCATGATGTCTATGAGGAGGCCTGGAAATCTCTCGGATGTCACATAAAATATCTTGATTTGTGTTCTGAAGACGCCGGGAGGTCTTAAAACATGTTGAATGTCATGAGGGTGAGATATCAATTCTGATTTTGAGGTGAACTTTTCCTTTATAAGTGTGCGAGATGTGAGACAGCAGTACTTGTGTCAGGACTCTCTTCACGTCTGCGTCCGTGTGACTGGAGTTCAGCTGCCCCAGTAAGAGTTCAGCTGTCAAACACTGACACACAAAATCTGCCACCCTGCTGCCGTCGAACCCGTCAAACACCCCGTACAGACAACAGCACTCAGTACTGCAGAGAAAACATCTCTTTAAATAAATCACATCAAAGAAAACGGCTTTTTACAAAGAAGAAACTAAATTATTTCTTTTTCATCGAGTCGAGTATTTGAATGTTCAACACAGCCTGCATGATTAGTGTGGAGTGACTGTACCTGAAGCGGAAGTGTCCATCCTCATTCGAGTGACTCTGGGTCCCTTTTCCATCAGGTCCGTATGCACAGTTAGGAGCCGAGCCGACGCCACACAGTTGACACAGAGGCAGATCATCGGTCCAGCTCTGATGCTGAAAACAATACAAACCTTCAGACTCAACTGTGTATCATTCCTTTCTGAACTCATTGAGACTCAAACAGAAGAAATGTTTTCCTTCCGGGAACAGAAATTCAAACAAAAGAGCTTTCAGATCATCCACAACATCTTCGTGTGGATCTGCTTGATCTTACTAACACTAATAAAAGCCTAGCTACTTTAGTTCAACCTTGCTAGCTACAAAGCATCAGCAGCCAAATCATGTGACGTTGAGTGAAACTGTACAAATGTACATTACAACACGTTTAGTTTTCATGTTTGTTCAGTGTCATCAGTGCGTCAAAGACCATCAGCATCATCATCTCACGAAACCCCTGAAGCAGCTCAAGAGGATGATGATGATGACGATGATGATGATGATGATGACCCTCAGGGTCAGATCTGAACACTGAAGTGCAGAAGCGGAATGAAATCAGCAGGTTTCATGTTTACGTGAAGACAGACATTCGTTATGTTCTGTAACTTATCTGAATAAACACACACTAATTACAATATTCACACAGACACGCGCGCGTGGGGTGTCTACAAGTAAACGTTACGCTAAATGTTCACTCATTGGTGTTCATTATTAAAGGAGAAAAACACTTCCTTACGCTCTGCATCAGACTCCTGCGCTGCGCCGCCATGTTGCGCGGAAGTACGTGACGTCAGATCTACAGATCATCTGCGCGCATGCGTAGCTCGCCTTCAGACGACACGTGCGTGTGAGATCTGCGCTTTACGTTCAGTAAATGTAACTCATCTGATCAGACATGATTTAGATTGTGTTTGTATTATATAACAGTTGGTGTACAGAATTACAGGAGTGTGTTGGGTTATGATTCAAATTCATCACATAATAAAATTACTTTTTTATTTAGTAAGACATAAAAAACAGCTAATAGAGTTTCAAGACCACATGTCTTATTGTTTTTTTATTTATTTTCTCAAAAGTTGACAACAAAGAAACCACTCTAAAGACATTTAATGCCAAAACATAAAACCTTTATTTTTATTTCTAAACATTTATATAGATTATAGAGGTTATATACAAAGAAGGAGCTTTACACACATTAGTTACTGGCAGATATTGATGTCTGAACTTCAGATGAGTAAAATGACTCTTAAAAATGATCAAAGATCCATTAAACACACACGCACACACACTAGAGAGAGAGAGAGAGAGCGGGTGGTGGTGGTGTTTATTTGTGGATGTCATTTAGATCTTTAGGACACGTTTGGTTCAGATAAATGTGATGTTCTTTATGGTCTGGAGCTGAAGATAACACGAGAAACGTCTCTTCACACAAACAGCTAAACGTCACTGTGGAGCTTTCTGGAATAAATCTGAAGGGAATATACTGTACAGTGTTTGCACACACATTCTATTACAGTAACATGTCATTTAATTTTGTTTATAATTTAATTATGGTACAATCATGAAACAAAGAGAACCGTGTGTCAAGATTTGACACCCTGAAATGATGTCTGATGATGTAAACTAATGCAGTCATGATGGTTCAGTCAAACAAAATAATATTTGTGTCCTGGACACGATGTAGATGAAGCACATTATGGGTTTAACACTGTTTACAGTGAAGTAAATAATGGATGAGTGTTTTTAATTCTTCACTAACTCTGTCTCTCATTTTACACCACACATGTTAATCTCAATACATTTCTCAACAAACTTGGAACTACGTCATAGTCGTGCAGTTACACAATAAAAGTGAAGACTTGAACAGAGCTGTGCTATATTGTATTATAAAACGGTCGGTTCTGGTCATTGATTCTGATTGACTGAGCCGACATTATAAAATAACTCGATTTATAACGGCTGATCACATTAAATTGCCTAAATATCATTTCATTTACTTTATTTTATGAAACTTTGCTATGCATGTGTAATAACGGTTTTATAAAAGCACTAAGCCCCGTGAAAGCAGTGTGTTATAGTGCATTTACTAACAGCTGAGGAGTTTTAATGACTCCGCCCTTAGCTGTTATAAAATACACTATAACCTACTGCTTCGGGGCTTCTTGCTTTATTGGAGTTTGTCTCGCAATCATATTTGTAATGCAATCAATGAATATGTGTTGTATGTGTAACTGATGCTCTTTAATTGTTCCTCAACCCCCTCCCACCGGTTCAGTACTCCTGTCGCTGGTACCCTGCTGACCCATCATAGACGCCCTCAGTGCTTTGCTGGTAAGATCCGGTTCCTCCCGGACTCTCCAGATCATCTCCGGCGCTGCAAGAGCTGTATGGAACAGCAGCTGCGGCGTCTTGACTCGGGTCAGTGTAGTCCTGGGAGAACAGGGCCGAGTCGGCCCCCAATTTATACCTCTGAAACGCAAGGAAGGCCTGCCCGGCCTGCTCAGCCAATGAGAGAGCAGAATGTAAGGGAGGAGGGGTGCAGATGAAGGGATGGAGATTAAGGTTTAAAAAAGGGAAAAGATGGATCAAACCATTCAAATAAACACAGAAATTCATGAAATACATAATAATAGAAATTTTAACAAATGAAATAATGAGAGTTTGTAAACAGATGTGATGAGAAAGATGATGATGGTTTGGAGGTGAGAGAGAAAAGAGTTTAATAGTTAGAATACAGACAATGAAAGTTAAGAATGTCAATCATGAATCAGCGGTTAATGAGATCTCATTTACATGTTACAGTAAACATCAAAGAGAGATCCCAGAATGCACTGCCGAAAAACCAAGTACTTTAATATCACCTGCTGGTAAAATCCCTGAATGTTCAGATGGAGAACTGATGTGATTCTTCAAAACATAACGATTTAATAGCAAATTTAGAGTTTGGTTCCAAAATTAGAAAATTTTTCTAAAATCATGTCTTTATTGTGTTTTATGGTGTTAGTTAGCTGTATTTTGGTCTTCTTGTCAATAAGCTCAGTTTCGAATTCTCACGACACTTTCATACAGGAAGCTGTCCTTTCTTCATGAACATGTGTTTGATGGATGTGTTTTAGTGACACACTCACACAGACATGTTTGCATGTGTGTGTGTGAGCTCAGGGGGCTGATGGGTAAAAAGTTCCTCATACTCCTCTTCAAAACACACACGCTTCAATCTCTCTAAAGAGAGCAGCGTGAGGGCACCCTGAAACACACACACACACACATTAACACACACACACACACACACAAACCCTTGATACCACAATCAAATCCCCTCCAGGATGAAAAAAACTTTCCTTAGATCAGATTCAGAAAAACTAAAGATATTACATGAGGTACAGACCCAGGTGAAGATGGAGAAGAACGAGAAGGCGATGGCCGCTCGCGCCCCGTCTCCACCTTCCTGCAGTGGGTTGTCGTCTGGTTTTGACACCTGCCACTGATTAGCCAGAAAACAAAAACCAACAAACCACATGAAGGACCAGAACGCTGAAACAGAGAGAGACGGCAGACACGTCAGGTCATCTATAAAAGATTTCAGCGAAACTCTCAGTATGTGAGTGGAGTCTTGTCTACCTGACGTCCCCACGTCTGCCAGCACGGCTTTCTTTCGATCTTTAACACTGCTGATCTGAGGGAAATACACGTCTAAGGCCAGGAAGAGCATGCAGCTGAGAAACGCCAGCGAGCCCATACCCACCGCATAGTTACAGGCGTTCTGATTCCGATTGAAGATGCAGAACTCCTTGACTTCATCAGGTCGGTTGATGTAGCCCTCATTAGACACGCAGCCGAAGATCACCAATGAAAAAAGCTGAATGAAGACGCAAAGATCAAACAATTAGTGACTTTTTTCTTTTTTAAAGTTACGCTTTATTTTACGGTGTTTAGGTTTACAGTCAATTTGGATCACAAATGTTTTATTCTTATGATGTGAGTATTTCAAACAGCTTTCCTGTATCTCAGTGGTAAGAGCATTGTGTTAACAACTCAAGGTTGTGTGTTGGATCTCAGGGGATCGCAGATATCTGTGTATAAATATAAAGGATAATGCAATGTAAGGCGCTTTGGATAAAAGCATCTGCCAAATGCCTAAATGTAAATGTAAAACCTCTTTTGTAATGACTCCACCCAAAGAGGCAAAGTTGTGCTGAAATAGCGACAGAACACACAGGTGTTACAGACGAAGCAGAAAACACATCCTCTTTTTTTTTAAATTGTGTGTGTGTGTGAGTTTCTCTTGCTGGATGAAGACCACGAGGAGCAGAGATGACTGAACTGATATTTATACACACTTTAACTTCTGCTCCTGGCTGGAATGGAAAAGAACAATCTGTCAGAGAGTATTTCTGATCAGTGTTGTAATGAACATATTCAGCCAGACTCTATTAGCCAGATATTGAGCGGGACTTTGTGTTTTTACGACTTGATTTTTGACATATTATGAAGAAAGTGTGCAAAACTCACTGCCATGATGCTATATGATGCTATAGGTGGTTGCTAGGGTGTTGTCCGTGGAGAATCAGACAGGAAGTCACATCTGTATGTGCTTTGAAATGTAACTTTGTAACAAAACAAACACAATTCTCTACAACTGAGAGTCAGCTCATTTATTTCATACTCAACCGCTGTATAACGTAGATAAAACATAGATAAAACATAGATTAAAGGCATATAAACTACACAACGAACACCATTTCATGGTTCAACAGCTCTGCTTGATATTCGTATAGCATGTGAAACTTCAATGTGTTTGATTGACATACACATTTTAATCAGTTCACCAAAATCAAAAGACTAACCAATTAAGCTTTTACATTTATTATCATGCTCTATATATTTTCGTTTAAATGCATTCTCTCTTTTAAATTGGTCTTAAATATTGTTGTTTGTCAACATGAGTCAACTATCATCAACACACACACACACACACACACACAATATGACAGAGATGTAAACAGGCGGGATGAGTCTGAGATATCACAGCATCACACGCCCAACCGTAACCGCGAGACGTACCCACGACACGATCCTGAGTCCGGTGTGGGGCTGCTGAATGAACGTGAGCGGGTCGAACGCTCCGCCGGCTCTGCCCGCGCCGTACGCGCCGATTCCCTGCTGCATCCCGTCCATCAGCGCGCGCTCCCGTGTCTGTCAGCCTCCCTCTCTCTGACTAACAACTAATGATCGTTTAATTAACGTCGAAACGACGCGATCCGTGTCTCTGTGTGCGTGGATCTCTCCCACTGACTGACTGCTGCAACCGAGCGCGTTCTGGAGAGCGCGTGCAGACACCTGCTTCTGTCTAAGCGCGTGTCCGTGGCGACCGGAGCGTCGATGCTGTGATGCGGGGAAAGTGCAAACACACGAACACATTAAAGCGCGTTGGATGATGGGTAAGACCGACGTGTACACACAGAACCGATGCGGCGTGACTGGCGAGTCTCTAAAGTAACGTTACACTCGCGTGAAGGTGAAGATTGGAAAAATGTCCTCAGGATGAGCGGCTGAGGCAACAGGTTTTCCTCACTTAATAAAACGATGCTCACTAAAGGCATATAAATCGTTTAAAGTGAGTCTCTTTTATCTCTATTACAGTGATTTGAAACAGTCTCTGATTGGTAACTAACTAACCGACACATTGCTAATTAACATTCCCGCAGTATCGGATGATCGCCCACTAGTTGTGTGAGAAGCGCGACCTCTAGCGGGGAGTTTAAATACGCTGACTCGAACGTCAGAGTGACGCATTTTTACGTTCATCCTCCTCAGCCAATCGCTTTGGCTGATATAGGCGTTTAGACCAATAGAAATGCTTGACTTCAGTTACTAAGCAACGCTTGGTGCTCTGGTTGCCGAGGCGTAAAGGAGAAGAATCACTCGTTACTAATCATTTAAAGTGCAGATTTGAATACTTTCATCGGTATTCTGTGGTGTGTAATGGTGAAGTTAAGAGCAAGATTTGTTATCGTGGGTAAGACAAACTTTACAACGAGTTCTGCTTATGTCGCATTTCGTTCTGTATTTGCGCTCAGAACCGCAGATAAATATGTGCTCGTGTGTTTACGTGTACGTGCGCGTTCGCGTGTGTGTATGTTCAGGTGACGCTGGCGTAGGGAAGAGTTCTCTGTGTCACATGTTCAGGAGTGATGGAGCTGTGTTTCAGAAGAATTACAACATGGTAAGAGCATCAAAACACAACACACCGACACACGCGGTATCCCAGCATCCCCCGCGTTCTCTCCAGGCTGTCACATGAGTTTGCAATGAATGATGGGTAGAGTAGTGATGCTGTGTGTAATTGTGTTTGTCTGCGGGCTCTTGAGATTATCTTCAGAGCTCATGTAACAAACAGACATGTGTTGCTGTGATTTAAGCATGTTGTGTGTCATGTGTTGTGTGTTTTAGACTGCTGGTGTGGAGCTGCTGGAGAAATCTGTGTCTGTTCCAGAGACCAGTGATAGTGTGGTACACACACACACACACACACACACTTTATTATCTCCGTGGGGACAGGCCATAGGTGTAATGAGTTGTTTACTGTACAAACTGTATATTTGATCCCCTAAACCTAAAGATCCTACAAAACTTTGCATTTTGAGATTTTCTAAAATGATCGTTCTGTATAATTTATAAGCTTTTGTGCCTGTGAGGATCTCAATGATGGTCCCCACTAACATATAAAACCAAGTCCACACACACAGTGCTGTGCAGTTCTGTTGTTTTTTCTCTGTCAGGAGTTTTTTATCTATGATTCTCCCGGACGAGAGCTGTTTGCAGACGCATGTGAGAATGTGGTGAGTGCAGTTTCAACAGTTGATCACATGTGACTATAGAGAGAAATGTCTCTTTGACAACCTGCCGTGTGTTTTGTGATGTCTGTGTGTGTTAGTGGGGTCAACCGTCTGTGATGTGTGTGGTTTTTGACATTACCAGCGAGGCCTCGTTCACCAGCTGCAGTCGCTGGGTTGAGAGAGTCCGATCTCACTGTAACGGACTGCAGGCACCAGGTGAGTGAGACACACACACACATTACTTAAATCTATTAGTTGAATTATAAACTGTTGACGGATGAAATGTCCTTAAATGGTTTTTATTGATCTAAACTCAATATTTGACCTTCATGTTCTTTTGAAAGAAGTTTAAAATATCTGAAGGAAAGCTGTCTTGTTTTTACAGTAGTGTAGTTTAATGTGTGAGTGTGTATTTGTGTGATGTCGGCAGGTGTGCTGGTGGGTAATAAATGTGACCTGTCGTTCAGGAGAGAAGTGGACAGCGCTGAAGCTCAGACGTGGGCTCAAACTCACGGGTTTCAGTATCACGAGACATCTGCAGTGAGTCAATTCATCTTCATCTGTCATTCATCTCTGAACTGAATGTGTGTGTGAGAAAGAGTTTAATGTGAATCTCTCTTTTGTATGTCTGACAGAAAGAAATCGGACAGTTTGAAGCGCCGTTCCTGAGTTTAGCACAGATGTTTCACAGCCTCTATCAGGATCAGATACAGACCATCAAGAATGTCCTCTAACCTCGTCTGATCTCATTCATCAATGTTTTGTACATATGAGTGACAAGCCGTGTTTTTATAACAGTGAAAGACTGATGAGATTATTACCTTCAGTTGTGATTTCATGCTAATATGTTGAATAAAGAACATGTTTGTGATAACGCCGATATTTACCGCAATAAACATGTACAGTATGTCAGGCCAAACCTTTTGAAAGCGTGGCACCCCTTTCTAGTCTTTATTTGACATGCATTTCTAGTCATTAAACTTGCATCCACACATAAAGATATAAGTAAAATGCAGATGAGCAAACTATAAATTAAGCATAAACAAGAAAGTGTGCATTCCTGCGTTATCCTTCTTTGATGAGATGTAAAAACAGCTCATGCCTTGGCAGCGATGTAAAAGAAAGTTAAGTGGTTCTCAAACCGTGGTATACTGTGAAGCTGGTATTCGGCCCATGCCTAGACTTGGCTCTCAGGCCTCAGATGTACAGACCTGCACACAAACACAGCGTGTGCTTTTCTAATGTTCAGCAGAGGGCATCAGAGCTCCTTTCAAACTTTACCATGACACTGAACATCAGACTGATCCACAAACAGATTTACAGCTGCTTCAGACAGAATCACACACACACACACAACGGATGTGATGAGACTGAATAAACATGCTCTTTCTGTTTTCCATCATGACTTTATTGACTTCTGCTCTTTTTGAATCAAGAAGTCTATTTGAGGTTAATTAACAGTTCTTATATTTATAGATGTTTATTTATCATGTATCGTTAATACACTTATATGTATATATATATATATATATACTATACTGATGGTTCAAGTGTGGCCAGTTTGTGGGTGTTTTTATCTTCCCTGGGGTCACAGCGGCCACAAGAGTCACAGTATTAATGTGCAAAATGAAATTTAAAGAGACAGAGAAAGATAGACCACCAACTCAATCCGAACCCTCAAGCTGAGGATTCTCCCTGTGTCTTCATTTCTATATCTCTCGCTCTCTGTTCGGCGTCACAACTCTGCACACATGGCTTAAAAACGTGTTAGTTTATGGAAGATTAGAAAATCATGCATTTCACTTTTCTTTTTTTGGATTTCAACATGTAAACTTGATATCGTTAGTGTTAGAAATATCCCAGAGAGCATTTTTCCGTCGGTTGCTCGCTTTGTTTGGTCAGTTCTCTTCCCCACCAGCAGGGGCGCTCATACAGGTGTGGTGCGACGGTTGGCATCCTTCGAGTCTTTCTGGACGCAGTTGTGAACCTGTAGGAAGTTTGGGTCTCTTTCCGAGTTGTACATGGGTGGCGATCCGTGCGGGGCCTTCAGCGTATCGCCCCCGCGGCCGAGCACGTACATGGAAATATCGGTGGAGGGTAACGCCCCGAACCCTTTCAGCCCCACCGGTGAGGCCTCCCTCGAGCGTGACGGGTCCGTCGATCGGCTGGAGGAGCGCGAGCGTGGTCGATACCTGTACCGATAGCTGGGGATCCGTGCGATGGCCGACCCCTGGAGGTAGTCTCCGACCCCCACTCGCACCTGAGCCACACGTAACTCACGATGGCGATCGATGAACATGTGAATGGCGAGGACCCCCACCATCTCGGCCATGATGAAGGACAGAGCGCCAAAATAAAAACTCCAACCGTACGAGTAGCTGTTCTTTTTGGAATCGCTCTTGGATGGGTCGCCCGCATTTGCTGATATGTACACGATTATCCCGATGATGTTACTCAGACCTAAAGACAGAGAGAGAGAGACATGCAATAGGACTTTAACATTAAAGCATGTGAGAAGAACTCTGAAGCTACGAGAGGTGTTTGAGGATTGACCTGTTCATGTAAATGTGCTCACCTGCAGAAACGAAGAAGATTCCTGCGCTCAGGATGATGTTTTGATGAGACTGGTAGAACTCGCTTGCGGCGACACAGAGACCTCCCATAAAGAGGAGAATGACACTGAGGATGGGAAATATACTGGAGGCCCGAACCGCACCTGCACACACACACACACACACACACATGAGAGTAGATTTACAGATCAGGACAGATATTGTTTTAGGATCAGATTGATGTCATATTACTGCACTAAAAGCAGTGACCTCATACTGTGATGTCACTAGAAAGAGATGATTTGGAAGCGTCGAGGTGCATGTTGAGGAAGAGCAGCAATCTGATCAGGATAAGTGCTCAGAGAGAGATTCTCCCCGTGTGTTGTAAAAACTGATCCAGTGTGATGATAAGAGAGAGGAGATGAAGAACAGATGCTAGTAAATCACAATGAAGGATTCTGTTTCTAAAGTTTGTGGAATCAGCATTTTTACAGGAACATAAACTGCTGAGCAGAGGCATCTGGAGTGAGTTTAGAGCAGACAATGAGAGAGATATGTGTGTGAACATAAAGTGTGTGTGTGTGAAAATACACATTTTCTTTTATATACAGTGATCAGCTTTATACAAATGTCTAAGGTACATGTTCTCATTAGATAGCAAGCAGTGTGTGTGTCCTTACATACGGTTTAATAATGAGAGGAGGGCATAAGAAGAAGAGGTTTTGACCCATATAAACTGCAGTGAAATATTTATAGTAATGAGTGACCTAATTAAACACAGATCTCAGCACACACACATCATTACACATTCAGTTGAGAAAACACACACACACACACACACACACACACACAAACACACACACGTCCTTACACGTTCAGTTGAGAAAACACACACACACACACACACACACACATCCTTACACGTTCAGTTGAGAAAACACGCACACACACACACACACACAAATCATTACACATTCAGTTGAGAAAACACACACACACACACACACACACAAATCATTACACATTCAGTTGAGAAAACACACACACACACACAAATAATTACACATTCAGTTGAGAAAACACACACACACACAAATCATTACACATTCAGTTGAGAAAACAAACACACACACTCACAAACACACACATGCGTTTGACTTACGTAGGAAATACTCGGATGCATCAGCTTCATAATCTGCATCTTCAGGAAAGTGATCGATCTGTTTACACATCCCTTTAAAATTACCTGCCAGACAGACGGACAGTGTTAGTGTAAAACCCTCGAACACACGTCTACTGTAAGCTCTGAGGTCATTGACAGACTCTATGACCTTATAATATGTATTTGACTTTATACTAATATTACACTTTATTTGGCAGTGAACATCAAAATCAAAGACATGAATTGAGAAAAGGAGGAGATTGAGGAAGAGAAAGGTGAGGTTACGTCCTTTTCCAACACATTTCTGCTGCAAATCAAACTTGTCTTAATGTGATTCACATCTCATCTCATCGTGTAGTTTAGTTTGGTTCATGTCATGAAACTCTAAAAGATTTTAAGAATAATTCTTGAAGAATCTGAGATTCGGCACAGTGTTTGCCAAACTGACTTTTACCATAATCCTCTTTGAGTATTGTGTGACACATCACAGATTTCCTGATCAAACCAAAATCCACCTGATTTAATAGCAGTAATGTCAAATCCATCTGCTTCTCACTGTGAAGATGTTCAGACAGAACTCAACCAAACCCTTGTGACAGAACTCTGTGACCTTGTCCGTATGACATCATACATGCTTCTGTATCACAAGCTCTTCACAATCTTTTCTGTCTGTAATTTACTGTACATTTATTATGCTTTAAACAATTATACTGGTAAATAACTTGCCTTCAAGAAATGCCATTTCATCTCTGTTATAATGAAACTATTAATGAATGAAACTAATGACTATCAGTAAGAAAAACGATTCTACACTTACAGTATATATGACCATGTGTATGTGTTTGTTGATGATTGCTTGTTCTTGAGATACATGGATTACTAATATAATGTAGTGGTTCAGATGGTTGCTGGACCTCTGAATCATTCTTTCTTCTGTGGGTAACTGGATTTCTGTCTCACTGCTCTTTGTGTTGCAGAAATTTCTGCTGCTGTACGCATGTATGTTGCATAACTGAGTTACATAAATCAGTGTTCTCCACACGTGCAAGTGTGTAAGTGATCAGAACGTGACTAATAGGATAATTCAGTGATGGGATATTCATTGCACACACACACACACACATTCATATGTACATCATGAAATCTTTAGGAATGTTTGGATCATTGCTTTAGATTTATTATGACATCATCATATTTATATATCTGATACTCAAACACTGTCAAAATCCCACCATATGTGTTACACACACTTTCCTGGCTCCAGATGCACACGTGCATGTGTGTGTGTGTGTGTGTGTGTGTGCTGCCCGGCGGATTACACTGCAGACTGTCATCACCTTCAGCAGGCGTGAAATATTGTCAGTAGAGCTGCAAACATCTCACTACCCGTCTGTCTGCCCTACAGCACACTGTCTCACTACATTAGCTGTCTCACTGCTTCAGATGTCTCACTACATCATCTGTCTCACTACATCACCTGTCTTACTGCATCAGCTGTCTCACTACATTAGCTGTCTCACTGCTTCAGATGTCTCATTACATTAGCTGTCTCACTGCTTCAGATGTCTCACTACATTAGCTGTCTCAGTGCATCCCCTGTCTCCCTGCATTGGCTGTCTGACATCCCTGACTGTCTGTCTCACTTTATTCTTCTTCAATTCAAAAAAGTAAAAACAATAAAGTCAATGGAAAGTGTGTTGTGTTTTGCTGAGGTAATCAGCAAGACACCATCCCCTAGCATCGAGAGCAATAAACAGCTTGTTGAAGATTTAAATCACTTCTATTGTAGATTTGAGACCCTAGACCAGACCCTTTACACCCACCCTGACCATCTCTATACACAGCCATCAACACCTCCAGCCATCCCCCTCTCCTCCCACCCTGCACTTCAGATCAGTGAGGATAACGTACGCCAGATCTTTAGAAGCAAAAGAGAAGGAAAGCACCAGGCCCAGACGGTGTTTCACCAGCCTGTCTGAAGACCTGCGCTGACCAGCTGGCCTCCATCTTCTCACTGATCTTCAACAGATCACTGGAGCTGTGCAAAGTCCCTTCGTGCTTTAAACGCTCCATCATCATCCCAATCCCAAAGAAACCAAAGATCACTGGCTCAATGACTACAGACCTGTGGCTTTAACATCTGTTGCCATGAAGTCATTTGAAAGACTGGTGTTGGCTTATTTGAAGGTCATCACTGACCCTTTGCTGGACCCCCTGCAGTTTGCCTACAGAGCAAACCGGTCTGTGGATGATGCAGTTAACATGGGACTGCATTACACCCTACAACATCTGGACAAACCAGGGACTTATGCGAGGATCTTGTTCGTGGACTTCAGTTCTGCCTTCAATACAATCATCCCATCACTGCTCCAGACCAAACTGACCCAGCTCTCTGTCCCTAGCTGTCAATGGATCACCAGCTTTCTGACAGACAGACAACAGTTAGTCAGAATGGGCAAAATCATGTCAGACAGCCGCGCCATCAGCACTGGTGCCCCACAGGGATGTGTTCTCTCCCCACTGCTCTTCTCCCTGTACACCAATGACTGCACCGCTAAAGACCCCTCCGTCAAGCTCCTGAAGTTTGCAGATGACACTACTGTTATCGGTCTCATCCGGAACGGTGACGAGTCTGCGTACAGACAGGAGGTGGAGCAGCTGGCTCTATGGTGCAGGTACAACAACCTGGAGCTGAACACGCTCAAAACAGTGGAGATGATAGTGGACTTTAGGAGAAACCCCCCTGCACTTCCCCCACTCACCATCATGAACAGCACTGTGATTGCAGTAGAGTCATTCAGGTTCCTGGGCACCACCATCTCTCAGGATCTGAAGTGGGACGCTCACATCGACTCTATTGTAAAAAAAGCCCAGCAGAGACTTTACTTCCTCCGGCAGCTGAGGAAGTTCAACCTGCCACAGGAGCTGCTCGTACAGTTCTACTCAGCTGTCATCGAATCCATCATCTGCACCTCCATCACCGTCTGGTTCGGCTCAGCCTCCAAAACTGACCTCGGAAGACTACAGCGGATAGTCCGGACTGCAGAGCGAATCATTTGCAATACTCTTCCTACACTTAAAGAACTGTACTCATCCAGAGTGGGTAAAAGGGCTCACAAAATTACCCTGGACCCCTCACACCCAGCACACTCTCTGTTTGAACTCTTACCATCTGGTCGACGCTACAGAGCACCGAGCACTAAAACATCCAGACACAGGAAGAGCTTCTTTCCTCAGGCCATCTACCTCATGAACAGTTAAATGTTCACCTTTTGCAATAAATGTGTGCAATATTTCTGTGCCAGATTTTTCGTATATAGCACCTTTAAATGTGTATATTTTAAACACCTGTAGATATCTCATAGAATCTGTATATACATATCATACACCCTACAGTGCAATAAATGTGTGCAATACTTTCCCTCAGACATTTCACATATATAAACTCATAACTTGTATATTTTAAACAAAAATTCCGGAGCTCTTCTGTCACACTGCACTTTCACCTTTGTGTGCTTAACTTTTATTTTTATTCTGTACTTTCGTTGCCTTTGTTGATTGTTACTTGTCTTGTAACCTTACTTGTGTACTGGAAGCTTCTGTAACCAAGACAAATTCCTTGTGTGTGCAAGCACACCTGGCAATAAAGCTTGACCTGATTCTGATAATAATATCTGTTCTTCATTTACTTATGTACTGCTAACCACATGTCCCCACACACACACACACACACACACGCACACACACGCACACGCACACACACACACACACACACACACACGATTGTATGTTTTATCCACAGACTCGTAAGATGTCAATCGAGGTATTTGTCATATGACCCGGGCAGTGAGACATTACGTAACATGCGGTGTGTAATCTGAGACATTAAATGTGTCTCAGCGTACATGAATGTCAGATATAGCATCTTAATGATCTGTCTAAAAGTGATATTCTGTGACGTTCTGCTGGACTTGATTGGATTCTAATCTAATGTTTAAGAAGTGATCACACAACATCAGGTCCACAGTCAACCAGAACAAGCCCCTTCAAAGCACTTTCACCTTCAGACCTGAGGGGTCAAAGGTTAATAGCTTTATCTGCAGTTCTCCAGGGATAGCTGAGCTCATCTTGACCTCAGACTCGCTGACATCATACTGCTTTATAACCATTCTTATTCAGCGGATTGGCTGGTTTCGAAAAGGTAGATTTTCATACAAATGAGTGATCCAATCAGCATGCACAGATATCAACGCTGTCATTTTACAGGGTCATGCAGGAGTTTCATACAGATATTCAGAATTTAGTGACGCAGTACCTATTGATGATTTGTTTTATTAATAGTTTTATTATGTATATTGCTAATTTTGAATGGATATCCACTAATGTCTTCTGTGTTTAGTTTTTTCTGTGTTAAGACGCTCAGCCCGAAACACAAAACAATCTGTGACTGGTTGCTCAGGTGGTCGTTTCCTGTCTACGTGGGCAGGTCTTGATCAGAATTCATGCTGATGTGTTATCAGATGACCTGAGGTCACACGGGTCACAGATGAACACTGTCTGGACATCACAGTGATATAACAGGCCATCAAACAGCTACTGTGTGTCTCCTCATCCTCCTGCCCTGAAGTCAGCAACATCGATTCACTCTTCATACAAACAGCAGCGACAGGAATGACTGTATATAACAGAATGTGAGAATTCAAAACAGGTAAGATAGACTCTATTAACCCTACGAGAGTAACCTAAACAATAGAAGTCCCCAGAAAAAAAGTGGTCAGAGAGAGAAAGTTAAAGTTGATCAAACTTTGGGTTTATGTTGAGAATGATGTTGAGACACCCACACAGGGAAAGATTCAAGAAGTGCCTGCCAACAACAACTGAATGACAATGGCACTAATGAATCATTCCAATGGTTGAATATTATAATTTCAGTTTGCTCATTTCTGATGTTTAGATAACTGAATGAAAGCCAGTAAATGAAAGACAGATGGTCTAAACTCTAGAGCTACAGTGATGTTGAGAGAGAGAGAGAGAAAACACCGAAACACTTCTTAAAGATATGAATGAGAACTATCTGTCTCTAATCAACTTGAAAGTATTTTTAAGGTGTTTTTTTACATTTATGAATCTTTTTTCTCATCATTGGAGCACGACAATCCCGGTCACATTCGCCTGTCCATCAGTGAAAGATCTGGCAGGAGATTTGACAAACCAACAGCATGAAGGTGAGTAAATATGGATAGAAGTTCTTCTTACCTTCAAGACAGCAGGTCCTCCAGAGGCCGGAATGTGTCATCACCTCCTCGTTCTTCTTACTGGTCTCGTTCTCATTAGTAGACTTTATTTTACAGACCCCACGCGAGTACAGCCAGTAATCTGTCCCCACCGCGATGGTCATGAGACTGAAGGCGGCGAACGCGCCCACCGTGGTGAGGAGCATCTGAACCCCACGCTCATAAACACCCATGTTCCCACATTCTATGAAAGGGGAGCCCCCTTTCCTCTTGATGTACAGGAAATAAATATTGGTCAATTTAAGTGGCCGAAACGAGGAGAAAAGCGGTGTCTGAAACACCTGGAGCACTTCTTCTAAGTCAAACTCCACCTGTAGGCCTACCCGTAAAACATGATGTAATGCTGAAAAAGGACTCTAAACATGACTGACGCGATCACATCACATGATCAACTCAAGTTAATTTGGCTGATGTATCGTATCTGACGGATATATGGTTGTGATACGGTGGAGGTTAACAGAGCCGGCGCGACAGCATCTTTAAATCCTCTGAAGCGGTAACGCGGCGTCTACACGAAACTCCGTCACATCGCTGAACCGCTGCCGGCAGAACGGACGTGTGCGCGCGCGCGCCCCCTGTTCCGTTAACCGTATCCATGAATCTAAACGCAGGAATACCGAAATATCCAAACAATGGCTCATCCAAACGAGATATCCCGATTAATACAAGTCATTAACACAACACTTTTGCGTTCAAACGTTGGTTTCGACTAGACAGCGGACCTCAATGAAATCAATCATGCAATGCATTCCGGAGATGATCACAGAAACGAGCGAGCGCATAAAATGAAATTAAATCAGAAGTTTCCCTTTTTTTCCCATCCGTGGCCTTTATATCGTCGAATGCTTCCAGGATACACGACAATCTTCGAGCATCACTCGACGCGAATCCGGTCTAAACAACCGACGCGCAGCAGCCCTGCTGTTCTCCTGTCAGCCGAACCCGTGCTGTTGTCACACCCGCTACCCGAACCGCTGCCGACCCCCCTCAGTCCTCCCGCCATCAACGACACGCAGCCCACCGAATCACGACGGCGGAATAAAAGCAGCGCGAGGCTGCTCGCAGCGTACGGATGGCGGGATGCGCGAGCGCTGACTGATATCGGGGTCAGTCAGGAACATCTGATATTCCCTTGTTCTCCTCGGTGTCGTTTTCCAGCAGATGGGATTCTTGGGTCGATGTCTGTCGCTGCTGCTGCTGCTGCTGCTGTCTGTCGGTCAGTCTGTCTGCGGTGCCGCTTGTTGCTCACGAGAATCATCTAACACGTTTCTTCGGGTTTAATGTGACGGATGAGCGGAGATAATGTTTAGGATCCAGGTTCCGTTAAAGGGTTCGCCGAGGCCCGGACACTGTGACTTTGAGATGTCTCGACTTGCGACATTCATCTCAATGAGGACATATAAGGCTACAGATTGCATACATTCATTTAACTAAATGCCCCTAAAGTAAGATTTGCACTGCTAAATAAATGTTTAGCGAGAGCTGTAGATATATCACCGAGAGATGAATGTTCTGCAGATGATGTGAGCTGGACTCTTGCGTTACCAAGGCAACCGTCTCCCTCTCACAATGAAATGGACATTGGTGGAGACTTGGAGATGTTTTAGAGACGGACTGCTCAACACACTAACACAACACTGTCAGCGGAAGCAGTTTTATCCTAGTACCCAATAAACTGTTATGGAAACTGAATGACTGAATGACCTCAACTGCCTTATTGGTATAAAAGTCTTCAGCTAGCAGAGAGACAGTGAGAGAGAGAGAGAGACAGAGAGAGACATAGAGAGAGAGAGAGAGAGAGAGACACACAGAGAGACAGAGAGGGAGAGAGAGAGAGAGAGAGAGAGACAGAGAGAGAGACAGAGAGAGAGAGAGTGAGAGAGAGAGACAGAGAGAGAGAGAGAGAGAGAGAGAGAGAGAGAGAGAGAGAGAGTGAGAGAGAGACAGAGAGAGAGAGAGAGAGAGAGAGAGAGAGAGAGAGAGAGACAGAGAGCATGAAGGGAGCAGGCCCTGAATGAACAAATGTCTTGCTGCAGAAAAGAACAAAGAACACACTTTACATTCAGGACAGCAAACACACACTGTAAAAAAAAAACGTTATTTTACAGGTAATATTCTGTATTTTTTTACAGAATTTCCCCATTTTTTCATTAAACAGTAAAATGCTGTTGTTTAACAGATATTTGCTGTAATTAAAAGTTTTACCATTAAAATGACAGTGTTTCATTGTAAATAACAATTACATAAAAATTATGTTTTTTAAAGGCATTTCATACTATTTTTACAGATTAAAAATTATTTTTACAGAAAATTACAGTTAATTTTTACAGATTTAAAAGATGTATTTTTACAGACAATTATTGTAAATGTTTTATTGATTATTTTCCTGTTCCGGACAAAAATGTATGTAAAATTACATAAATCAGTGAATTGAAAGTGTTTTAAATGTATCCCCCTTGAGAATGTTCCCCAGGAATAACTTTCTCCAGGGTGCAATGTCTGTTAATATAATAATAGCACATTATAGCAAACTCCAAATGAACTATATTATTTTTATAAATTATCAACAATGTAAAATGTGGTTTATTTAGGGTTTCACCATGCCCTGGCAAGCAATGCCTATGTCTCCTGGATCAAAGTTCAGAGCTTAACTTTTTGTTGTCCATGGTTCCTTCAATGATTTATTATAAAATTTACAATTTCAAATTTCAGAACTTAGACAACTCCATATTTCTGAAGCATTTTATTCATACAAAACATTGTATTACGCCAGCATCAATCATAATTTGACAGATCATCTCTTGTTTACTGTGCCATCTACCAGGGCTGAGTTCATGCAAGACAGTAATGCATGGGGCAAAGCATCCCTAACACACTTAATTATCCTACCCACAGTTCTCAGAGATTTTAATTTATCCAGTGCAGCAAGTGATAACAAAGTTCGTAATCATAATCATAAACACACGATAATCATAAAGCACAAGTAATTTTTTACTACACTCTTGTTTTTTTCAGGCTGTTAACCTAGTGACTAATGAAACCGAAGTCTCATACATTAAATTATCTCGTATGAAATTGCTTTGTCCATGTTGAAAATAGGGTGGATGTAGTGAAGTATGGGGCCAACAGTCATACGGGAGCACCAACAGAATCTTTCCCTGTGGAATTTTCCAGATAGCCTATGTTTTACACGTGCACAGAAAAACACCAACAAATCCTAATGGTTAAACTATATATAACTATATAACTATATATATAAAACATATTGCTACTACGTATTTGCACATATATATAAAAATTGTTATTGTAACTTTTGTTGAAAAATATTTCCACAGAATAATGAAAATAATATTATTCTACTTTCAACTCCATACAACTATTTAACATTCACACGTTTATTCAGATGCATCTTGTTGTTTGTGTGCGACACAGATTCAAATTTGCCGCCAATTCCCGCCCACAACGTCGAATGTGTCATAGGTCATAACAGCCGAAAGAGCAATGATTTGGTCACATGTTTTACACATTTGAATTGACAAACGGTTGTCAGAGACGTCTTCTCAACGGGTTTGCGCGGGTGTTTTCAATTCAATGCTTTTAGGTGAGCCATCCTCGGATATCATCGAGCTGCATTGGCATTTTGGAATAAGGAATGTAATGTTTTCTCCTGCGTTTCGAACGAAGGTAAGAGTGTTTTCAGCGCGATATAAAAAGTATACATTTGTAACTGGTGTGAAATATTTGAATAGTTTTCCCCCTATATTGTATAATTTTCTTGAATTTACTTGTTATACTACTTTTGTTTTCTGTTTTATAATTCAAATGGATTAATGAATCTCACACAATTTTGTTCATATTACTGTTCACAAGTAAGAGAATATAACGTTAAATTAAAGGAACTTTTCTTCGAGTCTTCGTTTAGAGTGGGAGCGTCATCGGTGAAACATCGCGGGGTTTCTCCATACGACGTGCGATCGCATGCACGTTGTTTTTCTCGAGGACGTTTCTCTGGTAAGATGAGTTTTATTGTCCAAATGCAAGTTTTTGCTCCAGTGTGATTTAAGTGATAACAGCATTTGATCGTGTGGATTGTGATGAAGTGTTTAATTGTAATAAGATTATGAAATTCATAATGTGCTTATAATTATATTATTACACCCAGTGTCTACAGGAGAGCGTGAGAGAGAAGCCATTGCCCCGTTGATCCACTGATGATGTGGTCTGTTAACAGGTATGTTGTTTGATTAGTTAAATTTTATGAAAGAAAATAGATCTGGTTGACTGTTAATAAACATGTATTGTACATAGTGTTTTAAGAATCCATTTGAATGATTCGTGCTGTGCATGACGCACGTGGTGAGGCCTGCACATGGTGTAGGTTCTAAATGTAGTGAATGTTTCATTTGGATGTTACGTATGGCATTGTAATTGTTTCATTAGCATAATAAATCATTTGCATATTCTAGTCTTAAAGCGATAGTTCACCCTGAAATTAAAATTAGCCCATGATTTACTCACATTCTAAGTGTATATAACCTTTCAGACGAATACATTCATATTAACAAATGCCCTGGCTCTTCCCAGCTTTATAATGGAAGTGAATGGGTGTAAAAGTGCATCTATCCGTGATAAAAGTGAAACTCTGGATGTTTTCGTTCACTTAGATCTGTTACACACGAAAGCTATGAAAGGTAATTTTCAAAATTCTATAATGGGGCACTTTAATATAACTCCGATTGTATTTGTCTGAAAGATGAATGTCATATACACCTAGGATTGCTTGAGGGTGAGTAAATCACAGGCTAAATGTCATTTTTGGGTGAACTACCAATGCCATACAAAATATCCATGTCTTTCGTTTCTCAGTGGAAGAAAAATAACGTTTTTTTTTTAGGAAAACATTTCTGGACTTTTCTTCACAGAATGTAGTTTAATGGCACCCAATGTTTCTCAGTTCATATCCATGCAGTTTCAAAGGTCTTTGAAGTGCTTCAACGGGCTCAGCACGATACCAGCTGAGGACGAGGGGGTTTTCTAGCGAAACGATCGATTATTTTTATTATAAAAAAATTATATACTTTATATACAATAGTTTAAATTGAGCTCAAGACTGAAGAAGCCGGGAACTACATCCTCATGCTTGGATGGCACCGGCATTGTACCCATATATATAAGTTCAGTTTGTAAACAGTGGTGCGGTACTTCCGCACGTGCATGCGCCGTTGAGCATGATGTCGTAGTTCCCGGCTTATTCAGTCTTGAGCTCAATCCGAACTATTGTATATAAAGTATATAATTGTTTTATAATAAAAATAATTGATCGTTTCGCTAGAAAACCCCCTCGTCCTCAGCTGGTATCGTGCTGAGCCCGTTGAAGCACTTCAAAGACCTTTGAAACTGCATGGATATGAACTGAGAAACATTGGGTCCCATTAAACTACATTCTGTGAAGAAAAGTCCAGAAATGTTTTCCTAAAAAAAACGTTATTTCTCTTCCACTGAGGACAGAAAGACATGGATATCTTGGATGGCATTGGGGTGAGTAAACTTAAGAAATTCATTTTGAGGTGAACTAATCCTTTAATATCAATCATAACAGGTTGTTTCATACCCCTTTTCCACCAACAAGAACCGGGTGCTGGTTCAGACCAGCTCTGCCTTGGTGGAAAAGGGGTATCAGTGTTTACTCCATAATGAGTTTGTACATTTAAAAGAAGCTTAAACTAATCCATTACACCTTAAAGGTGCACTATGTAAGAGTCATTCATGGATAGGGGAAGTCCTAACCCTAAATTTAAATAGTATTTTAAAATATGTCCTCCTTTTGTGATTTCAGGTTATAGATAAACCTGTGCTTGTGGATCTACATCAGATGACCATGACAACCCAGGTGTGGAAATAGGGGACTGTTTTTAATCTGAAATCTGTGTAATCTATGATGAACGATTCTTCTGACACCATATGAATGCATACAGTCGTCTGGCAGAAGCTAGATAATTTTGATTATAAAGTTATAAATATGGATGCTTTTCTTACACAAACGCATCTCTTTGCTTCAGAAGGCCTTTATTAAAGGATTAGTCTACCTCAAAATGAATTTCTTGAGTTTACTCACCCCAATGCCATCCAAGATGTCCATGTCTTTCTTTCTTCAGTGGAAGAGAAATTAAGTTTGAGGAAAACATTTCAGCATTTTTATCAACACAATGGACATCAATCGCAATGCAGTTTCAAATGGCTGTGGACGTCAGGAATAGGGTCTTATTTAGCGAAACGATTGGTAATTTAAAAAAAAAACAGACACACAACATGTATATACTTTTTAACCACAATTATTCGACTTGTGCTTGTGTTGCACCTCGCTGGGCATTACGTCATCACGTTGGAATCGTCACCCGTCA
>NC_136770.1:304892-356370 GCF_947034865.1 Barbatula barbatula
ATTTCTCTTTAACTGTCATGCTTACTTCAGTTCATGGATCTGTCCGTTAATGGTGCTGATGATTTGAGTCAGGTGTGTTAGATCAGAGAAACTACTGGTGTAAACAACATTAAACTAGTGTTTAGAAAGAGCTCGAAGTCATGAGTAAAGTGTGACATTCACGGCAGAACATAAATACGTCAAATGTGAAAAAGGAAATAAAATCAGTGGAGAACAGATGTGTTTGAGGCTCTAGGGCTGCACGATTTGATGTAAATGTCACTTTGACATTGAGGTAAAAATCGCGATGTGAGATAAACTGGGTGTAATGAGCCAACTGGGTTGATATCAAGGAAAATGCATACACAGATAACTGAAATTTGTATTTCTCAACTGAGATACACAGTTCAAACTAGCAACGACAACTAGAATTGCACAAAGTTGTCAAAAATTAAATTAAACAACAGGAACATCTTTGCATTACTGAATTAAATTAACTTTACAATATATATCTCAACAGTACAGGTAAATTAAACAAATACAGATGTACACTTTTTTTTGGAAAAGAATCCCAACAAACAGACATTTAAGTAGATAAATTCATACAAATGTATGTTACTTTGAAAAAGAAACCTCTATAATCATTCTTGTTACTCAACAACTGGTTGAATCGTCTAAAACATTGTATTTAGTTCTTTATTTAGATCTTTTAGTTTTGTTAATTCTGCACAGTACCTCTCTGTGCTCAGTGTCTGATATCCTGAAACAAAAATATCGCCAAATAACAGAGGAAATAATAGTGTCGGTCAGCTCTGCGTCCAGTTCTTTCGTCTACACACTGCGCATGCCCCGCAAGTCACGTGACCTAAGAATGGATGTCTTGTCACGTGCACGAATGCGCTTGTTTCTTTAATGTAATCGCGATATGATTAATCGTGCAGCACTAGGAGCAGAGATCACACACAGTACTACAGCCCATGTCCATCCAGGACCCTCACCGTGACCATAGAACCTGGAAAAAATCAATCGCCATCAACAGCTCTGAAATAACAAGTGGAAGTCAAATCCGAAGGGAAAACAGGGCTAATAGTACATTTAATCTTAAACTTGAAAGTCTTTTTGTAACTTACCATCACTGTTTATTTCACAGATCCACAACACACACGATCTGTTGGACTAACACCATCAGAGCCCTGAGGAGAGAACACCTGAGAATGAAAGACAGTTACATCATCAGTCAAAGCAACACAAGCTCAAGTCTCTCGGTTCTGTCGTGTGGGCTCAGACTGATATCAGCACTGCTCTCTTCACACTAAAGGCCTTTTTTAAGCACGTCAGTTTGCGCAGTGGACTAGTCATCACTGACCACTAATACATGCGTTAATCTCCACACATAATTACCCATCAGCCATTATCGGCAGCCGAAATCTTTCATTGGCCGTTTCATTCTCGGTCTCTCCGCTTTGAGTTTATGGCGAGTAACGTTCATGTCTTCCATCTGAACATCGGCTCCGTGTTTCTATCTCACACGCACGTGCTTGCTTCCGGCGAGATGCCCCGGTAAAGAGTCGTGACGTCATTAAAACGCAACTTCCGGTGGCGTTTACGAATATCTTTACTGTAAGTGTTAAGTTAATTGTATATATGAGTTACGTGACTTCTGATGTTTCGTGTGTAATGTTTCTGTTCAAATAGAGACACAGAGCGGAGAACTGAATTATGCGACAGTCATGTTATTGGCGCACGACAGTTGAACACACTTTACGGCACATGCTGATGTGGGCGCACGACAGTTGATCACAATGTACGGCAGAGGCTGAGGTGAGCGCAAGATTGTACATACAAACTTTGATTAGTTGATTTTATTTCTTTCATTTATCAAGAAGTAAGTCCCGTTAAAGCGGATAAACCGTTAACTGCAGTGTAATGAAGTCCAGATATGAATCGATTCTGTTATTAGGTGATGAGATTAGATTGGTCTGCTGTGGGATCTCGAAAGGTTTTCTGTCTGGTGAGTGTTTGTGTGTTTTATGATGATATGTGCAGAACTCTTAAAGTCTTACAGACACGTGATCAATATGCTGCTTGTGTTTGTACAGTATAAATCGTTATCGTGTTGTGTCTTTTTAGTTTTGTCATTGATATGTATGTGTTTTTAATTTTAGCTTGGATTTAATTATACTCTGAATTGAAAGTATAATTGAAGTATCTATTAAGTTAGCCTATATGCATTTTCGACTGTCTAGATACTTGTTAGTTTATAGATGTATTGCGTTAAATGTGTAACCTATGTTATTCCTCTATATGTCTCCAGAAGGACGGTGAAGCTGACTTGACGTGACCTCTTGTTTTGTCAGACTGTTGTGTTGAGTGTTTTGATGTTCCCGGTTCTGCGGCGGATGGGATTGCGAGCGTTCTCCATGGCATCAGAAACATATTCATCTGGCACACACTCCGCTGCCTTCGTCACCTGCCCTAATGACACAGTTGCCAAAGATCTTGCTAGGTAGAACACGCAGCCGCACGCTTGTACACACACGCACACGCAAACACTTTATTTCAAGCACAGGTTTTCTGGGGAAATGGACATATAAAGTGTTTTATCTAGTAAATGTAAAAATATATTTATCTGTTTTCTCACAGAGGAATTGTGGAGAAGAAACTGGCTGCATGTGTGAACATCATACCGAAGATTGTGTCTGTGTGAGTAAAGCTACAGGTTGTGTTTGCGTGTCCCATGTGTGCATGTCCTACGTTTCTGATGTGCGTGTCCGACGTTTCTGATGTGCATGTCTGATATTTCTGGTGTCTGTGTCTGACGTGTGCGTGTCTTGACATTTCTGATGTTTATATGTGTATGTGTTGTGTGTGTGTGTGTGATGTTTGTGTGTGTGTCTGATGTTTGTGTGCGTGTCTTCTGTGCGTGTCGTGACGTTTCTGATGTTTATATGTGTGTGTGTCTGTTTTGTGTCTGATGTTTGTGTGTCTGATGTTTGTGTGTGTGTTTGTGTGTGTGTGTGTGTGTGTGTGGTCTCTGTTGCAGGTACGAGTGGCAGGGGAAGATCGAAGAAGACAGTGAAGTTCTGCTGGTGAGTAAGTCAAACTCTTTTCTTTCAGTATCTCCACCAGTAAAACGGGACTGGTTCATGAAATCTTAACAGACTCTACAGACGAGATGTGAAAGAGAAATCCAGTGGATCCAGCAGCAATAAAGTTCAGTGTGTTGGCAATTAATTGCACACTTTTAGTGCTTTCAATCGATTAAAAAAGTTAACTTACAGCTAGAAATATGCTTTTACATTCTATTGATTTCACAATATATCTCCAAATGAATGTAGAAACAACAGCGTCATTTTATGAATGAAATCCAACATTCGAATATTGTTGGCTTTGCAACTGATGTCTTTATTAAATATATTATATTTTCTACTAACCCATTATAATAAATGACATATACAGAAAATAAAGTTCTCAAACTCTTTACTGCTAAATACATGAAATACAGAAGAATCCTCATTAAAGCTACAAAATCACAATGAATTCCTCTTTTCTTTTGTTCTTTGATAAACATTAGTGACATGAGCCCCTTTAAGAGCGGCCTCTCAGATCTAATTCGCTTCCTATTTTCACTACTCTTTGCCTTCATTTAAGACTTTATTTAACTCATTGAAGTCTGTTCTTGCTGAAATACTAGAAAAAATGGGCTTTCTGGCATAATCTTGTGTTTTTTTATTCATTCAACCAGACTGGACCACTGTCGTGATGCGTTGAGCCGTGTTCCACAGCCAGCAGCTGTCAATCTATACTGAACATGTCAATGAAACCATTTCAAATCGCGCCTTAATAGTTTAAAGGCCTTTATATAAATAAGAGCGTGATTTTATAATGTAACGCTAGACAACGATGACAGAAAAAAACGGATGTTGTATCAATGCCGTTAAATAATTTTTTAACCTCTTAATTGGAAAAGGTGTGTAGTGAAGAAAAGCGAACCCCTAAACACAACAATGATTCATCTGTGATCAGAAGTGTTAGAATGTTGTTTTTTATTTTTGCTGTGTGGTTGCAGTCATACAGGATATCATTCCAGAAATATGATATTAGTGATGTGATATGACATATTACTGCCGCTCTATGTTCAGTCTATTCTGATGTTTAGACATGATGATGATGCTGCTGTAACGTAACACTGGTGAGCGTTTCATGAGAAAATATCATTAACTGCCATTGATGTTATTTGTATTTTTATAATTGTAATGTTTTATTTCCAGTGAAAACAGATCCGAATGATTCCTGAAACACATTAAGCAGATCAGACGAGTGATCTTTATGTTTATGTCTTTCAGATGATTAAGACAAGAAGTTCAAAGGTTTCAGCTCTGGCTGAATATGTCAGGTATCACAAGTTGTCATGTCACTACAGTCTGCACCTGCTCTCTAGATATTTATGATGATGTCAGAGATATAATTGATGATGATGATGCTTGTTCTGCAGGTCGAATCATCCGTATGAGGTGGCAGAGGTGATCAGTTTGTCCATTGATCAGGGAAACCCGCCGTATCTGAAATGGATCAGTGACACTGTGCCTGAGTGACCGGCTTCTCTCACACACTGCACTTCACTTTACTCTTTACAGCTGTCTTGACTGAAAATGACAGTGATACCTTCAGTTTCTTTCATTTGATGTTTATCTCTTGAAGAGTAAATTGTGTCTTTTCACAGCACATCACAAGTGAAATATTAAAGACCGTCTCTGAGCAGTTTGTGTGTCAGGCTTGTTTGTTCCTGTTCGTTTGTGACCCCCTTTTTTATGTGTGGAAAAATTATCTGCTATGAATATAAACTGAATGATTATGCCCCGACCTGTACATTAATACTGTAAGTATTGCCACCCAGCATAATATAAAAACAGCATCAGCCCGAGTGTGTGTGTGTATACTGTAGACTAGGCATAAGCTGGTCACTGGTTTCAAGGTATACCAAGGTGATACCGTGTCTAAGATATGAGATGTGTTTGCACAAAATTAATTAAATCATGTAATTGATTTGATGTTTACATTTCAGCAGGTTAAATAAATATTGGAAACGTCACCATTTTTCTCAGTAAATATATTTCTAAATGTTCTGTTCCCATGACATTTTCAGCACATGTCGATAACAACCCAAGTAATCCAAACACTAAAAACAAAACAAATATTTTCAGGAATTAAGTTATGTGTAATAAAACGGAATGACACAGGGAAAAAGTTTTGAACACGCTTACTGGAAATAACTTGATACAAAAGCCTTTGTTGGTAATGACAGCTTCAAGACACCTCCTGTATATGAGAAACTAGTCGCATGCATTGCTCAGGTGTGATTTTGACCCATTCTTAATAAAAGTCTTGAAAACGGAACGTAGGCTTTTCTATGAACTTATCTTAAGTTCGTTCCATAGATTTTCTATTGCATTCCAAGTCAGGTGATTGGCTGGGCCATTCTAGCAGCTACACTTTTCTCTGAAACCAATTGAGAGTTTCCTTGGCTGTGTGTTAAGGTTCAACATCCCTGTGTCTTTCCATTTTATTACACATTACTTTATTTCTGAATTTATTTGTTTGTTTTGTCTGTATGTATGGATAACTTAGGTTTATATGGTATATATGAGAATCAGACCTGCGATAAGAAACACCTTTAAGCTTCATTATTGTCAGCCGTTGTGTTCGTAACATGCAGCTGTTCCACAGTTTCCTACAGATGGACATTTGTTTTTGGGTGCTGTCAAATCATCTGTTTGCATTGGTGTTGAATGAAGCAGGGATGCTTGTCATCATTACAGTGAGTTCAGAGGTTCATTTTCCCCCTCAATATTACAGATAACTGATTTCCAGAGCAGAGATGTTCTCCGTCATGTTTTGATCTGCTCTTTGTGCTCCATTGTGAGCAGATGTGGGTTCAGGGTTCAGACCGATGGAGCGTTCGCCTTCTTCTCGTCCAGTGTCCCGCTGGCACCCGTTCCTCCCACCGCAGTGCTCCGTCTTCTCATTGCCTTTCTCTGTATCTTTCAGAAGATTTCTGGGTTCCAGTTCTCTCCGAATCTCTTCCAGAGGTATGGCCATCATTCCCGTCCCCTGCTGTTGATCCTGGTTGTCGACACGTCGAGATGACCGACACAGAGCTTTCCTGAAGCCTCTTTTAAAGTTGTCCGACAGAAAGCCGTAGAGAATAGGGTTAGCGCAGCTGTTGGCGTAAGACAGAACCACGACGAAATAATAGAGTCCGCGGAACTCTCCTGGGAGCAGAACCAACAGGTTTACGATGTTTAATACGTAAAACGGCAACCAGCAGAACACGAACACCGCCACGACAATCACCACCATCTGCGTGATCTTGCGTTCTGACTTTCTGCGTCTGAGAGACGAGACTCGAACCCTGCGGCCTGAGCTGCGTACCTTCACCACGATCAGCAGATAGCACAGGCAGATCACCGTCAGCGGGCCGAAAAATCCCACCGTCGCTGTGTAGATGATAAAAGTGGCTTTCCAGACCTCAGCTGGCTCCGGCCACACGATGCTGCAGTTTCCATCATCCTGTAGAACGTCCGCAAACACCACCACGGGCAGAACAACCACGAACGACACCGCCCATACAGTGGCATTCACCGCTTTTGCCACGCGCGGCTGGCGCCACCTAGAGGATCGGAGGGGATGCACTACAGCCAGATATCTGTCGATGCTCATCACTGTCAGGCAGAAGATGCTGGTGAACTGATTTATCGCGTCCACCGTCATCACCAGACGACACATCAAAGAGCCGAAGGGCCAGGATAGGAGACCGTTTTGCACGGCCAGAAAAGGTAAACCTAACATGAAGAGTTCATCGGCTATGGCCAGGTTTAGGATGTAGATGTTTGTCACAGATTCTGTTTGAGAATATCGCAGCACAATGTGAATTACAAGAGTGTTTCCGATCAGACCCACTATGCACACGGTGATGTAGATCAGAGGGATGAGCACAGCGGCAGCGTCTGGCACGTTTGTGAAGTTGTGCAGGGATCCGTCCGGAGACATTGACGGAAAGAAGGTTTGACTGAGATCTGAAGAGTTACTCGAGACGTCTTCTGAAGGCTGGGAGATGAAGCTGAGGGTCGATGTCATTCTGTGGATCTCCATCACTACAACACATTTAAACACCTGATGTCAACATCCACTCATGAGACCTGCAAGTGAGAAAATACTGATGTCATTACACATTCAAATGATCCATTAATCGGCACGATTAATCCTCACACACATTTATTTCGCTTTTCTGTCACGTTTCTTTTTTGTGTTGTCGTTGTGCAGGTCGTCTTCTCTTGTGTTTGACATGTGGGTTCAAATGACACGAAGGTGAGTACATGATGACAGAACTTTTAGATTTAAAGGTGTGAAAACACTTGATGAAAACAGTTTACCCAATCACAGTTCATGTGTGTCTAAACAAACTGAATCATATAAGGGTTCCGGAACAAACACCTGATGTCAGGTGTGTAAATACTGTTTATTGAGTGAGAATTGGACGTTTACTAACTTGTTGTTTTGCAGGAAAGCATTGACTGAAAGAGTGAGCGTGAAAGCGACAGCAGAGTCACGTCTGAGCTTCATGAAGTCAACATGATGACGGTGTTTGTGGGTCTCGTCTCATCGCTCTCTCTAATGCGCATTAATGAAGGCTCGCTCACAGAGACAGATTGATGAGAATGAGCACATGACACCAAAGGACACTTCATTAAGACTTCAGGTCAGATGAAAACATGCAGAATAAATTCTGGGATGGACTGTGTTTCTATCTGGGTTAAAACCTGTGTAAGTGACACAAATTACAGTGTCTGGCCGGGGATTTCAAAGGCACGGCTTCATTATTTTGCCTGATATTCTGCTGTTTTGATACAGAGATGCTTTTAGGATCAATTCAACAGTGCCGGAAGCTTCTATTCAGAAAACACAAGAGATGAGTGCAGACATGAGTCATTTAGTGTTTGTTATGACTGGAATCAAATCTACTGCCATGAGTTTCCGGTGAAGTTAATGGACTCAAAACATCTGCTACCTCGACATCATCTCAAGAGTCTCTTCTCTTTCAGCATCACCGTGAGCGTGATGTCAAACTGCTTGTGTTTTTTTAATGATCAATGAACTACATTTTCTGTAGATGTGTAGTGAAATAATGAAAGAGAGCAGACACAACAAATCATGTTCATTGAGTTCTCAGAGATGAGATGTCTAATATCTCAGTTATTCCTCTTACGGCTGGAATACACAACAAAACTTTTTCAGATAGAAATCAAATCACAGACTTTCTGTAACAAGTCCAGACTGAAAATCTTAGCAAAAGTCTTGTAGTGTAGCCTCCTTTAGCCTTCACACATCAGGGAGATTGAATCAAGGGCAAAAGGAAACCTTTCCCTAATGCCGAGTTCACACTGCATGATTTTCAAAGTCGTTGCATCACTGTTCTTTTCACACGGCATGACTATCTGGGGTAGCATTCAGTGTTCACATTGAACGAGGGATCGGCGACAGGAAATCACACGACTTTACAACAGGTCAGAATCACTGACAATTGCCTGGCAACACAACGTTTCCCCACAAATGAGCGCGAGACGTGATATCAGAGTTCTCGTGCGACGTTGGGAGTCATGTTTGCTGATGTTGTGGTCTCCTCCCCGAACCTAATTTTGCCTTGTATCTTGCCTTCTCATTGGCTGTAGGTCATTGAAGATGTAGTTTTCAGTCAGAACACAGCAGGATTTTGTGCATATATTTAGCAATCCAAATATTTCACAGGTGTCGCCCACTCTCAGATCGGGTCTTTGATAATTCACAATGCGTGATTGTCACTTGCGAGAACGAGCACAGATTTCCCTCTGATTTCAGACATTTGTCTGATTCCTCAACCTGTCGGCGACAGGGTCAAGATCATCCAGTGTGAACTCAGCATTAGTCTCATCTGTGATATTTCTCTTGAGAAAAAGAGTCAGAAGTGTCAGAAATGTGTCTGTCATGGGAGTTTGAGAAGAGACGTCAACAGTGTGTGAAACTGAGCTCAGATCCGTCTCGTCTGTGATCAAATGTCAATATTAATGAAGATCTCATTATCAACTCAAACATTTCTCATCAAATCCAGATTATTTCACCTCAATCTAAATGTGTTTACACAGTCACACCCTCATTTGATTCTATTTTTACTTCTCCTGACAATTTCAAGAGAAACATCTGAGACTTAAATGAATTCAGATCAAGTGTCCTATATGTACATGTATGCATTTGTCCGACACTTTTGTTTAAAGCACCCACAGCACATTCAGCACAACCCATGATATTTTAGAGATTTAAAGCTTTATATTTCTATATGTTAAAGTCGTGTTCGTGTTAAACTGATGTTAAGGTAATCGTGGAAGTGTTGAGCTCGATGTGGTTTGATTGACAGTTATTGTTCTTCATTCTGTTCAGATAAAGAACGCTTTAACAGATCACCCCTAATCTCACTGACACACAATAATGAAAACACAATCTCCCTCCCTGACGTTTGTGTGTTTGTGCGCGCTCTCTATTGTCCTTTATTCTTTTATGCTCTTTTACACGCTGCACATGTTGTGTCTCCACGGCGACAAACGGAGGCGTACTTCCTCTTTAACGTTCACTGGCGGGTGAGCGTGTGTGAGATCCCAGTAACTGAGAGATCACTACACCGTGAGGATGATGATGATGAAGGTGTTTGTACAGTCTGTTTTTGTTGTTCTTTTGTGTTATGTGAAAGGTATGGCAGCATTCATTACAGACACAGAACAGTGTGTCAATAGAAGAAATCACTCACAGAACTCCAATGCAGATTGTTCAGAGAGATCATCATTGATGCCGGTGAGGATTTTACCTGCTGAAGAACCACAGACATTTATATTAGAAACGTGTGTGTGTGTGTGTGTGCGCTAGATGTAAGTTGGGTTGCTGGAGGGTTTGATGGAGGTTGATTTATGGTTGTGAATCGAGCAGCGTCAGTGTGAACAGATGTGCAGGTTGATCTGGATTGATGACAAATCTGTGAACAAAAGCTTCAGTGGTTTTTATCTCCAGTTAAATCGCTGCTATTGAAATAAATCCTTTCAGTGGAATCTAGTGCATCACAAACATCTGCAGTCCCTGATCAGCGATCAGTCATTACCACAGCTCTTAAACTCTATTTGAGAATTCAATACGTTTCATTTGAAAAAGAATTCATTGAATCTGTCATATATAACGCAATTCATATGCAAATGTGAGTCACACATGAATCCATCCTTATGGATATAAAGAAGCACTCAGCGTTTAGTTTGATTTACGTATATTCGGCACCTGTAATGTGTTGGTACGTAAACCATTTCAACAAACACGTCTGTGTGTGAGACCTTAAAGGATGCAGATATAAACAGAACATGGTAGAGCTGTCACTATATATCACTGTATATGATTCAGAGCTAGAGGATGATTGCTTTACCAAATGACATTGAGTATATTTACACTCAGAAGCTTCAACTAAATCTCAAAAATGTAGAACGTTATTGAAAATCAAAATATATCTGTTATTTGAAATGTAGTTTCAATTTCTGAATTTGTTTTAAAATATGACCGTTGCCCATAGTGAACCCTGTGTGTTGAATTGTGTTGATCAGTGTAAGTCTTTTTATCTGATTGTCTGTATTTATAATGTTTATGATCTGATATAATGTTCAACAGCAGTGTCAGTATCAAGCTGAGAGGATGTTGAGCTGATAACAGAACATTTCTTTATCGTAACAGGATCGTTTCTCAGTGAGTCACAGTGATGTATAAAAGTAGGTTTGTGCATGCAGTTCACAGGACTACACATGTATCTCTCACAGAAACAACAGCGTTCACACACAGAATCATGAAGCCTCGTGACATCACTTAAGTTGAGTTTAAAATCACAGAGTAAAATAGAAACTTACCCATAATAAACTTCAGTCGGTCTTCACCTGCACGCGCCGCTCTGAAGAAATGAAACACAGCCGCTGCAGCAGAAACACAGCATCCCGTTTCCGGGCAACCAGAGCAATGATGCTGTGTGTGTGTGTGTGTGTGTGTGTGTGTGTCAGAGATTTAAGAGATGTAAGTGTAGATTTTCCTCTGAGATTGCACATGGAAAATCTTCCTCATGTTAATGTGGGCACATGTGGGGTCAGAGAGACCTGGGGCCCGTTTCAATAAGGAGGTTCAACCAACTCTCGGTTAAACCATGAATCTGAGAAACTTTATTTAAAATGAGAAAACCTTTTTTTGGTTTCAGAACAGCTGATTTGACTCTGAGTAGGTTTACTCTGGGTTAAGCGCCAGCACCACGTCTATAAAAATCCATCATCAATGGAGCTCTGATATTACGATTCACCATGGCATCAGCACCAAAAAAAGCAACATGGCGGCAGAAAGCGATTGAGAGCGAGACACACTTTCCGCTCTTTACTTAACATCCTTACAATGTTTTGTTGGCTTTCGCCACAAATATTCCCGTGCTGCTCATGACTGGTTTTGTGCTCCAGAGTCACAAATGATATTCTACAACAAATCTTCTGAAGGATGACGTGTCGTTTGACAAGCCGAGGACATCAGTTCATCTTCACAGAAAGCTGTGGAACCTCACCTCATCTCCTCTTCATTTGTGTTCATTTGAGTAATCAATGACAGAATTTCCATTTTCACTTTAAGGAACGTGTGTCAGATGTCATTGAAGCAGACATCATAACTGGAGTGTAAATGTGAAGACGTTAAAGTGATTTGACATTTACAGATTAGATTGTTCAAGTGAGAGGATTTTTATGCATTTGACATCAAATGCTTTTATTAAAAGTGACTCAGAGAGATGTCTGTGAACTCAACACCTCTGTGCTGCCAACACACAATACTTTATCAGCTATACACTTTCTGAAAGAAAAAGACACAGGAACAATGATAAGTGTTCTTCAGCAACAGTGGGAAACAGTGGACCTGAGAGCACTAACTCACCCTGTCATGTGTGTCACAGAGAGAGAGAGAGAGAGAGAGAAACAAGTGCTTATTTATCATCTCATAAAGCTGAAGATGCTGTTGTTATTGACTGTTTTAATCTGAATGCTGCTATGACGATACTGTGAGAAGGCTCTGTTCATTGGCTGTTAGAGTCACTTAATGGACGATTGTCACTGTAAAGACTTCATTCATTGAGAAAAACACACAACAGTCCTTCAACATTTATATGATGAATAAGTGGAGGACACAGATGTTCTCTCTCTCAATTTTCTATTGAAGTGTCCTTTATTGGCATGACACAATGTACATCCGTATTGCCAAAGCATATACAAATAGTGCAAGTATCTTAAGAAAGATCATTATTGTAATAAAATAAAGTGTGATGTATGTATTGCAACTTAAAGTGGTTTTTCAGTTATGTAAATAAATAAAAACAGAAATAGAGTTTAAACAAAAGCAAAATATAGATTGAATAATAATATTGTTGAGATGACAGTGTAAACACTGTGTGGCAGTTTGTGAGTCTTGTCACCGTGGCTCTTAGTTTCTGATCCGTCACTGTGTACATATAGTCTGCCATACTGTATTCTCTCTTTAGGGACAAATCACATCGCTTTTGACTCTGTTGTGTTGTTTGGGTTTCCCAGTGAGTGATATAGTTGTGTTTCATTTGTGTTGTCCTTTGGTTGAGTGTGATGGGTTGTGTTTGAGAGCATCAGTAGATGTTGGGAGAGAAACATCAGGACTGAAGCTGTGGACCAGCTGACAGAGAGGATTCATTTCTTTTCTCATCTCTGGGCTTTATGATGATATGACTGAGGGTCACTGTGTTTCTATCTTTATGATCAGTGGAAATTTGCCTAGTTCTGCTCTGCATGCGTTGTGTGTCGGTGCATTTGTAAGATATTTTACTGAGTTCTGTATTTCGGCTCTCAATTGGATGTTTTTCTCATTGAGTAAAATCTTCATTTGGATTTGTCAGCGGAAGCCACACGTCACTGCCATAGAGAGCAATCGCTTCAATTAAAGATTCTGATATTTTCTGTCAAATTCGAATGGGGATTTTTATGGGACATTGAGGTTGGACATCTCAGTTCATTCACTGCGGGATTAAAGTTTCCTGTGGATGTGATTTATATACCCAGGTCATTGTAGTGTGATGTGTGTGTTATGGGGTTTGTGCCTCATGTTAATGTGTGTTCTGGATCTTTTCTGAAAAATGATCACTTTAGTTTTACTGAGGTTCTAGCAGGTTCAGGTTTGGTTGTAAGCCGTGTTGGGTGGGAGACATCAGAAGCAGATCGTGTGATTTGTGAGTGGTGTAGAGAGACCGGAGGCTGTGGATCGCTCTAGGACGGTTGCTAGTTCATTAATGTAAGTTGGACTTAAACTGCAACCCTGTCTCACTCCACGCTCCTTATAAACTTATCTAGTGTGCTGGGAATCACATGTTTGTAAAACAGTCCTAAAGCTTTTTATTTCTCTCTCTGTTATTGTTTGGCCGGTAGTGTCACCAGCAGATGGCATCATGAAGGTGTCACATCATTGTGAAGCTGAAGATGAGATTGTGTTGTACAGCAGAAGTTGTCATGCGGAAACGCTTCACTTCTGGTGTGAAACTTTTCAGGGCAGGGCAGCTCATAGAGGAACTCTACACACACACACACACACACACACACATGCACACACACAGTTTCAGTGAGTGTTATTCTGTCAGGATGACGGAGTGCCTAACAGGTAAGAGAGAGTTTTACCTCATTTTAAATCCACTGAACACATCAGGATTGTGTGCTGTTGATGTCAGAACAGACTGATAGTGTTTAGATCTTTGGTTGGTGTGTTGACACTTTCTATGTCAGTGTTATACACAGAGAGAGAGAGAGAGAGAGACTGAATGTAATGGGCTGCTGTTATCTCTACAGACGTGTCTACATGAACATGAGTGAAATGATGTTAGATGAGATGCAGAATGTTAATGTTCAGGAGAAACTCTGCGTGAGACACATGAGCGACGAGTCTCAATCTCTTATCTCTGTCTCATTGCTACAGGTATCTGGGAGAAAATGTGATGGATGTCACATCTTAAAAAGATTTTCTGTAGACAAACAACATGTAGTTGAATTGCAAATGCAGAAAGTTTTCTTCAGGGGTAATATGTGTGTGTGTGTGTGTGTGTGTGTGCTGTGATAATTTTATTTTTCCACTTTCCTTTTTCTGGTTTTTGTCTGGACACAGACATCACACACACACACACACAAGATTTCCTGTTTCATAAAGCAGAAGAGTTCTGTAAATATACAGTGAAGGGCATTGTGTGTGTGTGTCAGATAGATGTCATATCATTATGTTAATGAAAAGTGTGATATTGTTGTGCTGTGCAGTATCTTGATGTGAACTCTTCAGTATGTTTGTGTGTCTTGATACAGTCACGTCACAGTTGTGTTGATGAACTCATGATGGTTGTTGTTTTTGTTTTCTCAGATTTTGCAGTGGAGGAGAAGATGGAACTTGAGCGTCTGAAGATACACAAAGAGATCCTGCTGGAGGATATTGAAGTAAGTGAACATCATCAATCATCACATCAGCACATAATACGAACATGGAATATGGAACAAACAGACAACATTATTCATACAGTAAAAATAAGGATAATACTAATATAGAAATATGGGAACTATATTATTTACATAGACTGTAAGAATTTACATCTCTGTAAAAAATTACAATATTACTGGCAGCTGTTTTTTCAGTAACTGACTGAAGATTTACATTCTTTATCTTAAAAAACCCCTATAATAACAGCCTCATGCAAACCAAAATAAAAAACTGAAAACGGTTGATGAGGATATCTGGTTCCCAGAATCCTTTGCATTTTTTTCTGTAAACATAAAGACTTATGTTGATGTTTAATGTTCATGTTTCTTTGAACAAACAATGAACTAGATCAATATAAATCTACAGTAATTTACTGGCAACTAGCTGCATAACTACAGCAACATGTGAAAGGAATAAATCAACTGTAACATTATTACACGGCTCATTTGAATGCTTGACTCTGATTGGCCAGTCGTGACATTCCAAGGGTTGTTATGTCCAAATAACAACCTCTAAAAACTAATAACACCCTGTAACCCGGATGCTGCAAATCCTTGTGAGGGGGTAGTTTAATATTACTCAAAAAATCATTAAAAATATGTCTTTTAATAACATATATGACATTGTATTTACAAATGATTGAAGCAAATCATTTCTTACCATAAAACTGGATTTCATGTCCAGTTTTTTTCTCATGTAACAAGAGGGATAATGTTCAAGCAGCCGTCTGTTATCATGAAATAATCCCCTTCAGTGAGACACAAGACCCTCCGCTTCACATCTTGAGAGAGGGATTATTTCTGCCATAACAACCAGCTGCCTGTACATTATCCCTCACATAAACACTGTGTGAATGATGCGAAGAGAGTAAATGTGTGTCTGTACATGTGATGTATGTGTGTACAGCTTTCCGGTATCTCAGTGGTAAGAGCATTGTGTTAACAACGCAAAGTTGTGTATATAGGATAATACAATGTAAGTCACTTTGGATAAATGCATCTGCCAAATGCATAAATGTAAATGTATAATATGTGTGTTTGCTGTAACTAAAACACTTCTCAAGCTCTAAAACACAATTTATTTTTTGCAGAAACTAAAGAAACAGATAGAAAACGTCATGGCAGATATTCAGGGCTTCAAATCTGGAGAAGAGAAGTGAGTACTTTATCCGTGAAAAACACACACACACATGACACGCACACACACACACACACACACACACACACGCAAACACGCACACACACACACACACACACACAAACGCACGCAAGCACACACACACACACACACACACACACACACACACACACACACACACACACACACACACACACACACACACACACACACACACACACACACACACACACACACTCACACACACAACACACACACACACACACGCAAACACACACACACGCACGCACACGCACACACACGCAAACGCACACACACACACACGAACACACACACACACACATGCAAACACACACACTCGCAAACACACACACACACACACACACACACACGCAAACACACACACACACACACACACACGCAAACACACACACACACACACACACACACACGCAAACACACACACACACACACACACACACACACACACACACACGCAAACACACACACACACACACACACACACACACACACATGTGGCTTCATATTGTGTGTGTGCTGTTGTATGACTTTGTACAGTTGAGTATTTTACACAAGATCTAATGAATCGCTTTCTGATGTCACTGGAGACATCACTGAGACGTGACTGAGACATTCTTCTCTTTTCTTGTAGTAAAACACTTGAGAGAGAGAAACGTTTCAGCAGTGGGAAGAAGAAGTTTAACATGGACCCTAAGAAGGTGAGTGAATGAGACGAAGATTTTCCGTCGGGCGATCGTTTCCATCGTGAGATGAAGTTGGAGAAGATGAAGTGGAAACTCTCACCTCCTCTCTGTTGATGTCTCACTGACCTCTCCTACAGACGGGATCTGTGGTCAGTGGTGTAAAGATCCATGAGATCATGTTTGATCAGATGAGAGATGTGCAGTGTGTGTGTGTGTGTGTTGTACTCTTAAAAAAGGTGCTTCAAAAGGTTCTTCCATGCCACAGAAGAACCGTTTGGTTCCATAAAGAACCTTTAACATCTGAAGAGCCTTTCTGTTTCACAAAAGGTTCATTGTGGCCAAGAAAAGGTTCTTCAGATGATAAAAAAAGTTAGAAAGAGATGCTGCTTTAAAGAACCTTTGGTTGAATGCTTCTTTTTGAAACCCAAACTGGTTCTTCTATAGCTGCGCTGTGAATAACCTTTCAAGCATCTTTATTTGTTTGTATGAGGAGGTGAGAGACGGGAGGTGTGTTTACTGAGCGGATGGAAAGGAAAGAAAGAGGAAACCTCTTTTTGTCTCTGAATAATGTTTGTGGTTTAGTGACGCTGATACACAGAGAGCAAGACCACCGAGAGAAGAGACAAACTCTTACTCTCTATAACTCTTAATACACACATCTCACGGTGACAAACACCATCACAAACTCTCAGACATGATCAAGAAAAAAGAAGTGACTGAAGTGGAGGACCTGTGTGTGTGTGTGTGTGTGTGTGTGTACAGAGCAGAGTTGAGGTGTGATGTGATGTTTGTGTGTTTCAGGGTGTAAAGTATCTTGTGGAGAACGAGCTGCTGGATTGGAAAGCAAAGCCAGTTGCAGAGTTTCTGTATAAAGAGGAAGGACTGAACAAGACGGCCATCGGAGAGTTCCTGGGGGAGAGGTGACACAACACAAACACAGCACTACACTACACAGCACTACACTGCACAGCACTACACTACACAGCACTGCACAGCACTACACTACACAGCACTACACTACACAGCACTACACAGCACTACACTACACAGCACTACACAGCACTACACTACACAGCACTACACTACACAGCACTACACAGCACTACACTACACAGCACTACACTGCACAGCACTACACTGCACAGCACTACACTACACAGCACTACACTGCACAGCACTACACTACACAGCACTGCACAGCACTACACTACACAGCACTACACTACACAGCACTACACAGCACTACACTACACAGCACTACACAGCACTACACTACACAGCACTACACTGCACAGCACTACACTACACAGCACTACACTGCACAGCACTACACTACACAGCACTACACTACACAGCACTGCACTACACAGCACTACACTACACAGCACTACACTGCACAGCACTACACTACACAGCACTACACTGCACAGCACTACACTACACAGCACTGCACAGCACTACACTACACAGCACTACACTACACAGCACTACACAGCACTACACTACACAGCACTACACTGCACAGCACTACACTACACAGCACTACACTGCACAGCACTACACTACACAGCACTACACTACACAGCACAGCACTACACAGCACTACACTACACAGCACTACACTACACAGCACTACACTGCACAGCACTACACTACACAGCACTACACTGCACAGCACTACACTACACAGCACTGCACAGCACTACACTACACAGCACTACACTACACAGCACTACACAGCACTACACTACACAGCACTACACAGCACTACACTACACAGCACTACACTGCACAGCACTACACTACACAGCACTACACTGCACAGCACTACACTACACAGCACTACACTACACAGCACTGCACTACACAGCACTACACTACACAGCACTACACTACACAGCACTGCACTACACAGCACTACACTACACAGCACTACACTACACAGCACTACACTACACAGCACTACACTACACAGCACTACACTACACAGCACTACACTGCACAACACTACACTACACAGCACTACACTACACAGCACTACACAGCACTACACTACACAGCACTACACAGCACTACACTACACAGCACTACACTACACAGCACTGCACTACACAGCACTACACTACACAGCACTACACTACACAGCACTACACAGCACTACACTACACAGCACTACACAGCACTACACTACACAGCACTACACTGCACAACACTACACTACACAGCACTACACTACACAGCACTACACTACACTACACAGCACTACACTACACAGCACTACACTACACATCACTGCACAGCACTACACTACACAGCACTACACTACACTACACAGCACTACACAGCACTACACTACACAACACTACACAGCACAGCACTACACTACACAGCACTGCACAGCACTACACTACACAGCACTGCACAGCACTACACTACACAGCACTACACAGCACTACACTACACAGCACTACACTGCACAGCACTACACTACACAGCACTACACTGCACAGCACTACACTACACAGCACTACACTACACAGCACTGCACTACACAGCACTACACTACACAGCACTACACTACACAGCACTGCACTACACAGCACTACACTACACAGCACTACACTACACAGCACTACACTACACAGCACTGCACAACACTACACTACACAGCACTACACTACACAGCACTACACTACACTACACAGCACTACACTACACAGCACTACACTACACATCACTGCACAGCACTACACTACACAGCACTACACTACACTACACAGCACTACACAGCACTACACTACACAACACTACACAGCACAGCACTACACTACACAGCACTGCACAGCACTACACTACACAGCACTGCACAGCACTACACAGCACTGCACAGCACTACACTACACAGCACTACACAGCACTACACTGCACAGCACTACACTACACAGCACTACACTGCACAGCACTACACTACACAGCACTACACTACACAGCACAGCACTACACAGCACTACACTACACAGCACTACACTGCACAGCACTACACTACACAGCACTACACTGCACAGCACTACACTACACAGCACTGCACAGCACTACACTACACAGCACTACACTACACAGCACTACACAGCACTACACTACACAGCACTACACAGCACTACACTACACAGCACTACACTGCACAGCACTACACTACACAGCACTACACTGCACAGCACTACACTACACAGCACTACACTACACAGCACTGCACTACACAGCACTACACTACACAGCACTACACTACACAGCACTACACTACACAGCACTACACTACACAGCACTACACTACACAGCACTACACTACACAGCACTACACTGCACAGCACTACACTACACAGCACTACACTACACAGCACTGCACTACACAGCACTACACTACACAGCACTACACTACACAGCACTACACTACACAGCACTACACTACACAGCACTACACTACACAGCACTGCACTACACAGCACTACACTACACAGCACTACACTACACAGCACTACACTACACAGCACTGCACAACACTACACTACACAGCACTACACTACACAGCACTACACTACACTACACAGCACTACACTACACAGCACTACACTACACATCACTGCACAGCACTACACTACACAGCACTACACTACACTACACAGCACTACACAGCACTACACTACACAACACTACACAGCACAGCACTACACTACACAGCACTGCACAGCACTACACTACACAGCACTGCACAGCACTACACTACACAGCACTACACAACACTACACAACACTACACAGCACTGCACAGCACTACACTACACAGCACTCCACTACACATCACTACACAGCACTACACAGCACTACACAACACTACACAGCACTACACTACACAGCACTACACAACACTACACAGCACTACACAACACTACACAGCACTACACAGCACTAACCAAACCTAAACACAAACTAAATCATGTGAAACCCAGGAGGAGTGATTTTATTTTGTGTGTTAGAGTTTCTTCATCAGGTCATGTGAGAATATTGTGATGTATGCAGAGAGGAGATGAACCTGCAGATCCTGAAAGCGTTTGTGGACCTGCACGAGTTCTCTCATCTGAACCTGGTTCAGGCGTTACGGTGAGAACGTCACTAACACATGTTGACTTGCCGTCAGATGTTGAAGAAGAGCTCATGTTGTTCTCCGTGGGTTCTCAGGCAGTTCTTATGGAGTTTCCGTCTGCCGGGTGAAGCTCAGAAGATCGACCGTATGATGGAAGCTTTTGCCACACGCTACTGTAACTGTAACCTGGGTGTGTTTCAGTCCACCGGTGAGTCATGTTCTCCCTCAGGTGTTTTCTGACTTGATGTAGTCCTTCATTAGATTCTGAATAATGTTCTTCATGTGTGTTTAACGTTTTCAGACACGTGTTATATTCTGTCGTTTGCCATCATCATGTTGAACACGAGTCTACACAACCACAACGTAAAGGACAAAACCACGCTGGAGCGATTTATCAGCATGAACCGAGGAATAAACAACGGCAGCGACCTACCCGATGACCTGCTGACGGTGAGCAGCCAATCAGATTCAGACCTCGCTGGTCACATGATCCTTATCCTGAAAATCTCTTGATGTTTTCCTCAGAATCTGTACAACAGCATCCGTAATGAACCCTTCAAGATCCCAGAGGATGATGGGAATGATCTGACACACACATTCTTCAATCCTGACAGAGAGGGCTGGCTGCTGAAACTGGGTACATCTCTCTCTCTCTCTCAGTTCAGTGTTATTTAAGCAGATGTGAGATGTTGAGAATTTTGTGTCCACAGGCGGTCGAGTGAAAACATGGAAGAGACGCTGGTTCATTCTTACTGATAACTGCCTGTATTATTTTGAATTTACTACGGTAAAAAACCCCACACACGTCTCTCTCTCTCTCTCTCTCTCTCTCAGTGTCTGTCAGTCAGAATCATGAAGATCACAAAATAAGACTAAATTAGATCTAAACAGTTTCAACAAATGAAAGTTCCTAAATCACAACTAATAAGCTCTCCCTATTATTCATAAACGTTTACTCAGTAGCTTTGAATCAAAGTTAGTGAGTGCAGCTGTGACACGTCAGAGGAGATCTGGTCCTCCCGGCTGAGTGTGGTTTCGCCAGTATTTTTCCATTTATATATCATTGAGTTTGGGTTCCTCGCCACAGGGCCGTGTTGGATTGCTCACCGGGAGACTGTTGATATTAGATATTATTTACTAGAATGATCTTGCTTGTTCAATAAACACCATGTACTGTGCTGTCTTTGACCTTCTGTGTTTTTCAGTTTTTCTTATTTTCTCTTGTAAAGCTGCTTTGGAACAATGCACGTTTTGAAAAGTGCTACATAAATAAAATTGAATTGAATTGAAGATGAATGTGATTGTGATTGTGATTGTGATTGTGGTTATAGGATAAAGAGCCGCGTGGGATTATTCCACTTGAGAATCTGTGTGTGAGAGAAGTTTCTTTTCCTCGTAAACCGGTGAGACGTTGACACACCACATCAAACACTATTACAATCAAACTAATTCACATTAAATAATGAAAAAACACAGAATAAATGTTTACATCATGATAGAATTCAAAATGAACTATATTTCTTTACAATAAATGCTTTATGTATTATATGTCAGTCATGAGAATCTAATAAGAGTCACCAGAGTTACAAGCATAACTCATAAAGTACAAATCTCTCTTTGTGTGTTGTGTGTGTGTTTTGTGTGTGTGTGTAGTATTGTTTAGAATTGTATAATCCTAACAGCAGAGGTCAGAAGATCAAAGCGTGTAAGACAGAAACAGACGGTCGTGTGGTTGAAGGCAAACATCAGTCATACAAGATCTGTGCTGCTGCAGCCGAGGAGAGAGATGATTGGATAGAATCTATCAGGTGTTGTCAAACACACACAAAACACAACATTGTTTAGTGTAATGAGTGCGTGTGTAATGTAAAAGTGTTGTGTGTCTACAGGGCCAGCATTACCAAAGATCCCTTCTATGATCTGGTGTCTGTCAGAAAGAAGAAGGTCATCAATAAATCTCCTGAGTGACATCTCACGTGTGTGTGGATCTATGATTGTGTTTATTTCATTCACACTCATGACATCCCCAACACACACACACACACACGCACGCACTCACGCACACACGCACGCACGCACACACACACACACACACACACACTCACAAACACACACAGGTGCGTGTGTGCTTCAGCTGGATGTGTGTGTCTCTGACAAATATACAATTGTGTTGACAATCATATGAATGTTTTATGAATATATGATATGTACAGGAACACAGTGTCATGATGTTCTTACACAGTTCACAGTTACTAGAGTGATGTTTTGCTCTTTTATATCAGCACTTTCATCCAATCACATTCCAGATCGCACTGATTTATAAACTGTATATTTTGATATTTAAGATATTTTGGTGTCAAATGTTCTGAATGTAAAATATTGTATATATTTAATTTTTAATATGATTATTTTCTTATTTAAATGTTTTCATACAGAAACAAACATGAAGCAGAAGTCTGTGTGGATAAATGAGAGTTTACAAGTTAAAAGACGTCTTCACGTGTTTTTACTACTTTTGTGTAGATATGAGTGAGGCTGATATATCACTTGAGAAACAAGATGGGCCGAGAATTAGAGGAAGTTGGCACAGAAGATCTCTGAAGTGTGGTCTGTAGATTTAGAAGGAAGAAAATGTTCAGTGGATGAAGATGGAATAGGTTCCTTCTGAGTTTTATTTACGCAACAGCAGAATTTAAAGAGGAAACTGGAAATGACTTCATTACTCTCACTTCCTCGATCTGACCATCTGAACACGTGACACCTGCTGCCTCCACATGCACACACACTCACACACACTCACTCACGCACACACACACGCACACACACACACACACACACACACACTCACGCACACACACACACGCACACACACACACACACTCACTCACTCACGCACACACACACACACACACTCACGCACACACTCACTCACGCACACACACACACACACTCACGCACACACTCACGTACACACACGCACACACACACTCACGCACACACTCACGCACACACACTCACGCACACACACACACACTCACTCACGCACACACACACACACTCACACACACACGCACACACTCACGCACATGCACACTCACTCACACACACACATGCACACACACTCACGCATACACATGCACACACACACACACTCACGCACACACTCACTCACGCACATACACACTCACTCACACACACACATGCACACACACTCACACACACACGCACACACACACGCACTCACACGTGCACACACTCACGCACATACACACTCACGCACATAATACACACTCACGCACATACACACTCACGCACACACACACACACACACACACACTCACGCACATACACACTCATGGGGCAGTGGGGGAGAGGGCAGCTCGTATTCACACCCACCAGTTACCACATCCTGATATTGCAGAACATCATCATCCAGACATCCTTCATCTGCTTACACACACTCAAACTGACCAGCAGAGGGTGAGATGAGCACATGAGACGAGATGAAGTGACTGTTAAACCCGTCTGATGACATTCATCACAAACACAAACCTTTATATCTCAGACGTCACAGTCGTTCACACATATTGTTGTTTTAATAAATGAATTACACTGAACTACACCACACACAGGTAACCACAGTTTTATGGTTTTATTTTTGATGTCAGAGAGCAGTATCACACAGAAGCTGAATCTGTGAGTGTCTTCAGTGTACATATACAACACGTATCACGTCACAACTCAACAGATTACTAAACCTGTCACCATGGTTGTAAGTTTACACACTTAGGATAACACACACACACACACACACAGTAATATCAGAAATATGTGAATGTTATGAGCAGACGAGTTTATGTGATAGTCTCATTCATTTCTCACTTCTGAATGTTAAAGAGACAGTTCAAATTCTGTGATCATTTACTCATCCTCTTTCTGCCAAAGACAAAGGAAGATATTTAGAAGAATGTCTTTAACCAAACAGATCTCATCACCCATTTACTAGCATAGTAGGGAAGACAAATACTCAATGGGTTGGGATTTCGTTCATTTTTGGGTAAACTATCCTTTTAATCTAATGTACAGTCAGGATCATTTTCTGTCATAATGTCCTGAAAAGAACAAATCATCACAAACACCTGAAGCAGGGCTCTTTTTTAGAAGAAAAAGTAAAATGATTTATTCTGAGGTCTGAACTGTGAGGTGTGAGCGTCCATCTCTTCAGTCTGTGACATGACATCTCCAGACCGGCTCCAGAGGACACACGGCTTCACAGAATAAATGAATGAATGTCCTTCAACACAATCTTATTTAGCTTTTTTTAAAAAGTTCAAACTTTTCTTCTTTCTGACAGTGTCATTGGTCGTACTGTTTGGCTTTGACTTCGCATCTGTGTGTTCGTCTGTGTCGTCTGTGTGTGTTGAATTGAGTTCTTTAATAACAGTTTCATTTTTCATCTTCTGCTTCTTTTTGAATGTTGGCCACCAGTGTTTCTTCTTATTGGTCTGTTTGGTTTGTTCAGGCTCGTCCGCTTCAGAAACAGGTGTCGGGTCTTCCAGTTGGTCTTCTGGGCCCTCTTGACCCGGTTCAGGCAGCTCCATGGTTTTGAGGAACTCCTCTACCGGTGTGCTGGGTCCCTCGATCTGTCCGAGCGACAGCAGGTATTTGGGGTTGTGGTATTTGTGTGCCGGTACGTCTCCGCGTGCCCTGTCTCCGAGGTTGACCTGGAAGCGAGAGTAGGCATGAACAGGGCGTTTGGACACCGAGGCTCGTCCCAGCGTCCCCGTTTGTGGTTTGTTGAGGTGAAACTCTTTAAAAAGGTCGAGTTTGTCTGAGATGGCGTAAAGCTCACGGAAATCATTATCATAGAAATCCACCACCTGGCCAGACATCACAGTGATCATGTTTCTATCCATACGAGAACAACTCCAGGAAAAACTGAAGGAAAAAAACAAAAATAAACACACACACACACAGCTGAATTCACAAGCACACACACACTCACCTGTACGTCCCAAACACGACTTTATCTCCATCTATCAGCATGTACTTGCTGTGAACCGTTCCTGGGATTTTACCCAACGACAGATTCAGACCAACACCCGTCACCGTACGAGTTCTGACATTCTGTGAAAAACACATAACATGTTTGATTGTGTGTGTTTGTGTGTCAGTTACTGATGTGTGTGTTTGTGTGTGCGTGTGTGTGTTTGTGTGTCAGTTACTGATGTGTGTGTTTGTGTGTCAGTTACTGATGTGTGTGTTTGTGTGTGCGTGTCTGGTGTTTGTGTTTGTGTGTTTCTGTCTGGTGTGTGTGTTTGTGTGTCCGTTACTGATGTGTGTGTTTGTGTGTGCATGTCTGGTGTTTGTGTTTCTGTGTTTCTGTCTGATGTGTGTGTTTGTGTGTGCGTGTCTGGTGTGTGTGTATTTGTGTGTCAGTTACTGGTGTGTGTGTTTGTGTGTGCATGTCTGGTGTGTGTGTGTTTGTGTGTGCGTGTCTGGTGTGTGTGTGTCTGTGTGTGCGTGTCTGGTGTGTGTGTGTTTGTGTGTGAGTGTCTGGTGTGTGTGTGTTTGTGTGTGAGTGTCTGGTGTGTGTGTGTGTTTGTGTGTGCACATCTGGTGTGTGTGTGTCTGTGTGTGCGTGTGTCTGGTGTGTGTGTGTGAGTGTCTTGTGTGTGGGTGCATGTTTGTGTGTGCGTGTCTGGTGTGTGTGTGTTTGTGTGTGAGTGTCTGGTTGTGTGTGTCTGTGTGTGCGTGTCTGGTGTGTGTGTGTCTGTGTGTGCGTGTCTGGTTGTGTGTGTCTGGTGTGTGTGTGTCTGTGTGTGCGTGTCTGGTGTGTGTGTGTCTGTGTGTGCGTGTCTGGTGTGTGCGTGTCTGTGTGTGCGTGTCTGGTGTGTGTGTGTTTGTGTGTGAGTGTCTGGTGTGTGTGTGTTTGTGTGTGAGTGTCTGGTGTGTGTGTGTCTGTGTGTGCGTGTCTGGTGTGTGTGTGTCTGTGTGTGCGTGTCTGGTGTGTGTGTGTTTGTGTGTGAGTGTCTGGTGTGTGTGTGTGTTTGTGTGTGCACATCTGGTGTGTGTGTGTCTGTGTGTGCGTGTGTCTGGTGTGTGTGTGTGAGTGTCTTGTGTGTGGGTGCATGTTTGTGTGTGCGTGTCTGGTGTGTGTGTGTTTGTGTGTGAGTGTCTGGTTGTGTGTGTCTGTGTGTGCGTGTCTGGTGTGTGTGTGTCTGTGTGTGCGTGTCTGGTTGTGTGTGTCTGGTGTGTGCGTGTCTGTGTGTGCGTGTCTGGTGTGTGTGTGTCTGTGTGTGCGTGTCTGGTGTGTGCGTGTCTGTGTGTGCGTGTCTGGTGTGTGCGTGTTTGTGTGTGAGTGTCTGGTGTGTGTGTGTCTGTGTGTGCGTGTCTAGTGTGTGTGTGTTTGTGTGTGCGTGTCTGGTGTGTGTGTGTCTGGTGTGTGTGTGTTTGTGTGTGAGTGTCTGGTTGTGTGTGTTTGTGTGTGCGTGTCTGGTGTGTGTGTGTCTGTGTGTGCGTGTCTGGTGTGTGTGTGTCTGTGTGTGCGTGTCTGGTGTGTGTGTGTCTGTGTGTGCGTGTCTAGTGTGTGTGTGTTTGTGTGTGCGTGTCTGGTGTGTGTGTGTCTGGTGTGTGTGTGTTTGTGTGTGAGTGTCTGGTTGTGTGTGTTTGTGTGTGCGTGTCTGGTGTGTGTGTGTCTGTGTGTGCGTGTCTGGTGTGTGTGTGTCTGTGTGTGCGTGTCTGGTGTGTGTGTGTCTGTGTGTGCGTGTCTAGTGTGTGTGTGTTTGTGTGTGCGTGTCTGGTGTGTGTGTGTCTGGTGTGTGTGTGTTTGTGTGTGAGTGTCTGGTTGTGTGTGTTTGTGTGTGCGTGTCTGGTGTGTGTGTGTCTGTGTGTGCGTGTCTGGTGTGTGTGTGTCTGTGTGTGCGTGTCTAGTGTGTGCGTGTCTAGTGTGTGTGTGTTTGTGTGTGCGTGTCTGGTGTGTGTGTGTCTGTGTGTGCGTGTCTGGTGTGTGTGTGTCTGTGTGTGCGTGTCTGGTGTGTGTGTGTCTGTGTGTGCGTGTCTGGTGTGTGTGTGTCTGTGTCTGTGTGTGCGTGTCTGGTGTGTGCGTGTCTGGTGTGTGTGTGTCTGTGTGTGCGTGTCTGGTGTGTGTGTGTCTGTGTGTGCGTTTGTGTGTGCGTGTCTGGTGTGTGTGTGTTTGTGTGTGAGTGTCTGGTTGTGTGTGTGCGTGTCTGGTGTGTGTGTGTCTGTGTGTGCGTGTCTAGTGTGTGTGTGTTTGTGTGTGAGTGTCTTGTGTGTTGGTGCGTGTTTGTGTGTGCGTGTCTGGTGTGTGTCTGTGTGTGCGTGTCTGGTGTGTGTGTGCGTGTCTGGTGTGTGTGTGCGTGCGTGTACCTTCAGTTCTACGGCACCAACTTTCATCCGGTTACACATGTCGAGAAAGTGTGGAGCTCCCTGAACATCCAACACAATGTAGACGGGTACACCACGTTTGGATGCCTCAAACAGGTCCTGTAGAATCTGTATGTCAGTCAGGAGATCCATCACTATGGCGACAACCTGAGCATAACACATGATGTAGGACCTGTTAGTTTTGAAGTCATGTCGGTGTCTTCCTGAGAATTCACGTAAAAAACTTTTAGCAGACGAACACATTTAATATTAAAACATATTGATGACGTCATTTCCTGTGAATGTTACTGGCTGCTTCTTCTCACTCTCTGTAAGATATAATGGGGATATTTTCATCTTTTAAATGTCTTATACACATGATACATTGAGCGATGTGTCACCAGAATGATAAGATGAAAGCGTTAAAGTGAGGTTAAGGTTCAGATTAAAATCAAACACATGTTTGCAAAATAGTTTGAAGATTTTCTTCCAAGGCTCATTATGATTGTTGTTATATTTTGTAGTGTTTATTTGTAAAATGTGCATAAATGACAGGAAATGCCCAGACAGATCAAATTGATTTGACCCATAACATTAACATGAATAACAGTTTGTTTTCTGCAGGAAGTGAATGAGTTAAGTGTTGATGTGACGCTGACAGTTTTTCCATTGAAACCCTTCTCCGGAGTCGTCTGGTGGACTTACAGGAATTCACCTCGACTCACACGACTAAAGGTGCGGCTCTTCCTTCACTTTCACTCTCGTGTGGAATTTTGCTCTCAGTGAAGTCTGAAGTTTATTTACACGTGATGTGTTTTACATTATAAGAACACATGATGGTGTTTAGTTAATGGTGTTGAATGTCTGTACACCGGTTCTTATAAATCCATCACACATCTGTTTTATACACACTCATTCTGACCGCCGGTGTCTGATAATAATCAGACCACTGACTGCTGTGCTGACTCAGCAACAGATTCCATCAGAGAATCAAACACAGTCAGGATAGTGATTTATATGATACAAAAGTCAAATGTGCTCATTTCATCTGTAATAAACGCAATCAAGTTAATATACTATGACTTCATGGTTACCATAGTAATACGTCCATCAATCCCATGGGAAATCTATTCTATAGTATTCTGTCGCATTAACTATAGTAAATACTGTAGTGAACAGTAGCCTACAATCTAAAGTAAATGATGTCTATAGGAGGGGAAGTGATTATCTGACCTTATAGGATTTCTGGATTAATTTCCGGATGACCTCTTTGATGTGCGGCCCGTTCTCTTTCGGCGGGTGTGTGTGTACGGTGACCTGGGTCACTCCTTTAAAGAGCCCGGATGAGGGCCACCCGATGTCCAGATCCGGCGCCTCCGTGTCCGACATCTGCGGCCAGTAGGTGGAGCGCAGAGACTCCGAGGCTTCATTCTTCTCTTTAACCGTTTCATTCCGCTTCTTCTCTTCTTCATCCACCACAAGACATTTGACGAAGGTGTCAATGATGGTCTTGAGTTCTCGCGCCGACAGGAAGTCTGTGCTCTTCTCTTCCTTCAGGAGGGTTTTAAAGGCTCCGTCACCGTGTCTCAGCAGCTCTTCGAGCGCCACCCGTTGCCGCTCGCTGTAGTAGAACTGCGGGTTGGATTCGGGCACCTCGGCGGGAATGAGGCCGTCCTCCAGACACACAAGCTGAGACTCCGCCATATCTGTCCTTAACTCTTACCTGTACCAAGTGCACGTTACCTGTGTGCTCTCTCTCTCGCGCGCGCGCGCCCGGGCGGGTGGGCGTGGTTCAACGGATCCTGTTCCAGAGAAAAGTTCCTTTCTGAATGATTGACATTTGATTTGATCTCTCTCCGAGTTTTAACACAAGAGTGGAAACATAAGAGTTCGTGTATTTCGTTTAGATTTTGATGTTTTGTGGATGCTTCCCAGACACAACTGACACTTCCCTCGATAGACTGTATTTAGGTGTGTGATCATATAATTCTTGATATAAAAACAGATTGAAATCATTTGTGATTGTGTGAAACAAGACACCATCACATTCTTTACTGATTCATTTGTGCTGTTGTTTTCCTTCCAATAACATGTTGTGGTGATGTCATTAAAGAACAGGGCAAACACAACACGTTCCATTGGTTTGTAACATTTGAACTCCTACACCCCATCAAGAACCTTCACACCCTACTACACTCCTACACCCCATCAAGAACCTTCACACCGTCCTACACTCCTACACCCCATCAAGAACCTTCACACCCTACTACACTCCTACACCCCATCAAGAAACTTCACACCCTCCTACACTCCTACACCCCATCAAGAACCTTCACACCCTACTACGCTCCTACACCCCATCAAGAACCTTCACACCATCCTACACTCCTACACCCCATCAAGAACCTTCACACCCTACTACACTCATACACTCCATCAAGAACCTTCACACCCTACTACACTCCTATACCCCATCAAGAACCTTCACACCCTACTACACTCCTACACCCCATCAAGAACCTTCACACCCTACTACACTCCTACACCCCATCAAGAACCTTCACACCCTACTACGCTCCTACACTCCATCAAGAACCTTCACACCCTACTACACTCCTATACCCCATCAAGAAACTTCACACCCTCCTACACTCCTACACCCCATCAAGAACCTTCACACCCTACTACACTCCTACACCCCATCAAGAACCTTCACACCATCCTACACTCCTACACCCCATCAAGAACCTTCACACCCTACTACACTCCTACACCCCATCAAGAACCTTCACACCCTACTACGCTCCTACACTCCATCAAGAACCTTCACACCCTACTACACTCCTATACCCCATCAAGAAACTTCACACCCTCCTACACTCCTACACCCCATCAAGAACCTTCACACCCTACTACACTCCTACACCCCATCAAGAACCTTCACACCATCCTACACTCCTACACCCCATCAAGAACCTTCACACCCTACTACACTCCTACACCCCATCAAGAACCTTCACACCCTACTACGCTCCTAAACTCCATCAAGAACCTTCACACCCTACTACACTCCTATACCCCATCAAGAACCTTCACACCCTACTACACTCCGACACCCCATCAAGAACCTTCACACCCTACTACGCTCCTACACCCCATCAAGAACCTTCACACCGTCCTACGCTCCTACACTCCATCAAGAACCTTCACACCCTACTACACTCCTACACCCCATCAAGAACCTTCACACCGTCCTACACTCCTACACCCCATCAAGAACCTTCACACCGTCCTACGCTCCTACACTCCATCAAGAACCTTCACACCCTACTACACTCCTACACCCCATCAAGAACCTTCACACCGTCCTACACTCCTACACCCCATCAAGAACCTTCACACCCTACTACGCTCCTACACCCCATCAAGAACCTTCACACCCTACTACGCTCCTACACCCCATCAAGAACCTTCACACCGTCCTACGCTCCTACACCCCATCAAGAACCTTCACACCGTCCTACGCTCCTACACACCATCCTACACTCCACCCCATCAAGAACCTTCACACCCTACTACGCTCCTACACCCCATCAAGAACCTTCACACCGTATTACACTCCTACACCCCATCAAGAACCTTCACACCCTACTACGCTCCTACACCCCATCAAGAACCTTCACATCCTACTACGCTCCTACACCCCATCAAGAACCTTCACACCGTCCTACGCTCCTACACCCCATCAAGAACCTTCACACCCTACTACGCTCCTACACCCCATCAAGAACCTTCACACCCTACTACGCTCCTACACCCCATCAAGAACCTTCACACCCTACTACGCTCCTACACCCCATCAAGAACCTTCACACCGTATTACACTCCTACACCCCATCAAGAACCTTCACACCCTACTACACTCCTACACCCCATCAAGAACCTTCACACCGTCCTACACTCCTACACCCCATCAAGAACCTTCACACCCTACTACACTCCTACACCCCATCAAGAACCTTCACACCCTACTACACTCCTACACCCCATCAAGAACCTTCACACTGTCCTACACTCCTACACCCCATCAAGAACCTTCACACCCTACTACACTCCTACACCCCATCAAGAACCTTCACACCGTCCTACACTCCTACACCCCATCAAGAACCTTCACACCCTACTACGCTCCTACACCCCATCAAGAACCTTCACAGCCTCCTACACTCCTACACCCCATCAAGAACCTTCACACCGTCCTACACTCCTACACCCCATCAAGAACCTTCACACCCTACTACACTCCTACACTCCATCAAGAACATTCACACCCTCCTACACTCCTACACCCCATCAAGAACCTTCACACCCTACTACACTCCTACACTCCATCAAGAACCTTCACACCCTTCTACACTCCTACACCCCATCAAGAACCTTCACACCCTACTACACTCCTACACTCCATCAAGAACATTCACACCCTCCTACACTCCTACACCCCATCAAGAACCTTCACACCCTTCTACGCTGCTACACCCCATCAAGAACCTTCACACCCTCCTACACTCCTACACTCCATCAAGAACCTTCACACCCTCCTACGCTGCTACACCCCATCAAGAACCTTCACACCCTCCTACGCTCCTACACCCCATCAAGAACCTTCACACCCTCCTACGCTCCTACACCCCATAAAAAACCTTCACACCCTACTACGCTCCTACACCCCATCAAGAACCTTCACACCTTACTACACTCCTACACACCATCAAGAACCTTCACACCCTACTACGCTCCTACACCCCATCAAGAACCTTCACACCTTACTACACTCCTACACACCATCAAGAACCTTCACACCCTACTACACTCCTACACCCCATCAAGAACCTTCACACCTTACTACACTCCTACACACCATCAAGAACCTTCACACCCTACTACACTCCTACACCCCATCAAGAACCTTCACACCCTACTACACTCCTACACCCCATCAAGAACCTTCACACCCTACTACACTCCTACACCCCATCAAGAACCTTCACAGCCTCCTACACTCCTACACCCCATCAAGAACCTTCACACCCTACTACACTCCTACACCCCATCAAGAACCTTCACGCCCTACTACACTCCTACACCCCATCAAGAACCTTCACACCCTACTACACTCCTACACCCCATCAAGAACCTTCACGCCCTACTACACTCCTACACCCCATCAAGAACCTTCACACCCTACTACGCTCCTACACCCCATCAAGAACCTTCACACCCTACTACACTCCTACACCCCATCAAGAACCTTCACACCGTCCTACACTCCTACACCCCATCAAGAACCTTCACACCCTACTACACTCCTACACCCCATCAAGAACCTTCACACCCTACTACACTCCTACACCCCATCAAGAACCTTCACACCCTACTACACTCCTACACCCCATCAAGAACCTTCACACCCTACTACGCTCCTACACCCCATAAAAAACCTTCACACCCTACTACACTCCTACACCCCATCAAGAACCTTCACACCCTACTACACTCCTACACCCCATCAAGAACCTTCACGCCCTACTACACTCCTACACCCCATCAAGAACCTTCACACCCTACTACACTCCTACACCCCATCAAGAACCTTCACACCCTACTACACTCCTACACCCCATCAAGAACCTTCACACCCTACTACACTCCTACACCCCATCAAGAACCTTCACGCCCTATTACACTCCTACACCCCATCAAGAACCTTCACACCCTACTACACTCCTACACCCCATCAAGAACCTTCACACCATACTACGCTCCTACACCCCATCAAGAACCTTCACACCCTACTACGCTCTTACACCCCATAAAAAACCTTCACACCCTACCACGCTCCTACACCCCATCAAGAACCTTCACACCCTCCTACGCTCCTACACCCCATCAAGAACCTTCACACCCTACTACGCTCCTACACCCCATAAAAAACCTTCACACCCTACTACACTCCTACAGCCCATCAAGAACCTTCACACCCTACTACGCTCCTACACTCCATCAAGAACCTTCACACCCTACCACGCTCCTACACCCCATCAAGAACCTTCACACCCTCCTACGCTCCTACACCCCATCAAGAACCTTCACACCCTACTACGCTCCTACACCCCATAAAAAACCTTCACACCCTACTACACTCCTACAGCCCATCAAGAACCTTCACACCCTACTACGCTCCTACACTCCATCAAGAACCTTCACACCCTACTACACTCCTACACTCCATCAAGAACCTTCACACCCTACTACACTCCTACACCCCATCAAGAACCTTCACACCCTACTACACTCCTACACTCCATCAAGAACCTTCACACCCTACTACGCTCCGACACCCCATCAAGAACCTTCACACCCTACTACACTCCTACACCCCATCAAGAACCTTCACACCCTACTACACTCCTACACCCCATCAAGAACCTTCACACCCTACTACGCTCCTACACCCCATCAAGAACCTTCACACCCTACTACGCTCCGACACCCCATCAAGAACCTTCACACCCTACTACACTCCTACACCCCATCAAGAACCTTCACACCCTACTACACTCCTACACCCCATCAAGAACCTTCACACCCTACTACACTCCTACACCCCATCAAGAACCTTCACGCCCTACTACACTCCTACACCCCATCAAGAACCTTCACACCCTACTACACTCCTACACCCCATCAAGAACCTTCACACCCTACTACACTCCTACACCCCATCAAGAACCTTCACACCCTACTACACTCCTACACCCCATCAAGAACCTTCACGCCCTATTACACTCCTACACCCCATCAAGAACCTTCACACCCTACTACACTCCTACACCCCATCAAGAACCTTCACACCATACTACGCTCCTACACCCCATCAAGAACCTTCACACCCTACTACGCTCTTACACCCCATAAAAAACCTTCACACCCTACCACGCTCCTACACCCCATCAAGAACCTTCACACCCTCCTACGCTCCTACACCCCATCAAGAACCTTCACACCCTACTACGCTCCTACACCCCATAAAAAACCTTCACACCCTACTACACTCCTACAGCCCATCAAGAACCTTCACACCCTACTACGCTCCTACACTCCATCAAGAACCTTCACACCCTACCACGCTCCTACACCCCATCAAGAACCTTCACACCCTCCTACGCTCCTACACCCCATCAAGAACCTTCACACCCTACTACGCTCCTACACCCCATAAAAAACCTTCACACCCTACTACACTCCTACAGCCCATCAAGAACCTTCACACCCTACTACGCTCCTACACTCCATCAAGAACCTTCACACCCTACTACACTCCTACACTCCATCAAGAACCTTCACACCCTACTACACTCCTACACCCCATCAAGAACCTTCACACCCTACTACACTCCTACACTCCATCAAGAACCTTCACACCCTACTACGCTCCGACACCCCATCAAGAACCTTCACAGCCTCCTACACTCCTACACCCCATCAAGAACCTTCACACCCTACTACACTCCTCACAACCTTCAAAAAACTACTTCAAACTCATCTCTTCTGTGAATACTTGACTGACAAATGAAAGAAAAGTACACTAACCCTCTAACTATTTCTCTTTTATGATATATCACTTATTGCTCCCTGAACTCTCTGTAAGTCGCTTTGGATAAAAGCATCTGCTAAATGACTAAATGTAAATGTAATTAGTGTAAAAAATGTACATACAGACAAAGAACCTTCTGATATGCAGAAAAATTAATAGTCATTGGAATAACTGCACAGAAAAGTGAAGTTTTGGAGAAGTTTATTGGTTTTGTATTTTCTGAACTGGGATTATTTTGACTGTTAATGTAAATAACTCATAATATGAATTTAATAACTTGTTCGCATCAAAACTAGGAACATAAATATAGTTGACTCTGACCTTTGGTTGTCCCGGTGGCGTTTATAAATCAAGTACACCTTAAATGAATATCATGTTTTGGGAACATTTTATGCAGAAATCCTGATCATTACAAAGGATCTATCAAGATGATGTATTAAGTGTGAATGCTCAGCTGTTAAACTAAACACATCTTTGTATGTTCTGTTGTTATTATAATCAAGTGTAATATACATTTATGTGTGATGAGTTTTAAACAGGATTTGTGTAGTTGACAGGAAAGAGTCCGGTTCTTCCACGCAGACGACCCTTCCACCAGAAACGATCTGACTGATCTAGAACCTCAATAAGATCTCCTGTGCGAAAGTTCAACTCATCCGGATCTTCTGCAGTGAAGTCAAACATGGCTCGAACGGACATCACAGACGACTGCAGACGCAACCACACATGAAAACATCTCTCGTCACTTTATGAGCTTCTCACACAATCAAAGACATTGCCTGTATAACAGGTGTGTGTGTGTGTGTTGTACCTGTGGAGGTGGTTGGGGTTCAGGTGGGCGGGGCAGGGACGGGGATGGTGCCCGGAAATTGTTGGGTCTCCCCTATGACAATAAAAGAAAGCTTGAATGAAACTTGATTTGACTCATGAGATCAGACGAACGCAAGAATGAGTGAAGCTCTACCTGAGAGAAGGCAGATGATTGTACAGGATTTCTGTGTGGAGCATCTGGTGGACTCTGACACACACACACACACAGAGAGAGAGAGGGAGAGAGAGAGAGAGAGAGAGAACAGCAGTATCAAAGGTTGGGTGTGTAGTTTCATAATGACGTTAAATAGTAAACTAGCTTTAAAAACATTAACAGGGAAAATGTCCCGCTCTCCGGCTCTCTCCAAAGACACACCTCCAGCTATTAAGAAGCCACTTTCAACTATTGTAATATATTGAATTGTTTCTCGGCGGTTGCTAGGGTGTCCTGTGGGGTTTCTGGACCGTTCCTAAGTGGTTCTTGTCTGTCTGATCTCCTGGGTTCAGGGCGACTCACCCGCTGTTCTGTCAGCAGAAACACACGACTCTGTTTGGAAATGGAGTTTTGGGTGTAAAACTCCACCAGTTTGTTGAGGGAACTGAACTTCTCGTTCCAGAGAAAATACTGCCCGCTCCTGCTTCTCATCACCTTAAAGTGCTGAACATCACTTTCATGTCTAAAGCCACAAACACAAAAAACAGTGTGAAAGTCAAACACACGCGAGCTCAATAAATGTTTGACACTGTAAGGACCCAACAAGGACACAAGCTTATAAATCAAACTAAAAGATGTCTTTTGGAAATGTCAACGTGTACCTGACTGAAATCGAGAAGTCCCCTTGTGAACTCTGTGAGCCGCGGATGATGAAGGATCCGATTGGCTGAGACATCAGTTTCTCCTGTGAGGCTTGCCGGCTGATGTTCTCCTGAAACCAACTGAAGACAGATTGTACTATCACACAAAGGACCGACACGATCCTGAACAAACTCCACACACGAGCATGACCTCTGACCGCTGAAACACAGCTGACCGGGCCGATGTGTGTCTGTTACCTGGGGAAGTTTGTGATGATGTAATTCTGTGGCACACATCCTTCCATGCCGTTTATTTCTGCTCGGAACCAGTTTTCATTGGTGCATAAAATCTACAGTTGATGAATACAAAAACACTTCAACACCTCCTTCAACAGACAAAACATAATCATAAGATTTAAAGGACCATTCCGTGAAATTAAGTGCAATCTATGGTGGCTGACACAGGTCAAAGATGTTGTCAAGTTTTCGCTTCTTTCCTGAATGTGCAAAACGCATTCTGTAGAGACGTTTGTCTGTTTAGGGACACTGTAGAAACAACATGATGAATCCTGTGCAAGGGCACCCGCTGTGTGTGTAGATGAAAATAGCTCATTCTAGATCCTCCAATATACTACACACTGGCCCTTTAAATGAATGAATGTAGTGAATTTATTGTTTTTTTTAAGCGTTTTACACAAATTGTGTGTATCAGTGTAACATGTATGTGCTAAGCAGCTCAGAGACCTTGATGTTATCTCCTCTCTTGAAGCTCAGCTCATCCTCTGCTGAAGCACTGAAGTCATATTTGCCGGTCGCCTCCATGATCAAAACTCTGAGACTTAACTGAGAAACACAGTGAATGAACAAAATCAACATTCGCTTTAAACTTGAAAGTGTCAACATGAAACATCAATAATGAGTGATCACAAACCATCCCACATGATGAATGTGACAGCAAATATTCAATGAGAGAATGGCAAGACTTTATTATATTCATCAGATATACATTTTTGACAAACTTTGTTAGTGAGATATCACGCAGTGACGAATGCTTCACATAAGAAGAAGAGAGGAAAAAGAGTCGATGTTGCAATACCAGAAACCACACGTCAGTCTAACTGTTCAGCCACAGGCAACAAAAATACTCAAACTGCAGCAGAAGTGACATATTTAAAACACAACACACACTTGAGCTGTTAGAAAGTTTAGTCGATGGTGTGTGTTCACGCTGCATCAGCATCTGTTTCCGTCCAGATCTGTGTTTCTGCACCGCTGGTTCTATTTCATCTCTTTCAAAAGCTCCAGGTCCAATGATTTATAAGTACAGAGCAACGGGGCTGTGGTCACAGCTTTGAGCTCAGCGAAGATTTCTAGTTGTGGATTTATTTTATAGACACACACCTTACTATCATGTCTTTAAATAAATCTTCAGACACATATGTTCCTGTAACACACAGTGCATTTATTGACATGCTTTAAACCATATTGACACACTAAATGTGGTAACTGAGTTGTCAGCCTGCATATATATATATATAAACCTTGTGATGACTAATCATGTTTTTAACAGAAACCACACCTTACATCAGACTCTTCTCTTAACTCAACAGGTTTTACTTCACAACATGAGCACAACATTATTTATTCCTTCGTTTTCAGATTCATACAGCGATGTTTGAAGAATGTTCTGAAATGTAAAGATTGTTGTACTTACAGTTCCCAATCTGAGTTTTCTAACACGAGCTGTCAGCTTATTTCGTAACGCCTGGCAGAAGACATCAAGTCAAACTCATTTTGCATTATGTACGAATCTTGCATGCATGATTGAAAAAAGAGGAAACAGAAATAAGAAATGATACCCTCCCCTTGAGTTCTCACCAATCCAGCTGTTGTTTAAACTGTGACTTACACACACACACACACACACACACACACACACTTCCTGTGTATTTAAGGAACAGAACTTATCTCCACAGAGATAAGTGTGTTACTTGATGATGTTTGATTTTACAATTTTTACAATAGGCCTAAGCTTAAAAACTTTAGTCTAAGTATGACATAAACTTTATATGATATCACACTCATTTAGATTGCTTTGAAATCATCTTGACCTTTACTGTTGCTTTGTATAGTGTGTGTGTGTGTGTGTATTGTGGTTTGTTAGATCTTTGGTAGGTGTCAACTGTTTTTATGGTAACTATTGTGGAAAAAACACTTTATATAAACACAATAAATGTAATGCAGGTGGCAATTATATGTCCAGTAAGATTGGTAATGAATATAATGTATTCAGTTGGAATCTCGCGATACTTTAACGTCATACGCTGATCAATCTGTGCAGACCACATCATGTCGAACGCGCAAAGTGACCATATATTTGAGTCACATGACGGGTGTGGTTTATTTAGGGTGGAAAGTTTAAACATGTTTGTTTGTGGAAGAAGTCAAATGAATCGACTATCATCCTATAGTTGTTTTTAAGAATCGGCTAAGAACACATCTCTTCCTTCAGCAGCTCTGGATAAAAGTGTCTGCTAAATGACAAAATATAAATGTGATTCTGAATGTTTATTGTTAATTTGTTTGGATCTATTTCAGACCTGACAGAATGAGATTTAGGCCACATTTACACGATGAAAAACTGAAATGTATTTGAAAAGTTTCACGTAGACATGAAACTTCTGCATTTACACAGATCCAGGAAAACTGATATAAACGCTGTAGTATGCAAGCCAGGCCAGGGGATGGCGATGTTGTTGTGTAAAGAAGCAGGAAGTACCTTGGCACATACACATGTACAGTTATAAGCCAAAAGTGCTTTTAATACCGTTGGTCGACATATATGTGTGTTTAAGTCTGGGGAAAGTAAATAGTGTGTTGGAATTGGTACAGCAAATCCACATTTTCTATACACAACAACCTTGGCCTGGCGTGCACACTACTGCATTAATCAGTTTTCCTGGATCTGTGTAAATGCAGACCGCTTTGAAACTTTTCTAAAACGCAAAGTAAAAACTTTAGTTTTTCATAGTGTAAACGTGGCCTTACATGAATGCAGGTGAGTTCTGCGTTATCATGATCTGTACTGATGTGTCATCAGTTTGATTTGACTTTGATCACTTTTCTGATGAAGATGAAGAGATCATAATGAAAAAATCTAATGAATTGGAGCACATTTACAAGGCATAAACACTGCATGTGACATCTGAGAGATTTCCAGACTTCCTCATAGACATCATGGTGTCAACTGTTGTCAAGGTCCAGAAAAGCACTAAAGACATGGTGACATTGGTCCATCCGCTCATAGCGGCTCAGTTGAAATTCTTTGAAGCGATGAGAATACTTTATGTGCAAAAAACAAACTAAAATAGCGACTTTAATGGATATAGTCTCCTCTGTCGAATAGGGTCAGCGTACAATAGTGGCAAGCCCTCATGCATTAGTTACCATGGCGATGAAACCCGCTCAAATTTTGCAGACGCTTTTATCCAAAGCGACTTACATGTTATGATAGGCCTACTATACATATTTTTAAGTATGTGCAATCCCTGGTTTGGAACCCATGACCTTGGCATCACTAGCACCTGCTCTAACCACTGAGACATAGGAAAGCTTTGTTTTGTAGTTTTGTGTCACATGACCAATAATGTGGATCGTAAATCTGTCCTAATTTATGTGAGTGTTGACAAATTATTAACTCAATTCAACTCAATCGCACTCAGCTTATGATTATCAACTGCAGGCAGAATTGATCTGGGAAATATTGTTAAATAATAGTTTAGACGTCATATTTATTTGGATTTAAAGCAGCTATAACTGTTCTAAAACAGCTGGCCATTTTGACTTGTTTTAGCTGGTTTTATAAGTCAGATGTAACATATATTTGTGCAGTATTTCTTTACATGTCCTGAGACCCCAGTAGGGATAAGGCCTAAAACGTATGGATGATGGATTGATGTTCTCGTTTTAGCCGGAACACACACACACACACACACATACAGACACGCACGTACACACACATACGCAGACAGACACGCATGCATGCACACACACACACACACACACACACACACACACACACACACATACGCGGACAGACACGCACACACACATATACGCAGACCACGCACTGTGATGAATGACATTGACATCAGCGTCAAGCTCTCTCATATGACTGAACACATCTAATCTTGCTCTTCCGTGTGTAATCCGAGGAAATACAATATCTCTGTAACTAGAATGTCATAAGTGTTTAGTTTGAGCGATTGTAATAATTAATTTGGTGTATTTAGTGTCAGAAGCACGAGAGAGATACTGTTTAGTGTGCTGACTGCTTAGGGCTGAAGAAGAGTTCAGCTAACAGTGTGTTATATCGTCTGGTTTAGATCAAACTCTGCTCCATCACTGTCTGTCTCACATAAATGTACATTACAGTACATGACTGAGGAACATTCAAGCACACATCAAAAAGTCCTTCAAGAGACAAAGATCAGACCAAAAATAAAGCATGTTACAGTAACAGTAGTGTGTTGGACTGGGGAGCAAATATTTTAAATGTTTTGAAGCCTCTTACTGTAGTAGTCTATAGTGTAACATATAGATATTACTACAAAGAATGATGTACTTAACCAAAGCGATTGATTTGATAAACTCAAGTATATACTGTGTTTACTACCATAGCACCCATACAGTTTACTATAGTAAATACTTAAAGTGTTTTACTGCAGGTAAATGCATGTTATTTGTGAGCTGTTCCTTTAAGGCGCACCAGAGATGCTGTCTTTATAGGGAGCACACAAACTTACGTCTGTGCAAGTTGCTCGGCTCTCCTTCGGAATCACCGTGCGCGTTCCCGCGTGCGCTCACCTGAGGCGATGCTGCGCCCGCGCGCTCAGGTGATGCAACAGCCTCCAGAACCCACGCGAAACACGCCGTGATGTCTGTGGATGTTTGCAGCTGGAAGAGAATCTCACGGGAAGCTCAAGTGCGCGCGCGTCCTCTAACATCATTCCTGAAGACATTCCCACGGACACGAAGAGCGCGCGCTCGCGGGCAGATTGTGTTTCTCGTGTGGATTGTGGAGTTTCCTCAGAGCTTCTCTGTGTTTATTGACACTGATGACAAATAAAACATCTTTCATCTGAGGCGGCGGGACGCAGCATCACGACACCTGCACGCGCATCTCTCCGCGCTTTCATCTTTAATGACAGATATCACGGTGAGTTCAGGACGTGACCATTCAAACTTTTACACTCATCTGAACACACGCACACACAGAATAAATGCACAGAAGCCGCATCTAAATATAGTTCATTGTTTATTTAAATGAACTCTCCTCTCATATTTATAGTAATCTTATTTTTTTGTAAGCGTCGTATAATCAATTATCTACTCTATAATCGATTTTAATATGTGATTTAGATTCAGTGATGTTGAGATATTAGAGGATTATTTTTGTCAGGTAAACACAAGTGCGCCCATCACATCATATTTGTCTTTATTTATCACCTGTTTCATCACGCGCCAGAAACATCACACCATTGATATAGTGTAAAGTGGAAGCATTTCTTTGTTTTTTCTGAGATTTCCGAACGATTCATTTACATTAAGCAGGATATTTCAGTGTTTTAACACGCGACTTTCTGAAACGGCTGCTCGCTCCCGTGTGTTGTCCGTGAGCGCGCTCATTGAATCACGAGAGAGTTTAATGTGTCTATGGATGAAATTAATTTTGGACTGGTGATAAATAAAGACAAATGTGATGGGCGCACTCGTGTTTCTGATGCAAAAAATAATCCTCTAACATCACTGAATCTCAATCACATGTTCTGACACATATTAAAATCAATTATAGAGTAGATGATTCATTATTATCTAGAATTAACGCTTACAATTAATAAGATTATTATAAATATGAGAGGAGAGTTCATTTAAATAAACAATGAACTATATTTAGATGTGACTTCTGTGAGCCACCTTGCTAAATTAATTTAACTTGAATGACAGGTTTGCAGTATAAAGTTATAAAATAATAAAGTCTAACCCTGACTGTATAAATGACGCGCGTGTGTTTAGCTGTTAAATCAAACAGGAAATCTCAGTTTCCATGACATGTTTATGGGATTATCTGTGGATTATGGTATAGTTCATGCTTGTCATTTTGAGGTCTGTAACAGTTCTCATGTGTATTTTCTATAGTCACATCTTGAGATGATCAATGAGAGCTGTCTGAATAAAACAGATGTGTTGATGTGTAATGAATGTAATCGTTTAGAGGTCATCTGCTCGTGTGATGTGGAGGGTCTTGCTGTTGTGGGGTTGGAAGCCTAATTCTTTTGCTGTGGTGAACCCTGGATCAATAAAACTAATAACTCAGCCCTCCGACCTCACACGCACACGCACGCACACACACACACACACACGCACACGCACACGCACACGCACACACACACACACACACACACACGCACACGCACACACACACACACACTGTCATTCTTTAGGTCTTTGCTGGTTTAAAGGTGTGTGTGTGTGTGTGTGTGTTTATTGAATGGGTGCTCAGATGTTTCTCCTTCACGTTGGACAAGGGCTGTTATTGTAAGTGTGCCGGTCTCTGTGTCCAGTATCAAGCGGATGATTTGACTAATGGCTCCATTAATATTGTATGAGGTGCAGACAGAATGTGTCTCAGAACCAGAGAAAGATTTCTGAATCTCAATCACGTCTCACATCTGAATCACAGACACTCTTTGGTCATACTACAGTTTCTACGCAGTGATGTCATAGAACAGTGTTTCTTAACCAGGATCTGCTGTGCAGTCTAAAACATTGAGATCCAACCCTTTACTCTTTATAGTTTTATAGTTAAAGTTTTTTTCACAAAAAATAACTTATGGAAAAAGGCTTCAATGAGTGTCTGTGTGACCTGTATCTGTAGAGCGTTCAGTGTCTTGTGCTTGATGATGTTTCTAAATGATGAATATCAATGAAGTGTTATCAGTGTAGACTCTATCTCTAAGAAGTGGTACTGGAATAGAAAGACCATATAGATGTGTGATTACCTCACCGGCAGAGTTTTGACACTAGTAGTGTGTATTAATCTGTACTCGTTTGTGCACACAGCACATCAGATAATGTGTGTATACACTGGAAACAGATGTAGGTCATTCATAGAATAAAGTCACTCTCATTCATAACTCTCTCTCTCTCTCTCTCTCTCTCTCTCTGTGTGGGGCTGAGCTGTGTTCTGCCTCTGTGTGGCTGTAAGCAATGTTTTAATGTTGAGCGTTGATGAGACGGCTGGAGAGCGTGATGGAGGCGAGATGATGTGTTTGTGTGTGTGTGTGTTTAACACTATTAAGTGTTGTAATACCAGCAACAGTCATGGAAAGATCTGCTTTCAGAGAGAACATATTCAGTAATATTAATAATAATGAGATTTTTGCCGTCAGGTTACAAATCTGTATAATGTTCAATAATTCATCATGGAATGTGGAAATAAGAGCTTTTAGATATCTTCTCTGTGTGTGTTTATGGATTCATTGAATCTTCTTGTGTTGCTGTGGAGACAGAATATTAAAGGAAGGTTCATCTAAACTGTAATGAACACATTTCTCTCATTTGTTTTGGTTTCAGTTTGATCATCTGGATGATGTTTCACATTCACACTGCAGCTGAACTTCTCTTCTGTACACACACGGTTCAGTTCTTTTCACACACAATCTGCACATACATTTGGGCTCATTTTCTGATCAGAATGAGGTCAGTGTGACTGTAGTTTTGTTCACTGAAGTCACACACACAGTTGAACAAAAGAAGTGTAAATATTAAATAAAACATCATGCTTGTTGTGTCTGTTTGTTTGTTTTGTCATTTATATAAATAAATCGGTTTAATTGTTAAACATCCATCACATCTGTTTACATCTGTTGACTCTGTTGTTCTGTACACACCTGGATCCGTATCTTTTCATTTCAGTGTTGTTCACTCATAGCACATGCATTATGTGTGTATGTCTACAAAAACAATGTTGTAGATTTGTTATTTGAAATCTTTGTGAATTTGGAGAGTTCTACATGAGCGGCAGCGTGTACAAGAATAGTCATTTGCATTAAACACGCGTTACACGGCCAATCCATCTCCACATAAGCGCTTTATGCACACGTCTTTCCTTACAGCCTTTTGTCACTTTCGTGCAGCTGTTCAGAGACGCTCTCCTCGAGCAATGCCAAGTGTTCAAACACAATAAACATTTACATTTAGGCATTTGGCAGACGCTTTTATCCGAAGCAACTTACATTGTATTATCCTATACATTTATACATAGGTATCTGAAATCCCCTGGGATCCAACACACAACCATGCGTTGATAACATAATGCTCTTACCACTGAAATACAGGAAAGCTTTAATAAACACCTTTAATTCTTTTATACCCAGATTATAGACCTCTCATTAGCCAGCTGTACATAGACCTATATTTCAGAGAAACCTTGCAACACATATGCAGCTTTTCATACTCTTTCAATGTACAGTTTATTGTCTGATGAAATAAACAGCAAAATTAAATTAAAACTATATTGAATAATTGTATTATATCATTTTATAAATGAATTTTGTAATACAGTTAATGAATACAATTATGGTTGTGTTCAGATAAAATGTTACACAATTATACGGTAGAGTGTAAGTGCTCTTGTGTACGTGTGGTATCAGCTGTCCCTATATTTCTTCGTTAAATGTATAATACATTTTCGTGCACATTTTTAGTTGTTCTTAAAATGCTTTGTTTCACGGATATTTGTGCGTACGCAAGCTAAGTGAATGAGACCCAGTGTTTCTATTATCACACAACACTGTTAATGTGGCTGCTGCTGAGTGTTAAACTAACATCAGCGTGTGAGAGTCAGCTTCATGAATCAATGATCCTCACATGAACACTCTTCACCTGTGTGTGTGTGTGTGTGGTGTATTGAGCGGTCTCTCCTCGCCGGTCCCTCTGTTACCGGGGAAACACCCGGCTGATGTCAAGCATCTTCTCTGGTTTGTGTCACTTTGATGAAATGATGCAGTTATTTATAACACTCATCAATATTTCAGTGCAGGAAATGTGTTTCAAACTGTCTGCTATGATAACACTGTGTCCCTCGTGTCAACACAACTATTTCAGTCCAGCTGTCTGTTTTGCTACCTGACAAACACATTCCTCAGACACTCAATCCTGATTGGATCAGACACGTTTACAGTCGTTATAGACAGAAATAAGCATTTAACTTGGACCCCTCGCTCTGAATTCATGTGTCAAGTGTCTACAGTATGTTGTTTGGCACCTTTACTCACACTACAGTTACACAACTATTTTTATTACACGGCTAGTTGAAATGCTTGATTCTGATTTGTTATTCCCAGATAACAACCTCTCAAAACTAATAACACACGGTAACCCAGATGAAGCAAATCATTTTGACAGATTTTTAGATTTTCGTTTAATAACTTATATGACGTTATATTTACAAATGATTCAACCAAAATGCCTGTTCGTGTCATTTGAACGTCGTTTCTCACCAAATGGTGATTTTTATAAGATACAAGATCATGTCCTGTCAGACTGTCAGGGCTTATTTCTGCGATAACAACAGGCTGCCTGTACATTATCCCACGTATACTGTTCATATTCATAAATTAAATTGAAATTCATTGGTGTCTTTAATCAAATATATTGTCATATGTGAATATATGTTGTGTGCGTGTGTTCGTGTGTGTGAAACAGGAGATAGTGAAGGGTAACACATGATGAGTTTTTTGCTCTTACCCAGAGGCTGTAGATCTGTGACAGTGTGTGTGTGTGTTTGTAGTATAAAGTGTGTGTGTGTTTAAGATTTTATTGTTGTGAGAAGATTATTGTTACACGCTCATTGTTCAACACTCATTTATGTTCAAGTCATTCAGATGAGGGTCTGTTGTGATGGTGTGGATCAGAACCCAGATCTGTTGATGGTCTGATTATAATGTGAAACACTTCACTTACAATTATATTAAATTGTGTAAGATGATGAGATGCTGTTTGAAGCCTGATGGTACCAGGTGATGATGATAATGTATACCATAATGCATTACTGAATGAATAGAAATTCCATCCTTTATTTACTTGTTTTTATGTGTGTGTGTGTGCTGACAGTGCTGGTGTTGTGTAATTTAGTGTGCAGAATGGGAGTTATTTTAGAGTGTCAGCGCTAACAGTCCGGAACAGCTAAAGAACCAGAGAATATGTCTGCGCACGCTTTTGTGTGTGTGTGTTTGTAAGACAATAACACTGATTGTTAAGTGCTTAATGAGTCTGGACAAACACACCGCTTGGCTCAGACTGTGTGTGTGTGTGTGTGTGGCAGAGATGGCAAACACCCACAGAAAACTGAGCATTTATAGAAATAATAAACACACGCTTTATCATGTTTTAAGGAGGGGGACATTTCTGTGTATTTCTATATAATAATATTTGGTTAATCTGTTGTGTTTAACATCAGTGTGTTTGTTTTAGTGTCAGACTTGTGTTTGTTTAGCATTAGCTGTGTTTGTTTATTGTTTATTAGTCATATTTGTTAAGCACCAGCTGTGTATCGTTGTGTTTATTTACCATGGGGCTTCATGAATGTGTAACATTAATGTTTGATTTGATGATGTCATTTTAACATGTGTGTGTGTCACTGATGACATCATAAGGTGATATTTGATAATACTCAAGACAGATTAGCATGTGTTGCAGCAGTAATTGTGTGTTAATAGGCTCTGTTGTGATTGGCTGATTTCTTTACAGGTGAAATGATTGACAGTGCTCGCTCTTATTGTCATTATAGTGAGTTTGTCTGGTGTTGAAATGAATGTTTAACACACGTTAGTCTTTTTACATTAGACATTAGTTAAGTGTGAGAATCCCCTTGAATGCACATTTTCAGTGGATTAATTACAGGATGAGAGAGAGAGAGAGAGATATTCAGTTTATAGGGTGTCATGAATGTTCGTGAGACTCACAGTATGAAACCAACTGCTCTTTTAATCCAGTTGAATTTCCAAGAACACAGTTGACGTCTGAACGTCCCTCCTGCTGTGTGTGTGTGTAGATTCCTTTATCTCCTCATTTAAACAGGTTTTATACAGGTTTTTTTGTCGCTTTACCTCCCTCAGTATTTCAGTCTCGTGATTTAATAAAACTGTGTAGGTGTGTGTTTTACACTTACATAAATCATCATGTTATATACACACGTGTGTGTGTGTGTGTGTATTGTGCTGTGTGGAGGAAAGTTTGGCTGAAGCTCATTATAGATATAAGCTTATAGGTGTTGTGATAGTCCGGTCTCTTCTCTTTTATTTTGTGAATAATATGTAAGATCCTGTAATGTCATTTTGAGAATGTTCCGTCCACATCGGACGTGATGTCCACAGAATGAAAGTGAATAACAGGAGAGAGAGAACGTCACCTGTACCTGCTCATGTTTAACACACGGTTAGATTTGGGTTTTACTGTGGTGATGGCATCTCATCTCATCAGAAGTTCAGAGCGCTCATATAATACTGAACTGAGTCTCAGAGGATGTCATCACAGTCACAGCCGTCGCTTCCAGACACATTGCATTCAAGTTTTCTTTTCATTATTGTTCACTTTTCCCTGAAGTCCACTCGGATGAAGGTTTCTGGCATCATGATGTAGTTTTACACCTGTTCACACCTACAGAATGTTCCAGTGCTTTTGACAGTGTACTCATCCTGTTACATCACACCAGTAAAGCTCTTTGAGCGTTTATTTAGTGTCATTTTCTCAAATGGATAACAACATCTTATTCTTGTGAACCTGCGCACATATCTGCACATCATCAGTTTGTAGATGTGTTGGTTTGCGCATCTGCAGTACATCTCTAAAACATTCTCTGTCACATCAGAGTTACAGTCGCCATTCAGCAGAGGGTTTTTGTGGCTGGTCATATGTTTTGTGTTGTGCGTGCGTCTGTGTGAGTCTGTGTGTGTGTGTGTGTCTGGGTCATTAATCATCACCTGTGCTTTATGTGAATCAAACACACACATACACATGCAGAGCTAGCTTTCTAAAACAAAATACATCACATGCTATTTTTATCAGCGGCGCTTTCCTGAGACATTAACAACTACATAACTGCAGAGAGAGAGCGAGAGAGAGAGAGAGAGAGAGACATTTGTGATAAATGTAATAAATTTAAAGAAGTGAGAGAGATGCAGATGTTACTGGAGGAGAAGAGACAAACATCTCATTCATCTCTCAGCTTCACAAACTACTCCCTTCATCTCAAGGCTCATATACACTCTTTACTTTTATTATATTCTCATGTTTCTGCCTAAAATCTACATTTAATATTAATATTTTTATTTGTCGAGACAAAAGTACCCTGAAAGAGAGAGCACAGTAATGACTGACAGCTGTCAGCGGGGTTTCTGTTTGACAGAAGTGATGGTGAGTTTTGGTGATGTGGGCGTGTCTAGTCTAGTGGGCATTTCCACAGTTGGGCTAAAGATGTTGATGGAGCTCATTTTTCTCTTTTTCTCAAAAAAACAAAATTGTGTCAGAAATTGTTTGTGCTCCTTGTCATTTCTATTCCTTCATTTTGTGTGGGTGCGTCTGTGTGTGAAACAGAGAGAGTGTTTATGTGTGTGTGCGTGTGTTTGTTTGAGTATCTCTAAGGTCATCAGCAGGTGTTTAGTAAATAAAGAATCATTATGTAAATGTCATTAGTTTACACAAGAGGCACCTGGAGACGCACGCACACACACACAGACACACACTCTGCTGCAGTCATGTTTCTGATGGGTTTCACTTCAGATTGTTCTCAGGGATTCTGTGTAGCCACATTCCAAAAAACAAGAGCAAAATGTAAATTAGACTCATTTATAGCGGAGCTCTCAGACTTCTGCACACTCCAACAAATCAAGTTTAAAGTGTCGTTCTGTGTCATTATAACAGTTCTGTCATCAGATGAGAGCTCATGAATGTGATTCTTAAAGCACTTATTCTGTTGCAGACGGGTCCAGAGCCATGACTTCAGAGGGTCCCGCTGCGGTGGACCCGTCTGCCTCTCCCGGCTGGGATCGGCCTGTCGAGCAGGAAGAGGCGGGGCCAACAGAGCAGATAGAGGAAGTGGCCGATGACGTCAGCAGTGAGTTAAGCGATCTGGTTGTTCCGTACCCGGAGTTAGCTCCCATCATCTTCTTCTGTCTCAAGCAGAGCACCTGCCCGCGCAGCTGGTGTATTCGACTGGTGTCCAGCCCATATCCTTTAACATCACACTTTAAACATCAATGATCAATAACATTCAACAGTCTGCTGTGAATGTGTGTGTGTGAGAGATATTGTCACGTGGAGATGAAAGCAGCTCTTCTGTAATGTTCGTGATGGAGAAGAAATCTTAGAATCTCTTTGGTAATTTGGAAGTTGAGCTGAAGTAGATTTAAGGTAATAAAAGGCTCTGATATTGCAGATATATTTTGATTTGAAGTATTTGATCTGTTATTCAGTGGAGGTGACTTGATTTGGCACAGAGCTGTTGTGTTTAAATACAGAAGACTGGGGAATATGATGAATAGATGATAACAAAGGTGAACGTCTTTGTGATATGAATGAGGAGATTTGTTTTCTCTTCAGATGGCTTTGCTTTTAAAAGTCAACATGAAACAAGTGCACAGACCTTTTATGGTCAATGAAACGATAAATGCAATAAAATCCAAAAGGTCAGTTTTGTTTTCTTGGTGATTGTAAGTGTCTTTAACACCTGTAGTTTACGGTGAGTGTGTGATGAAAGGCTGTGATGCAGAAACATGTATTGCGATGTGTATTGATTTGTCTGCGGCTTCAGTGAATGTTAAGATCAATGACAGAAACAGATCAGTTACTGAAGAATGAAAATACATCCCACATCTGAGTACTTCCTCACAATCTCTTCCTGCTCAACCCTTAAACACTTCAACAACATTCAGCATTCCCCCGTGTGCTGACAGTAATGCAGAAGTGATTCTTGTACAGTGTCTCTGATGCTCTAGTTTGTTTGTGTTTATAATGTGTGTGTGTGTCTGTGTACATCCGTGTGTCTGTGTTTCTGTGTACATCTGTTTCTGTCTGTGTACATCCGCGTGTGTCTGTGTACATATGTGTGTGTCTGTGTACATCCGTGTGTGTCTGTGTACATCCGTGTCTGTCTGTGTACATCCGTGTGTCTGTGTTT